>NC_086187.1:19905000-20260000 GCF_023053635.1 Elgaria multicarinata webbii | reverse complement strand
GATGCCAGGTGAAGACTTTTTTATTCTCCCAGTATTTTAACAGTCTATAAATTAATTTTAACTTTGCTGTTTTAAATTTGTATTTTAAATTTGTATTTTTGCATTGCTGCTGTTTTTATCTTGGTTGTGCTTTTCTATTGTATTTTATATTATGGTTTTATACTGTTGTTTTATACTTTGAATGGTCTTAATTTTGTGAACCGCCCATAGAGCTTCTGCTATTGGGCAGTATAGAAATGCAATAAATAAATAAATAAATAAATAAACGCTATCCCCCATTTCAGCTTCCAAAATCCAGGTTACAGTCATCCTTGCTCTATGTGGACCACAGATGGACAAGCACAGAAATACGGACAAAGATTAAAAAGGAACAACAAAAACCATTGTGAAGCATCCATTTTTGAACTCTTCACTGTGGTTCGACCATTCTAGGTAAGGACTACTTACTATTTGTGATTAAATGAGTAATAACTTCAGTGATACAGAAGAGAATTTGAAAGTGGAATTCCGGAGGTGTCCCCAAAATGTTTGCACCCCGGAGCAAGGCAAAACAATTCAACCTGTTTTGTGGAGAGGATCATGTCTTGTTTAAAGGGCTAGTGCCATATTTTATTAGATTATAACAGCGAGCTGATGAAAATGTTCTTTTTAAAATAGGCTATAAGAAAAAGAGGTTACTAGCTTTGGTGCTAAGAAATGTCAAAAGAAATTTCTTTATTTTTATCCAGAATATAAACATTTTAAAATGTTCAAAAAAACTTTCAACCAAACTTGTACAACGCTCAACGTTTCGGATCCAGAGATCCTTCGTCAGGAGCTGTACAACGAAATAAATTACTTTTTGGAGTAATTATAAATTTAAAACCTTCTCAATATTTTTTACAAAACCGCAGTCATAAAAAATATCTAGAAGGTTTTAAATTTATAATTACTTCAAAAAGTGATTTATTTCGTTGTACAGCTCCTGACGAAGGATCTCCGGATCCGAAATGTTGAGCGTTGTACAAGTTTGGTTGAAAGGGTTTTTTTAAAACATTTTAAAAAAATTATATTTTGGAGAAAAATAAAGAACTTTCTTTTGACATTTCTTAGCACCAGAGCCAGTAGCCTCTTTTTCGTATAGCCTTTGGGTGGTGCTTTTTCCCTCTTTTTCCTCAACAATCTTTTTTAAATAGGCCTAGGTTTTAGCTGGATCTCCGGAGCTTTCAGAAAACTGGAGAGAGGATTCTCGTGTGCTTCTGCCCAAATCCTGTGTACACACTTCTCATATTCTCCTAACTTCTAATGGTTCAAGCAGGGATCAGGATGCATGACTGAGATGCTTCCCTAGAAAGCGGGCCGCTTTAATGTCGTCGTTCCATCACATCTTCTTTGCATGTCTTTGTCAAAGGCAGCTGATCTGTGAAGTTCCAATCTCGTTGGGAATTCACCCTGTCACTTCCATTTAGTGTCCCATTTTTATGAACAGCACTCAGCCTTTACCAACATTGTCATTTGTGATTTTTCTACCCAATTTAATACCGACTTCTCAGCGGGCACTGTAAACAGCTCATTAATTTTTATGTACACATGTAATATTGTTTACTAATTCACTAAGGGTATGAAGAATGTCGAAAACTCTTTGCTAGATCAGACTAAGATACATCTAAGGCAGGGGGGAGGAGCTTAGACCTGTGGGCCAAATCTGGCCAAATCCTGATCCAGCCCTCTGGGGTTCCCCAGAGGTCACACCCCCTATTCCTGGCCACACCCCTTTTACTTTGATCTTTTGGTAGCTTTCCAGCTCTTGCACATTAAAAAAAGGTTGAAATGTCTTTCCTAAGCCTTAGCTATTCGCAATATGAACTTGCAGCTAAAACAGGCTGGTGTTTTCAGCTAAAGTAGGCCTCACATCACTGGAATTTGGCCCCTGAGAATTTCTCTATAATAGAATTTAACCTGGCTGTTTTAAATCTGCATTTTCAATCTGTATCCATCTCTCCACCGATGTTCGGTTTTACCCTGGTTGTGCTTTTCCATAGTATTTTCATTGTAAGCCTATGCGGCAGGGTCTTGCTATTTACTGCTTTACTCCGTACAGCACCATGTACACTGATGGTGCTATATAAATAAATAAATAAATAAATAAATAAATAAAAATAATAATAATAATAATAATAATAATAATAATAATAATAATAATAATAATAATAATAATAATACTTTGATTCAGGTCTGATGGTTTTAACGTTTGTGAACCGCCCAGAGAGCTTTGGCAGTATAGAAATGCAATAAATAAATAAATAAATAAATAAAATGGATTCAGCAGCAACAGTGGAGGCTGCTGCCTCCAATTTTGGTGGGGTTGTGAATCCATTCTGGGTTTTGAGCCAGAACCAAGTAGAACGCTAAAGGAACTGGTTCTGACTAAAGGAGTTATCCAAGATGCTGGACCCATTTTATTTTATTTTATTTTATTTAAAAAAAAATATTTCAAAACACAACGAACTTACAAGCACACAGTACAAAAGAAAAAAAACATATAAAAAGATTTTTAAAAGACAACACATAAAAAGCATTCAAAGTTAAGATGGACTTTTGATTTTGTCCACAGCAAAAATAAGTGTCCATATCTTCTCTTACTCTATAATTACAAAACCCAGAATTCTTCTTCTTAATCGTTGAATCCACAGATAAACAAATCATTTTTTCTAGTCCCTGCAAAAAGTCTATAAGAGGTTTCCATTCTGTTAAAAACATAGATGTTGATTTTTCTCTAATTACTGACGTAAGTTTTGCCATCTCCGCCAACTCCACCATCTTCAATAGCCATGCATCTGTTGTAGGCAATATTAAATCTTTCCATTTTTGTGCATATAATAATCTCACCACCATTATCATATATAAAAATATATGCTGGACCCATTTTGAAGATAGGGTTCTGGCTGAAATCCAGTGTGGCATCACAGCTTCGCTGAAATCGGCACTACTTCCACTGACAGGCCTTAGCTAGACCTAAGGTTTATCCTGGGATTGTCCCGGGGTCATCCCTGTTCATGTAAATGATACACAGGAGAGCAGGCAGGGTTGACCCTGGGACGATCCAAGGATAAACCTTAGGTCTAACTAAGCCCTAAGAATCTACAAATTCTCCTCAATACATATAAGAACCAAATTAAACTAGGGTTTTTTTTTGAAGCTGCCTAATACCAATCAAGTTAGGTATTGACCTTTAAAGACACACTGCTGTGTTCTCTAGTGCAGCGGTCCCCAACCTTTTTGGCACCAGGGACTGGTTTCGTGGAAGACAATTTTTCCATGGACCGGGGGAGGGGGGGTTGAGGGGATAGTTTTGGGAAGCCCCCCTCCCCCCCACTCCAGTGTCCTGGCTTCACTTCGGCTGGGGTGGGCAGCTTTGGAACGGCGCACCTGGAAGTCGCTCTCCCAGAGTAGCTTCCAGCTGGGTGCACCATTCTGAAGCCACCCCACTCCACCCCAGTCCTAGCTTTGCTTCGGCTGGGCAAGCGAGATGGCGCCCCATGCCCAGGTACGCTGGGGTGGGGGTAGGGGTGGGTGGGTGAAAGCAGCTCACGTGCGTGGCCCAGTTCCTAACAGGCCACGGACTGGTACCAGTCCATGGCCTGGGGGTTGGGGACCCCTGCTCTAGTGTGTTTTGCAACTAGATGAATTCAAAGTCTGACTATCATGAACTTTATATAATAATCATCACCTTTAGGCACTGAAAAACATCCGGAGTCACACCTGTGCAGAATTGTAAGGGAATTCATTCTTTCATTACATTTTCAGGTCTGCAATGAATGAAGAAAGGTGTAATTATCAAAATGAATGTAAACCGTAGAGAATTTTTTTAAAAAACTGTTGAAAAACAAAGGTGGTAAACATGCCTGAAAAAGTTAAGCATAAACATAAATATCCAGAAAAGGGGGAAAGGGGAAAAATCAGAAGAATGTAAGAGCAGCCATGCTGGATCAGACTAAAGGTTTATCATCCAGCATTCTGGTCAACTAGATACCTATGGGAATCCCACAGTCAGGGCATGAATGCAATAGGGCTCTGGTGATTTAGTCTCCATACAATTTGTCACCAGGATCTGTAAGCCACATAATTACCACTACAGGTGGTGAATTGTTTACGGCTGTACTATTAGAGCTAGCCGAATTTCAAAAGAATTGCACCTTGGTGGTAAACTTGCATCATTGCTTAGAGTGCCTGCAATGATAATATGCATGTGGGGAAAAGGAACCTGTCTATGTAGGCTGCTTAAAACACTGGATCTTTTGTCCATCCTTAATCTCTTTGAATCCAGATTCTAATGTTGGAGGAGGAGGGGAAATATCTCTACCCATCTTATCTATGCCAGGCATAATTTTATAAACTTCTAAGAACGTAAGAAGTCCTGTTCTGCAGTTCATTGAAACTCGCAGGAGAAGCCGGTAGCATCTTCCAGCAGTCAAATCAAGGCAGGAAGAAAGTAGGACCTTGGATAGCTCCGAGTTGACCCTGCTAGCTGGGACCGGATAGTATCCAATGTTAGTTCTACGTAGACCAGACCCATTGGAATGAAAGTCAGTCATGACTAACTTAGGTTTCATTCATTTCAATGGCCCTACTCTGTGTAAGGCTAACATTGGATACTGCCCATTATCTCATTACTAGAACAATAGGAAAACGTTGTCTCAGCTGGGAGCTAAAGCCAACTGAAGCTTTGTGTAGGTTGACAAGACCAGTGTGGAAAGCTCCACCCTTTCTGGAGGAGCTGACTGAACTCTTGAAGGACATCTGTCTGGTTTTGTAGCTCAAAATGTCTGCAAAGCTTGGGAGATGGAAGTTCTATCAGGCCTCCTTCTCTGAGCCAGGGGACAATGGCAGTGTCCTCTGGCTGGGGGAGGGGGGAATCCTAAATAAGGCACTGGCTGTCTTACCCCTGAATACATACCCTGTGCCTCACCCTCATCAGAATCCTCTACTGCACACTAAAAGGTCTGACAGCTGGATCAGACCAAAGAAAGCCAATCCAGTTCCCTGTCCCATGATGTGTCTAACAAAGCAATCCTATACATATCCACTCAAAAGTAAGTCTCATGGAGTTCAATAGCACTTATTCTCAGGAATATAAGTTTGCAGCCTCACTCCACTCCCATTATTTGGAGAAACAAACATTAAAGCGAAAATCAGCAGTGGAAGCAGCCTTGGCTTTTGCCCAGTAATTACAGGGATAATGGAAGATTCATTTCATTTCATTTATTAGATTTCTATACCACCCAAAATAGCCACAGCGCTCTGGGCAGTTTTCAAAGATTAATATACAGAATCGCAGAGAATGAGATGCCTTTGCTAGTTTGCCACCGATAACCCGGCACAACCTCCGCTCTGCCCTTCATGCTTTCTGGAAATAGAACTAGCAACAGATGTTTGGGAGTGGCCTCAACTGACATCTGCTCACATCAGGAACGTTAAATCCACCCCCCCCTCATTCTTCTGGCCCGGTCTTAATCAGTGTTTTGCTCCAGTTTTGCAGGACTCCAATTCAAAGTGAGCCTGTGTTAAGCCACGCGGTTTAGGGCCTGATCCTCACAACAACACCTCTGATTCATTGGTGCACTGCTTGTGCATGGGAAAGGCACACACACGCACATGCACACAACCATTGATAAGAGCTCTGGAAATAACAACGAGGCTTACGCGAGAAAGAGATTTACTGGGGATACACTGTGTGTGTGTGTTTATATTCTATTATGTAACTCAATCACATTGGGGGCGTGGGGTTATAATGGGCATAAAAACCAGTGGATGTAAACAAATCAACAGCATCAAAGGAGCAGGTCCAGTCAGTATGGATGATGATGATGATGATGATGATGATGATGATGATGATTTTTTATTTCTTACCTGCCTCTCCCTCTGGATTGACGGAGAATGTATTATGTATAATACAATACAAGGTATAGAATGTATACCTTGCATTGAGTGCATAAACTTTGCATATGCTAATTTACACATACAGATTCACATTTAGAAATAATGATAATTTAAATAGAAGTGCAGCATACCATAATGTGGACAACTGTGAATACGAGGGCTTTCAGTTGGGGTGAGGAATCGCATTTCCTGACTGCTGCTCTCTTCCTGGTTCTCCTCCGCATTTGAAAGGAGCACAATTACACAGAGAAGAGAGCAGCAATCATGTGGCCTGTTCATTTCAATGGGACAGCACCCTCTAGTGGGCATTTTATAGCACCACCTCAGAGGAGTCGGGTTTTCTGAGGTGTACTGCTGAGGCAGTGCCGATCAGAAATCGAAAGGAACTGGCAGCTGTCTCAGGCACTCCCTCACGCGGAAAGCCACACGCATTTAGGCAAGGCACACACAGGCCCACGAACGAAACCAGTGCTACAGCGCACGCGACGGAGAGTCTCAACCGCCGAGCACCAGGAGGAAAACCACTGCTAGGATTTTAATTGAAAGCCGGCTTGCCATCCGCGTTCTCCACTGATAGCTCCACCGCCCTGAATAAAACATGAACGGTAATTTATTTAGCAAGCAAGGCTTGGGGGCGGTGGGAGGAGGGATGTCTCGTGTTTTTTTTCTTTTCTGACAGCTTTCACTTACACACGTGACACCAAAACAAAGCCGTCTTTCTGCTCAACATGTGCTGGCATCTTGATAGGGGTAAGTGAGACGTCTGGTTCATTTATGTGATTACTGTTGTTATTATTGGGTTTTTTTAAAGAAAAATAAAATGTTCTTGAGCTGCGTTCCGATTTCTCCAACTCTCTTCACAGCTGCTGGTAAGCCCTGAAGAGCTTCTAGGATGTACTCTCCGATCAATGATTTATTTTGCAATCCATTTATATCCTGTCTCATCTCCTGCCCCGTTGCAGCCTTCTCATTTCATAACTAGGAAAATATTGGATGTGGTGACCGGCAACGGAGGAGAGGGAGGCTGGGAAAACCATTATCAGAGGCAAGGGGCAACTTTCACTCTGCTCCCCCGCAACAGCAATATCCCAAAGTAGTTTATTTTGTATTCTCCCATAGGTACAACTGTCCAAGATCCTGGGTCAATTGTAGAGCACACGTTTTACACGCAGAAGGCACTGGGTTTGATGGCTGGCATCTCCGCTTAAAAGTGTTGGGAAGCCTGGTGTGATGTACAGCAGAGTTGCTTGATATAGAGGAAGCGCGGCAACACAGCATTTAGTATCGGAGGATAAAGATGTAGGCTGGAGCAATGATGCAAAAGAGGAGGCAGAGGAGGAGCATGAGCAGCTGGTGACAATGGAGGTGTGAAGGTAGAGGGAGGAGGTCCATGGACGGTAACTTGTTGAAGGGCCCTCCAAAACCTGGAACCAGCACCGGCTACCACAGTCCTACTGCTTCCTCCACCACCAATAAACACACAAGCATGTTCAGCTAACTGCGAATTGCAGCCTGTTTCATTTATCCCGTAGAACAAGACATCATCTATTGAGTACTGAGCCTGCTCCTGTTTGGATGCCCTGTCTCATCCCCTGCCCTGGTTCTATATCTCTTGGTTGCCCTTAATCCTAAAAGTGTGTCCAACCACCAAGTCAGTGTTTTGCACCTGTTGTTGCTGGACCTCAGGGTTCTACTAAAACAGAGAGAGAGAGAGAGAGAAAGAGAGAGAGAGAGAGAGAGAGAGAGAGAGTAGATCCAACAAACCTAAATTGTACCCACCCCATGTTTTACAACAGGGGTGCAGACCCAGGGGCCACAGCCAGGCCTGCGGAGGTCCCCATCTGGCCCTCTGAGGTTCTGCAGCATGCCACGCCCCTTTCTCTGGCCACACCCCCTTTCCCCAGCCATTGATTGTTTGGCATTTCTGCAGTCCCTCCCACCTTCTAAAAGGTCAAAATGCCTTTCCCAGGGTGTAGTTACCAGCAGCAAGTGATTTAAACTAAAATACGCTGGGGTTTGGGAGTCCCGCCCCCTCCTGCCTTTGGCTTTGCCTACCACTGGAATGCAAATTACACTCACATGCCCGAGCTTCTATGAAATGGAATTTGGGTCTCGGCCTGAAATAGGTTCTCCCCCACTTTTTTTGCAAGAAGAAAAAAGGTCCGCCAATGTGCAGAGGAACACATCCAGGTAATAGTACCATCACTGTAACAACTTTGAGGACTTCCATGCATAAAAACATAACAAGAGCCCTGCTTGATCAGACTAAGGGTCCATCTACCATAGTTCTTAGATTCTAAGACACACTTTTTTCCCCATATGAACATCTCTAAAAACAGAATCGCGAGTACATTTATTATTTCTTAGAATCAAAGCTTTTTTTTCTGTTGGTGGTACTGAAATTAGTGTGCATCTTACAATCGATGGCATCTTAAAACGAAGAACTACGGTATTCCATTATTATTATTATTATTATTATTATTATTATTATTATTATTATTATTATTATTATTTCTATACTAGTGTAGTGTAGCCAGTGTGGTGTAGTGGCTAAAGTGTCGGACTGGGAGTCAGGAGATCCGGGTTCTAGTCCCCACTCGGCCATGGGAACCCACTGGGCGACTTTGGGCCAGTCACAGACTCTCAGCCCAACCTACCTCACAGGGTTGTTGTGAAGGTAAAATGGAGAGGAGGAGGATTATATACACCGCCTTGGGTTCCTTGGAGGAAAAAGGCGGAATATAAATGCAAATCATTATCATCATCATCATCATCATCATCATCATCATCATCATCATCATCTACCCCATAACCGAACATCTCTGGGCAGTTTCCATAAGATTAAAACAATCAACGCCCATTCTAGCCACAAAGTGGCCTACCAGCTGTTGACCAGGAACCAACGAACAGGACATGAGTACATCAGAGCACCCTCCCACCCATGTTCCCCAGCAACTGGTGTGCATCGGCATGCCGCCTCTGCTCCTGGAGGCACCCCACAGCCGTCAGGACGAGTAGCCCTGGATAGCCTTCTCCTCCAGAAATTTATGCAGCCCCCTTCGGAGAAATGGCACGTAATGTCATTTCACGTTGCCCACAGCCACAAGCCAGCAATATCAGGCCCATGTGCAAACCTGATTGGGGGGGAGGATTCTGTTCTCGCCTGAGAATAGGCATTGGAGGGGGGGGATTTTCTTCTCGCCTGAGTTCATCGGATCTCAGCTGACTGTTTGCCGACTCACAGAGCTGCCGTCACACAGTCCCAACCATGCATCGACACAGAGCTCATCCCTGTAGTTCAGTTGGGGTGACAGCTGGATCGTTTCGCCACCGTATCTCCCTCTCCCGCACGGTATTTATGAGTCACGCAGCCCAAGCTGCCCACCCATGGAGTAAAAACATGACCTCGTTCCAAAGGCACTCGTACGCACAGCAACGACAGCAGGGTTTGCATCTTCCTCCCGCTGTCACAAGTCAAAGCTGAGCCACCCTCTCGCATTTTTCACATGCTTAATATATCTTCCTTTGGGTTCGATTTTAAAACCATCAATAATAATAATAATAATAATAATAATAATAATAATAATAATAATATATTTCTTACCCACCTCTCTGATTGGATCGAGGCGGGGAACAACAGCAAGCATAAAATACATAAAATACTGATTAAAAACATAGTATACTCTGTTTAAAAACATCCTAAAAGCATACTAAAACTATCCTAAAATTCCCCTGGATAGGACTGCTGGAAGAGATCAGTCTTGATCGCTTTCTTGAATGCTAAAAGGCTGTCAAGCTGACGAGTCTCCTCCGGCAGGCCAGTAATGGTTGTCAACCTTGAGGGGATCTACACAGCGTACTGAAGGCGCTTGCGTGCACCTCCAGTGCGCCCCGAAAACGATTGTGTAGATCCTGCCCTGGAAGAGCTGCCGTGCCTTCTTCCGCCGAGCTCTCCGACCCGGGTGGCTCTTTCGCCGGCAGCAAGAGGCCGGCGGGGAGGTGGGCGGCGGTGGCGGCAAAGACGCGGCCGGATTCCCCAGCCGCCTCCTCCTCTGCCTCTTCCTCTGCCTCTTCCAGGGCAGGATCTACACAATCGTTTTCGGGGCGCACTGGAGGCGCACGCAAGCGCCTTCAGTACGCTGTGTAGATCCGCCCCTTGTCCTTGCTGACTGAAGTAGATTCTTCCCAGAGGACCTGAGAGTGTGGGGCAGATTGTACGGGAGAAGGCGATCCCGCAGGTAGCCTGGACCCAAACCATGTAGGGCTTTAAAGGTAATAACCAACACTTTATACTTCGCCCGGAAACTAATTGGCAGCCAGTGAAGAGATTTCAAGTCCCTTTTTTAATTTTCCCGCCCTACTCCTCTCCAAGTTCTAGGGGTGGGTAATATAATTCCCATTTCATTCGTGGCTCTCAAAGGAGGGGATTGAAATTAGGACATCGGAAGAGCTCTGTTGGATCTGGCCATAGGACGAGAGGAACGCATCGTTCGGCCATTTAGCTCAGTAATGGCAACACTGACTGGCAGCAAGGGCCCCCCAGGATTTCAGGGAGGAGTTTTGCACTCATCACTAGGGGTGTGCACGGACCCCCCGCTCCGCTTCACTTGCAGATCCGCCATTTTTCGGAGCGGGTCGCTCCGCCCCGCCCCCGCTCCGCCCACTTCCGCTCCGCTCCGCTCGGAGCTCCGGATCCGGATCCGGAGCTCCGTTTTTGCCCCCCCATAGGGTTGCATTGAAAGCTAAAAAAGTAAACAACTTTTTTTCCGTTGAAGTTAGAAACCTCACGTTTGGCACCATGACACCTCATGGGCGTATACACACACACGCCAAGTTTCAAGGCAATCCCATCATCCCCTGATTTTTGGCGAATTTTTGAAAATCGGGCACCCCACACACAACATCCCTGCGAGGTGGGCAGGGGAGGAGGGAGGGAAGGCAGGCAGGCATGCAGCTGGCATTTCTGGGGGCATAAGGAAGGGAGCCAAGGATAAGCCAGTAATGCATAGAAAATGGAATAAATCAATCAATAAACAAAGGAGGGGTGGAATTAAAAGCAGCAGTGTTGCTCAATAAACAGCAAGAAGAATTAAAAAAAAAAGGCTATATCTGTCTTTTACCAGCAATAGGGGGACGTGCCCGGGGGAGGGGGAAGTAGCTGCCAGTTCAAGACAGCCACCAACAGCTCTGAGAAGAAGTAAAACGCTCACTTCAACTCATAACAGGCATTGCTCCACCACTGAAAAGTGACCATTCACTTCAACTCATGATAGGCATTGCTCCACCGTTTTACTCTCTTTGGAAGGCTCTATGGCCTTCCAGTGCAGGAGAGAGTGGGGGCACGTCCACGATGAGATGCCCTAGGGGAGCTCATCCCCTTGCACCACATCGATTCAGTTGTTCACCAAGGTTAGGGTGGGGAGCAGTGCTGTGTTTTCTATCTCTTATTCTTGGCTTAGTATATGATTTCAGGTTGTGTTTGTGCATTTGGTGGGGCTACTGTGTTAAAAAACACGGGGAAAAGCCCGTTCAGATGAAGAAAGAGAAGTTTCCCAGAATCCCAAGTTACCTGTTTTGCCTATGCCCTCCTCCAACTTTGGGATCATCATGACCGGGAGCTGACTCTGCCCCTCAGCCCTTTGAAAAAGGTATTTTTCCCGCCGATTTTTAAAAAACTTCTAGCCCGCGACCCGTACGATGCAGAAAGTTGAGAGTGGTCTCAAAATGACCCCCATCCACGACTCTCTGTGCACAAGAATTTTCAGAACGATAGCTTAAACCCCCCCCCAGTTATCCCCGATTCTTTCCCTCAATGCAATCCTATGGGCGAAAAGCCGAAACGGAGCCCCGCGGTTGACCCTATTTTTAAAAAACTTCTAGCCCGCGACCCGTACGATGCAGAAAGTTGAGAGTGGTCTCAAAATGACCCCCATCCACGACTCTCTGTGCACAAGAATTTTCAGAACGATAGCTTAAACCCCCCCCCAGTTATCCCCGATTCTTTCCCTCAATGCAATCCTATGGGCGAAAAGCCGAAACGCAGTTTGAGCCCCGCGGTTGCCCCGATTTTTAAAAAAATATTGCACGTGAACCACAGCACGCAGAGAGGTGAGAGTGGTCTCAAAATGACCCCCATCCACGACTCTCTGTGCACAAGAATTTCCAGAACGATAGCTTCAAAAACAACGTAGTTATGCGCGATTATTTGCCGCAATGCAATCCTATGGCGAAATGTTTTCAAGATGGCGACCGGAGCGCTCCGACTGAACTCGGAGCTCCGAAAAATGGTCGCTTCTCTTCGCCTTGCTTCTAGGGGGTCCGCGGTCCGCTCCTACTCCGCCTCTGGGTAAGGCGGAGCAGGCCAATCCGCTACTGCTTCTACGCTCCTAATCGGAGCGGAGCACATCCCTACTCATCACCTGTGTTTGGCTTGTTGTAAAGTGGAAAAATAATTAATTTGTTGGGACATCCCGCCCTCCACCCCCATGACAAGGTATACTCAGCCATTCTAAAAGAAAAAGCATTTTAAAAAGAACTGTCTTCCTCCTATAAACAATTTGGTGATGAATAACTCTATACTTAAAAAGAAAAAAAAGAGACAACCTTCCCCTGATTTTGCAAGATGTGCAACCAAATGCTTCGCTTTTTATGCAGAGCCTCAAAGAATTTCAAATCATATCACAAGGTGACCCAAATATTTTGGCTAGAACCCATGCCTCATAAGGATATACTATGCAAGGTAATGAGCGTATGCAAATGGGCCTCTCTTTGCATTCATCAGCTTGCTGAAATGGTGTTACAGTGTCAAGAAACACCTAACTTTTTCTGGCAGAGATCATAGGCGGGGAAATGGGAGAGCAGAGGACAGCTTGCAGATTTAAGAACGGGGAACCCATCGGCATCATGTATTCCCACAGCTGGGTCCCTTGGTTTTATGAGACGTTTTAATCACATGCTTATTGTACATCGCCCCAGGTGCTTTGAAGGGAAAGGGCACAATTCATACATTTCCCCCCTTTTTCTGATGACGCCTTTCCTCTTTGTTGACCTTGGTCTTGTTTTCATGAGAGGCCCCTGCAGATCCCCGTCCTTTCATCTACTTCGGCCCCGAGAATTAGGCCACCGTCAGACCAAAGACGACACAACGAGGGCAACTTCAAAAGGAAATATTGAACAGGTGTTCGACAGCCAAGCCGGAGCTACCTGCTGACGTCTCTTTGGAACGCCGACATGGAGATGCGCCGTAGCGCAGGGGAAAACACGTAGCTGAGCAAACAGGCCGCCAAAGCGCCATTGTGACGTGCAGGGAAGAAAATAAATAAATAAAATGCGAAGGTATCGGAGGCTACCAGGAAACAGCGAGAGGAAGAACTTGACGCTGCTGGCAAAGAGAAGATTTCAGTGTTGCGCGCCGTTGTTGCGCTGCTTTATAATTGATAGTACTTTGAAAAATTAATTTACTTGCTAATGAGCAGATCTGCTGGGAAATGGCAGGGGTGGGGGAATTCTGAGAGAGTCGGAAATGAACACGGCCAGACAGCATTTTTCTCCCTCTCCCGTAGTACTGGAACCAAATGGGAAATTTAGGACAGATAAAAGGAAGGACTTCTTTACACAGCACATAGTTTACACCTCTCCATCGTGCCTGGGTCCAGCTCCAGCTGAGAGCCCCCTCCCTCCTACTACCAACTGTCTCTGCAGAGACTGCCAGTGAGGGAGGAAGCAGCAGCCAGGCACCTCTCCACCGTGCCTGGGTCCAGCTCCAGCTGAGGGCCCCCTCCCTCCTGCTACCAACTGTCTCTGCAGAGACTGCCAGTGAGGGAGGAAGCAGCAGCCAGGCACCTCTCCACCGTGCCTGGGTCCAGCTCCAGCTGAGGGCCCCCTCCCTCCTGCTACCAACTGTCTCTGCAGAGACTGCCAGTGAGGGAGGAAGCAGCAGCCAGGCACCTCTCCATCGTGCCTGGGTCCAGCTGAGAGCCCCCTCCCTCCTGCTACCAACTGTCTCTGGAGAGGCCACCAGTGGGAGAGGAAGCAGCAGCCAGGCACCTCTCCATCGTGCCTGGGTCCAGCTGAGAGCCCCCTCCCTCCTGCTACCAACTGTCTCTGCAGAGGCCACCAGTGAGGGAGGAAGCAGCAGCCAGGCACCTCTCCATCGTGCCTGGGTCCAGCTCCAGCTGAGAGCCCCCTCCCTCCTGCTACCAACTGTCTCTGCAGAGGCCACCAGTGAGGGAGGAAGCAGCAGCCAGGCACCTCTCCATCGTGCCTGGGTCCAGCTGAGAGCCCCCTCCCTCCTGCTGCCAACTGCCAACTTTAACTGCTGAACTTTGCAACTAAGATTGTAGTGCCTGAATTTGCTTTCCTTTTCCCCCTCCTCCTCCTCCCTGCCAATCCCCTTTCCTTTTGTGTCATGTCTTTTAGATTGTAAGCCTGTGGGCAGGGACTGTCAAGAAATACTTTTGTAAGCTGCCGTGAGAGCCTTTTTTGGCTGAATGGCGGCATAAAAATGCTTAAATAAATAAATAAATAAATACTTAAATTATGGAACTCACTACCACAAGTTGTAGTGATGGCCACCAACTTGGATGGCTTTAAAAGAAGGTTGGACACATTCATGGAGGAGAAGGCTGTCAGTGGTTATTAGACCTGATGGTTACATGCTACTTCCAGTATTCAAAGCAGAAGCCTTCATGTACGAGTTGCTGGGGAACAGGGGTGGGGAAGGTGCTATTGCACCTTGCCCTGCATTGTTGGTCCCTAGTCAACAGCTGGTTGGACACTGTGTGAGCAGTGCTGGACTTGATGGACGCTTGGTCGGATCCAGCATGGCTCTTCTTATGTTCTTACGATGCATCATAAAAACTCGGCTTTCATTTGGCTGCATGAGATGGTATCATAGAATCATACAATCGCAGAGTTGGAAGGGGCCGACAAGGCCATCGAGTCCAACCCCCTGCTCAATGCAGGAAATGCAGGATTGTGATAGCATCTGTAGCTGTTCTGTGGACAAGAGTGCAATCGGTTCTCTGCCCGTTGACCAGCGGAATGAACTTTTTGTCTGGGTCAGCCTGTCTGCACAGAGGTGCTTCTTACTTTGAACCTGCAGACCGGGCTGGTCTTTAAAAATTCAAAAGACACATTAATTATTACCGAGCGTTGAATGGCAGATGTTGAGCGGTATTTAAAGATTACAGGACCGAGGTAGGTCAAGTTATTTTGGGTTGGCTCTCTGGAACCCAGGCAGCCCTTTTAAGCTGATTAGGAGACATGAACCAGATTGCCTGCTTTCATCGCGAGAAATTCATCATATCTAATACCCTTGTTGTGTGTGTCAAAGTGAGGGGGGCTGTCTCCCTTGGCCCATGTTTCGTTCGGTTTCTGCCAGCTTCCCACCTCCCTCAAAGAACAGGGATCCCTCCTGCTTTCTTAATTGTGTGGCATGGTGAAATATGTGTTATGAATTCACATTACAGGAACCATAACCATAATCTGCATTGCAGGAACCATAATTCGATGAAATTACAGTGCAGCAATTAAGACAAATTCATTGCCACAGTCACTGTCCTGAACCCAGCGTTGGCTTTTTCCATCATCTCAGGACCAGGACCAGCACTAGGCATCAGGGACATTATTAGAACCCTTAAAAGATTCAGCGCCTGGATTCATAGGACACAAAATTGCACTAAATTTACATATGTTGATTTATTTCTATAAATGCAAATGTAAAAATAATTACTAGGATTTATTTAAATTTCACAGGCGGAGAAGCCAATTCTTTTCCTACCCAAATAATCTGAACTAAAATACATTGTTTGATTAATTTGCATGCTGCATGGCTTGGAGAAAGTGGATAGGGAGACATTTTTCTCCATCTCATAATACTAGAACCCAGTGGAGTCATCTCATGAAACGGACTGATGGGAGATTCAGGAGAAGTAAAAGGAAGGACTTCTTCACAAAGCGCCCTGTTAAATGGCAGGATTCACTTCCACAGCAGGCAGTGATGGCCAGCAATTTGGATGGCTTTAAAAGGGGATTGGACAAAGTCGAGGAGGAGGAGGAGGAGGAGGAGGAAGAGGAGGAAGAGGAGGAGGAGGAGGAGGAGAAGGAAAAGGAAGAGGAGGAGGAGGAGGAGGAGGAGGAGGAGGAGGAAGAGGAAGAGGAGGAGGAGGAGGAAGAAGAGGAGGAGGAGGAGGAGGAGGAGGAGGAGGAGGAGGAGGTGGAAGATGAGGAGGAAGAGGAAGAGGAAGCTTTACAATGACTACATCCTAATGGCTCTATACTATCTCCATATCAGAGGCAGTATGCCTAAATACACCACTTGCTAGGAAACGTGAGTGCAAGGGTGCCGTTGCATTCGCGTCCTGCTTGTGGGACATGAGTGCAACAGCAGCATTCCATTCCATAGAACATGGACTAGATGGTCTTATGTTCTTAGATCTCTCCAGGCCTTGAATCACCTCCTGGTCCCTTATTCTGCAGAACAGAAAGACTGTGAACTGCCCAGAGAGCTCCAGCTGTTGGGCGGTATAGAAATGTAATAAATAAATAAATAAAAGACTGAACCATCATATGTAAAGCTCTTCCCCAATCAATGTCCCTGTGGCTCTTTCAGTAGAACATCATATCTGTATTGCTTTTTTATATACACACAACTTAATACTCCTCTAGGAACTTAATACTCCTCTAGGAACCAATCATTATGGACCATATTATCTTTCCCGCACTCCCACGAATTACAGCTCCCGTTGTGCAGTTCGATACTGCGCGTGCACCAAAACTCAAACAACCAGTTCTCAGATTAAAGGAGAACGCTCATCCGTGATGACACGGATGAATTGGTTACTTTCCGAGGAAATAATCAATTTGTCGGGTGTGGGTTCAAACAGATCTAAAATAGACGTAGGATGTGAAGATATAACCGAGCGAGAGAAGACTTTGTGCCATGATGTAAACAAAGCCCCCCAAACAAGCACACAGACACACAGACACACACACACACACACACAACCAAAGCAGACAGACACCAACTTGTCTCCACTTCATTATTTCTACGAGCCAAATTATTCTTTCGGGGTCAATTTGTTTCCACATCTGGGAAAGGAAGCGATTATGTTTCCAGTAATTATTAAAGTCTTCTTACTCCTTCGTCTCGCCCGAGGGCCCCCGTAATGAATATAAATGGGTCTGCTCAGCCAGCACCTGCGATGCTACTTTGCCAATGCAAACTTGACCTTCAGGCAAAGTGCGTGGAAGTCAGACGGTTCGAGCTGGAGCCCTGGAGGTTCGAATGATGCAAATCCGTCCTGAAAGTCCAGTCAGACTGACATTGCTTGTGACATCTGGTGTCAACGGGGAAGAGGCGGGCTTCTCTCCTTCGGCCCTTGTCACAGTTGTAATATTTTGTTGCACTACTTGTTTCCGTCAACTTGTTCCCGTTCTGGCAGATGTGATTATTTTTAGGGATGTGCTCCGCTTCTCCAGGAGAAGCAGGAGCGGAGCGGGGGGCTTCGCCTACCCTTAAAGTGGAGGCGAAGAGAGTCAGGGGGGCTGCGGATTGAGGCGAAGAGGATCGCCTCAATCCGGAGCTTCACCTGAAGGTAAGTGGGGGGGAGGGGGACTAATCTGGTGCTGCCGGCGCCGCCATCCATGCGGGGGCAGCGGCGGCAGCGCCAGGTAAGGGAGCAGGGAGGAGGGACGCTTACCTTCCTCCCTCGCCGGCTTCAATTGAGGCCCCGGTTGAAGCCGGAAGAGGCCTTGAAGCCCGAGATGGAGGAAGGTAAGGGAGGAAGGTAAGGGGGCAGGGGTGGGGGCCGGGGCCTGGCCTACCTGGCGCCACCGGCGGCGCCATCCATGCAGCGGCGGCGGCGCCAGGTAAGGGAACAGGGAGGAGGGACGCTTACCTTCCTCCATCGCCGGCTTCAATTGAGGCCCCGGTTGAAGCTGGAAGTGAAGGCCGAGGCCTCTTCCGGCTTCAACCGGGGCCTCAATTGAATCCCGTGACGGAGGAAGGTAAGGGGGCAGGGTGGGTGGGTGGTTTCTCTGGCGCCGGCGCCGCCACTGCCGTCCATATAGTGACGGCGGTGAAGCCGGATCTTGCTCCCCGGAGCGGAGCAGGAGACGAGCGGAGCGGCGCGAAGCGGATCGGGCCCAATCCGGATTTTCCGGATCGGGCCACGAAGCAGATTGGGGGGTCCGTGCACACCCCTAATTATTTTATTAATGGTATTGTTTGAAAGGGGGAATCTGGCTCAGACAAACCATGAGAAGCACCGTGTAGAGAAGGCCATAGAGGAGGAGGGTTTGCAGAAAAGTTGACCTTTTCTAAGTCGATTTTGCAAAAATACTTCAGTCACCTTCAATGGCTGCACCGATGTGGGGTCGACACTGTTGAGCGGTTGCTGAGGCCCACGTCCTAGCAAGACAGGAGACAGCGTCGTGACCCGGCTCCACCTCGCTGCCTGTTCCTCTGCCCTCCCTGAGTAGGTGGGCAGTGATGAGATGTCAGAGCTGGGCAACGGGCAGCAGTCAGACGCAAGCCAAGAATCAGAAGCCGCAGGATAAGCAAGGAAGTGGAACTGAAGAACAAGTCAAGGCTGAAGGACAAGCCAGGAGGCAGGATTGAGAAGCAAGCCGGAAATCACGAATGAGTCAGAACTGGAGGGGAAACTAGGAAGCAGGATGAGGGCACGAGTCAGAACCAGATGGTGACCAAAGATCTAGGAGCAAACCAGTGGAGGCTGGTAACTCCGATTTCAGTGGGGCTGTGGATCCATTCTGGGTTTCAATCAGAACCGGTCATAAGAGGCTTCCTGAAGACCTGCAAGAAAGGGGTTCAGATGATCCCCTGATGGCAGCTGATGGCAGAGGCGTGGGGCCACCACTGAACAGGCCTTCTCCCTTGTACTCATCAGCCTTCCTGCCCTTGGCAGCGGGCAAGTGAGAAGGACCTCCGAGGGTAGTCAGGGAGACATGGGAGAAGGCAGACTTTCAAGTAGCATAGGCCAAAGCATTTAAGGCTTCAAAGGATAAAATAGTGGAGACTGGTGACTCCTGTTTCAGTGGGGCTATGAATACTGTCCAGGTTTCAGTCAGAACCAGTCAGAACTCCAGAGGAGCTATCCAAGGTGCTGGAACCATGGTGCAGATTGGGTTCAGCACCTTGGACAGCTTCTTTAGACTTCTGGCTGGTTCTAATTGAAACCCAGATCCACAGCCCTACCGAAATCAGAGCTGCCTAACCTCAATAGAGAAAACTAGAGCTCAGGAAAGCTTCAAGCGAGGTTCTGCTGAACCAGGAAGGCCTTTTAGGTTTCTTTCTATCCACAGGGCTCCAATGGCCAGCTGAGTGGGCGGAGTCAGTCCAGGGCTCCAGCGAGAAGCTGCCGCCTGCAAGTCAATGGATCCACCATATGGGGGCGCTGCACACTGACCCGGAAGTCCTCCATGCAAGAGCAAGGCGAAGAAGCAGCCGCCTCCTCTTCCTTCTCCTGGATAGTGGTCTGGATTGGGGCCTGAGGAAGAGAGCAAGCACATGGGTAGTGGTGACAGGGACAAGGAGAAGGACACTGAGTGAGGGGGCCATCTTGCCTTTCCCCCAAAAGAACCACTGGAAGCTGTCTTTTACCGAGTCGGGTCATCAGTCCCAAATTCATCAGCATTATCTACACTGATGGGCAGCGGCAGTCCAGGATTTCAGACTGGGGTCTCTCCCAGTCCTACCTGGAGACCCTGGATGCTGGAGTGGGGATCTTCCACATGGAAAGCATGTGCTCTACCACTCAGATACAGCCATCCAGGGTGTGAGGTGGCCCTATATTGTGTTAAAAACATATGAAGAGCCAAGGTGGATCGGACCAACGGCCCATCTAGTCCAGCCTTCTGTTCACACAGTGTCCAACCAGATGTGCATGAGAAACCCACAAGCAGGACAGGAGTGCAAAGGCACCCTCCCACCCATGTTCCCCAGCAAATGGTGCACATAGGCATTTGTTGTTGTTTATTCGTTCAGTTGCTTCCGACTCTTTGTGACTTCATGGACCAGCCCACGCCAGAGCTTTCTGTCGGCCGTTGCCACCCCTAGCTCTCCCAAGGTCAAGAATATCATCCCTCCATCTTGCCCTTGGTCGGCCCCTCTTCCTTTTGCCTTCCACTTTCCCTAGCACCAGCCGCTTCTCCAGGGTATCCTGTCTTCTCATTATGTGGCCAAAGTACTTCAGTTTTGCCTTTAGTATCATTCCCTCAAGTGAGCAGTCTGGCTTTATTTCCTGGAGTATGGACTGGTTTGATCTTCTTGCAGTCCAAGGCACTCTCAGAGTTTTCCTCCAACACCACAGTTCAAAAGCATCTATCTTCCTTCTCTCAGCTTTCCTTATGGTCCAACTCTTGCAGCCATAGGTTACTACGGGGAATACCATTGCTTTAACTCTGCGGACCTTTGTTGTCAGTGTGGTGTCTCTGCTCTTAACTATTTTATACTGGAGGTAGCACAGAGCCATCAGGACTAGTAGCCATCAGTAGCCTTCTCCTTCAGGAATTTGCCTAACCCTCTTTTAAAGCCATCCCAATGGGTGGCCGTCACTACATCTTGTGGCAGTGGATTCCATAGTTAACTATGCACTGCAGTGGAAACTCTTTTCAGTGGTGCATAAGCTAGCATCCAGAAAACGTAACGTTAAGACAACAATTAAGTGGTTGTTTTTCGCCCCCGTTTTCTGCTGCATCCAGGCATTACACATCTTTCATTTGCTCTCCCGTTGCTATATTCGGCCTGTTCCCCCCTGATTCATCACCATAATAATTATTGCATTCAATTACACTGTCACCTCCCCCTGCCTTCCCATAATGTATGTAACCTGTTCTTTAAAAGAGAGTAACTATAAGTTCTGCTCTGCCTTCCAAATGTCAAAAACTTTGCAATCTAGTGAGTCAGACCCAAATAAAGAAGCTGTGATTCAGATGGATTTTTCCCCCCTCTGGCTTTACTGCTCATCCTCCCCAATACAACAGATGCAAAACCACACGGTTTGTTTCATGCCAAGCTCTAACATCTCTTGTGCACCTATCAAAAAATTGACTTAATTAGAAACATTAAAAGGTGGCTTTCCCCAGCCAGGGCGCCTCCAGATGTATTGGACTGCAAGTCCCATTATCCCCAGCCAACATGGTCCGTGGCCGTCCAACACATCAGGAGGGCTGGGGAAAGCTGGCTGAGGCCTTCGTTTCCAAGCCTTCGTCGGACGGAGCTGGACAATCGGGTCCTGGATGTGTGGGTGAAATGTTTGCATGTCTTGCCATCCTAAAGAGGCACTTCTGTTTGACTCTGGCATGACTTGGCCAAAAATAGCTGGATGAGGCAGTATTTTCAGGGGAGAACTGGCAGACATGGGAAGAGTTGGGTGCCCATTCTGCTTGCTTCTGATAATCCTCACCCAAGAGTAAGCATGGTTGGGGGCCTCCCAATGGCCCACAGCCCAGCATGGCCCCAGGGACAAGAGCCTGCCGGAGCTACAGCTCCTCTTCACCATTGCAACCTGCTTGTTCATCTGCCTCTTGCTCTGGCCCAGGCCATAGTGGGGGTGAGAAGGAGGAGAAGGAGATGCCACGGCCTGCCTGTCAAGCAAGCAAGTGAGAAAACGGTGGAGCGAGAGTGGATGGTGACCACGGTGGTAAGAAAGTGGACTCATTGTGGCCGTCGGCCCATGGAGGGTTCCATAGAATCATAGAATAGTAGAGTTGGAAGGGGCCTACAAGGCCATCGAGTCCAACCCCCTACTCAATGCAGGAATCCACCCTAAAGCATCCCTGACAGATGGTGGTCCAGCTGCCTCTTGAATGCCTCTAGTGTGGGAGAGCCCACAACCTCCCTAGGTAACTGGTTCCATTGTCGTACTGTTCTAACAGTCAGGAAGTTTTTTGTAATGTCCAGCTGGAATCTGACTTCCTGTAACTTCAGCTCGTTATTCCCTGTCCTGCACTCTGGGATGATGGAGAAGAGATCCTGGCCCTCCTCTGTGTGACAACCTTTCAAGTATTTGAAGAGTGCTATCATGTCTCCCCTCAATCTTCTCTTCTCCAGGCTAAACATGCCCAATTCTTTCAGTCTCTCTTCCTAGGGCTTTGTTTCCAGACCCCTGATCATCCTGGTTGCCCTCCTCTGAACATGCTCCAGCTTGTCTGCGTCCTTCTTAAAGTGTGGTGCCCAGAACTGGATGCAATACTCTAGATGAGGCCTAACCAGGGCCGAACAGAGAGGAACCAGTACCTCACACAATTTGGAAGCTATGCCCAGGGCCCTCCAAAACGTGCCACCAGCACTGCTTCCCACTTGTCCATGAGCTCAGCAAATGTGGGATTGGGGTCACACGGTTTACCTAGAGCTTTGGCATTATTCAATCATGCTGCCATGGTTACCCAGAAACATTCATTGTGAGACCAGCCTTCACAACCATGCTGTAAACCCAACCTACAAGGGTGAAGGTAACAAGTTGATTATCGTTCACAGCACTTCTGTCTTTAGGTGATACTCTCACAGAGGCTTTCTCATTTCATGATGAGAGGGGGTGGCAAACATACTCCCACTGACTATAGAGTTCCCTGGCCAGAGTGGCAAAAGGAGCGAGTACCGGTCTAGGAGAGTTGCCGGGATTTTGTAGTTATTGCTTGTTTGTTTGTTTTTGCAGCAATGGCTGATGGGATTGCATTGGGAGGACCGGGGGAGGAGAGAGAGGGCAGAGGAACTGTCAATCAAACGTCACGATGGATTTTACTCAACTCCACAGTAGCCCATAGTCACATAATGGCGGAGTTAGAACATGTTGTGTGGGGAGGTACCCCCTACAAACTCGACAGTTGAGTGGAGTTTTCCCACTGTGTTGACTAAACTGAGCCGCTGCGTTTTTTCTGACCACACAAGGCGCTGGAGGAAGTGTTGACAAAAATACTTCGTACACACCACACTCTGCCTCCAGGCTAAAAAGAGTTTTAAAGTCCTAAACAACAGTCAGAAAACTTCTCAAATAAGCACAAAGCCATGCAGTTAAAGAATAAGCTAGTCATCATCGGCTGAGAGTTTTTACTAGGGATGTGCTTCGCTTCTAATCGGACCGGCGAATTAGAAGTGGAGCGGGGGGCTTCGTCTGCCCTTAAGGCAGAGGCGAAGAGGATTGGGGGGCCGGTGGAGTGTGGCGAAGAGGATCGAGGTGAAAGCGGATCCTTCGCCTCGATCCGTAGCTCCGCTGGAAAGATAAGTGGGGTTTACCGGGCCCTGCCGCTGTCGCTGTCACCCATGCGGCAACAGCGGCAGGGCCCGGTAAACCCCACCTCCTCTCTCTTACCTGCGTCCATCCGCGGTCCGTTGGCTTCTTCAATTGAGCCTGCGGTTCAACCAGTTCACTTGCGGCCCAGACTTCCTGGTTGAACCGCGGGCTCAATTGAAGAAGCCGACGGACCGCGGACGGAGGCAGGTAAGGCCCCCCTCCCCCTTGGTCCCTTACCGGGCTCTGCCGCCATCGCCGCACGGGTGGCGACGGCGGCAGGGCCCAGTAAACCCCCCCGCCCTCCTCTCCCGGCCTTACCTGGCGCCACTCCCCTCCACTGCGGAGCTCCGATTCGGAGCTGGAGCTCCGCGGCGAAGAGGAGCGGAGTATGGGTGGAGCGGCGCGGAGCAGGCCGATCTGAAATTTTCGGATCGGCCCGCGGTGCGGAGCGGGGGTTCCGTGCACACCCCTAGTTTTTACTCAGTTAAAATGGGGAGCAAGAATTCTCCCAGGATTCACCCCCTTTGATTGTCTCCCCAGATTTTGGCTTTGTTCCCAACATCTGCATTAGGAATCCTCTATTTATTTGTGGGTGTCTTTTCTTAATTTCAAACTCAGCATTATGCCTATGCAATTGTCAGGGTGGTGCTGGTGGTTATTATTATTATTATTATTATTACCCGTATTTCTTCGATTGTAAGATGCCATCGATTGTAAGACGCACACTAATTTCAGTACCCCCAACAGGAAAAAAAAACCTAAGACACACCCGCGATTCTAAGACACACCCCATTTTTAGAGATGTTTATATGGGGGGGAAAGTGCATCTTAGAATCGAAGAAATAGGGTATTATTATTATTATTATATTTGTATCCCATCTTTTGCCCAATTCTGGGCCTCAAGGCGGCTTTACAAAATTAAAACATATACAGTTAAAACCTATAAATACAAATGTACATATATATATATATATATATATATATATATATATATATATATATATTTAATACGTTCCAATATTAAAATAGTTAAACATTTAAAATAGGGTTCAACAGCAATCTGAGGAACAACCAAAAGACAAATTGGGAGGCAGGGAAGCAGGAGCAAGCTAAAAGACAGGGCCAAAGGGTTCCTCTTCGACAGCTGTGTGAACAGAGTACTGGGCTAGAAGATTGAGGGGAGACATGATAGCACTCTTCCAATACTTAAAAGGTTGTCACACAGAGGAGGGCCAGGATCTCTTCTCCATCATCCCAGAGTGCAGGACATGGAATCATGGGCTCAAGTTACAGGAAGCCAGATTCCGGCTGGACATCAGGAAAAACTTCCTGACTGTTAGAGCCGTACGACAATGGAATCAGCTACCTAGGGAGGTTGTGGGCTCTCCCACACTAGAGGCCTTCAAGAGGCAGCTGGACAGCCATCTGTCAGGGATGCTTTAGGTGGATTCCTGCATTGAGCTGGGGGTTGGACTCAATGGCCTTGTAGGCCCCTTCCAACTCTGCTATCCTATGATTCTATGATTCTATGACCCTTGGTCTGATCCAGCGTGGCTCTTCTTATATACTTATGTTCTTATGCACTCTTCTTTCCAATGTAGTCCTTCCATTGCTTAGAGAAGTCTATATGACCTTAACCTCAGGGGTGGGGGGCATGTTATAACAGCAATCCTGAATCTGCTATCAGCTTTCTCACATGGGAAGAAATTAAAAGCCCCTTGGTACCAGCAGAGACACAGGAATCCAGCTGATCAATATTCCTCCCAGCATCCTCTTTGAATGCTTAGCTATTAATCTTTCAACAACGCCAGCCATGGCCTTCGCACATTCAAGCAGGGTCATGGCAAGGCGTGTCCCCTGGCAAATCTACTTGGAGCCCAGGTCTATTCCCAAGAGCACTGAGTGTCCATTGGTGCCAATGGGAGGTGTATTAAGTTAAATTGTGAACCGCCCAGAGAGCTTCGGCTATTGGGCGGTATAAAAATGTAATAAATAAATAAATAAATAAATAAATAAATAGTCAGGAAGGGGGATCACAGCTGAGGAGGGAAGAGTTAATCCTCCCCTTCTCATGTGTTGCAACCCCCTCTCCAGGAGAGCAACCACACACCACCCCTAACACGGCAATCGGTCTTAGAAAAAACACTTCAATTGATGCAATTGGAAGGTTTGTTCTAAGTTTAATTTACACCATTCCGGGGAGATTTCCAGGGGGGTTGCAAGAGGAAAGGGTTAACCACCCCCTCCCTGTCCAATGCCCCCCCACCAAATTCACCTCACCTAGATGGCCATCAAACATAGGGGGAAAACTTCCATTGCTTTGGGTGAGCAAATGAAAAGGAGGGCAAGGCTCCTGTATCTTTAACAGTTGTATTGACAGCGGGGATTTCAGCAGGTGTCATTTGTATGCATGCAGCACCTGGTGAGAGTCCCTCTCCATCACAACAGTTAAAGCTAAGGGAGCCTTGTCCTCTTTTGTAGCTGGTCACTCTAATATAGCTCCTGCAGCTTTAACTGCCCTCCCCTTCCCCCTCCCAATTCTTTTTTTAAAAAATTAACGTATTTTCTTACTGAGAGCTGGAATCGCTGCAAAATAGGTTTCTGTTGTTGCTGAAAACATAGAGTTCCAAGGAGTTGTTTAGCAGGTTGGGATTCAGACACCACCTCTGCTTTGAACATAGCCTTTTGAGCAGGTAATGTATCTCAACTCTTTGTGGCAGCCATTTTGTGGTAGTGCCCCAGTCAGTTACTCAAATTGGCTGACTGTGCCCACAGACCAAACACTTGGTCTACCCATCCTAAGTATATGGCAATATAACAGACAAGTTGTTGTTATTGTTGTTGTTATTATTATTATTTGCATTTATATCCCACCTTTTTTCCTCCAAGGAACCCAAAGCAGGATACGTAATCCTCCTCTTCTCCACTTTATCCTCACAACAACAACCCTGTGAGGTCCATTGGGCTGAGAGTCTGTGACTGGCCCAAAGTCACCCAATGAGCTTCCATGGATGAGTGGGGACTAGAACCTGGATTGCCCGACTCCCAGTCCAACACTCTAACCACTACACCCAGGGCCGGTGCTACTATAGAGGCCACTCAGGCGGCTGCCTAGAGCGCAAAGCTAAGAGGGGGGGGTGGGCGCAGCGAAGCACTCACGCATGTTGGCTATGAGCCAGCCCGGCCCGAGGATTCAGCTGGGCCTGGGTGGGCAAGACGGCCACCTGCCCAACCGAAGTGAAGCCAGGGACGCTGGGGTGGGGCGGCTGCCCATTTGGACTTCCGGAACATGCCCGGAAGAGAGAGAGAGAGAGAGAATGTATGGGTGAATGGAGTGCATAGGGTCTTTAAGTGAATGCATGTGTTCATGCGTGTGTTTGTTTGGAGTGAGTGATGCTGAGTGTGTGTGTGCGTGCGCGTGTGAGTTGGGGGGGGATGATTTGGAGGTGATATTCCTATTAAATAATGCATTTTAGACCCATAGACAGTCCTTTCCAATTTGTTTGCTATAATTGGCATGACGTATTTCTTGCACTTTAAAATAAATTTAGCACTTTCAAGTTTTGTGCTTCTTATTTTTTCCAGGAAACATATGTTCTTAAAAATCAAAGTTGGCATTTCTTTGGGGGGGGGGGGGGTGAAAGTAGCTCACCTTGCCTAGGGCGCAAAATAGTCTGGCACCGGCCCTGACTACACCACACTGATATGATTAAAGAAATCTACTTGTTTGAAACAGAATTGTGTAAAGATGTGTGAAAATGTGAATGGGCAAGCTCCCTCCTCCATAGCAGCCATTTTGTGAGAGCACCCACAACGCTGTCTCAAAATTCAAAATGTGCCCACTGACCCAAAAACTTTGGGGACCCTTGATATGAACAAGCAGGCCAGTCTTTCCTTAGGGCGGACCTTATTCAATGGCACAGTGAGGGTCAAGGAATTCACCAGCATTTCACAAAAATACAAAGGCAGTTTAATTAAACAGTGCAAGTTTTTTTTTTTATTTCCTTTTTTTTAAAACAACATCTTACTACATATTAATGGAAATATGTAACCTTCTTCTACAAATGATACGGACACTAGAATAGAGCTCCATACAATCAAAATATGAAAAATAAAATATAATATTTTATAAATTCCCTCTCTCCCTCCCCCCTGTTAAAATTTGATTTTCTCTAAAAACATAAAAAGTCTCATCTTCCCCCAGTACGTCATGTAAGTACTGTTTGTGCCAGAAGCCAAATACTCACCAGATGCCAAAAAGCAAAACAAAACAAAAGCCATCCCGATCTGCAACATCTTTTTTTAAAAAATAAATAAATTCAAAACACCTTTAGAGTCAGCTCAGTGTTCACAGATGTCACCATGGCGTACGAGAACTAAAAAGCAATACGTTTGATTGTGGTTGTGTAAAAAACAAAAAAACCTTGAAGCACAGAAGACCACCACAGGAAAGATTTAATTTTTAAAATAGACATCATTTTTTTTTAAAAAAAAAAAATGGAGTGAAATGAGGAAAATAATAGACACGACCCAGCTGGAAATTCTCCTCAACAAGCCCCATAGACATGAATGGGAATTGTACAGAAGCACATGTGTGCCGTTTCATTTTGATGGGACCTGTGCAGGAGAACTGGCAGGGCCAGATCCAGGGCAAGACACCATCAGTAGGACCTGTCCTTCATGGACTCTACCTTGACATCTCCATTTTCACCAGCTGCTCTTGCTTCTCATGTTCTTCCTCCTTGATTCTACCACTTGCTTTGATTCTACCACAGAGAGCTGGTGAGCAAGGAGACCGTGGCATCCCCTGCTGTTCCTTCTCACCACCACTGTTATCTGGGCCAGAGTGAGGGCCAGGTGAACGCAGGTTGCCATGGTGAAGAGGAGGAGCAACTCCAGAGGGCTTTTGCCAGTGGGCCCTTGGTAAGGTGTGTGACGTCAGCAAGTGCCCAGTCATGCCTACCGTTGACACCAGCCCTGAGGATTGCCCCGTGATTTCTGCCTGATGTTTCTTTGCAAATGAGGGTAAAATGATAACAAAACCAATATATCTTTAACTTTGGCACGTACTTGATAAAGGCCGTTGAAAGCAAACCAGAAGTACAATCTCCTCTGAAAAGTATTGATTGAAACACACATATACTCCGAAAGGAACCCCGGGGGAAATGCCTGGAGGAACCTACTTACTTTTCACCACTGAAACGAAGCTGGACGAGTGATCAAATCAAAGTTGCAGGGCCATGGCCCGGAGGTGGTTGTTTGAAAGAGAGACAATATGTTTGAAAACATCCAAATGGCTGCCCTTTGGAGAATGTGGATAAGGAGACATTTTCCTCCATCTCTCAAACTACTAGAACCCAAAGGGGTCATCCCATGAAGTTGATGGGTGAGAGATTCAGGACAAGTAAAAAGGAAGTACTTCTTCACACAGCGCATAGTTAAATTATGGAATTCACTATCACAAGATGCAGTGATGGCCACCAAAGGGGGGTGGATAAATTCCTGGAGGAGAAGGCTACCAATGGCGACTAGTCCTGATGGCTATATGCTATCCCCAGTCTCAGAGGCAATATGCCTATGTACATCACTTGCTGGGAAACATGGGCAGGAGGGTGCTTTTGCAATCATATCCTCCTTGTGAGTTTCCCATTGACAGCTGGTTGGCCTCTGTGTGAACAGATTGCTGGACTAGATGGACCCATGGTCTGATCCAGCAGGGCTCTTCTTATGTTCTTAACTCATATATAACAGTCTTCCCCAACCTGGTGTACTCCAGAAGTTTCAGACTACAATTCCCATCAGCCCCAACCAATATGGCAAGTGGTGAGGGAGGTGAAGGATGATAGGAACTGAGGTCCAAACCATCTGGAGACACCAAGTTAGGGGGCTGAGTTCTATAAATGAGAGAGAGGGGTTGGATGTTCTAAAACAGCCTTCCCCAACTGGGACCACTCCAGATGTTTTCAACCACAATTCCCAGCATCCCTGTCCATGGGCCATGCTGGCTGGGGGATTGAAGTCCCAAACATCTGGAGGGGACCGTGTTCGGGAAAGCTGTTCTTAAATATAGAGGAAGCTCTCAGCTCCATTAAAAAAATCACCTATAGATTGGAACCAAATGACTTCCAGTTCCAATACATTCATCAGCTGACACAGAAAACAAATAATACAATCAGTAAATCTTAGCCACAGCAATGACTGAACTGGAAAGGAAGGAAGGAAAGAAGAAAGAAAGACTTTGGTCAGATCCTCTCCTGGCTAAGTTCGTCAAGAGCTATCAAAACCATAACCTGCAGCTCACAATTCATTTGGGTGGTTCTACTCCACTCATCACCATTGAAATAGGAGCTGCACAAGGTCATGATCATGTTTTTGGGCAGTTCCCATGTGCGGATGGATTCTCCAAGATGTTAGTGGGAGAATCCAAGATGGATTCTCCCACTAACACAAAGGAGGACAACACTCCATGGACCACCTTGTGGGGGGGGGGGGAAGTAAATTTCACCTTTTTAATGATCTGTAATGCTAAGGGTGCTATTTTTATTTTCATCTATCAATAGATAGATAGACAGATTTTATTCGAGGATGCCCCATGGACAGCAGCCCCAAGGGAGTTCTGAGTAGCCAAAATGCCCCACCAGACCATTCTGCAAGTTTAGAATGAAAAAGGGGATTGTGTAAAGTGGTTCTCTCCATCACCTCGCATTGCATCACAAACACCAAGGAAAGAGAAAATGTTGCCTCGCTCCCCGCCGTACGGCAACACTTTTTTGCAGCGACAATAGTGCACATTTTGCTTTTAAGGGCCTAAACAATGCAATATTAAGACAAGGTTACTGAATTGTGAGAACAACAAAAGTGCTTCTTTTTTTTAAAGAAAGGGCTACTGAAACACGGGGACTGTAACCTCCTCCATTGTTAACAACTGATTGTGTGAGAGTCCTTAGACACAGAACTCCATCAGACAAGTGCTTTATTGCATGCTCGTTGCTGGGCACTCACAGATTTTCGTGGGTCTGTTTCATGACGCCGTCTGCCTCCCATGCACCTCCCACCCCTTCTAATTTTCTTAGTGCCAAAAAAAAAACCCACCCCAGTAAGTCTGACTTGTTTTTAGAGATGGAATTTGCAGCTATCTCCTGCAGTGTGCAGGAGAAGCAGCGGGATCCAAACAGCCCACTGAATGGGCCTCGTACAGGTTGTTTACTTCCTCTTTCAAAAGAGGAAGGAATGAGGGACAAACGGATGGGCAGAGAAGCGACAGTAAACCAAGACAATTTTCCCCCGTGTGATGACGCTCATAGCCCCTGCTATGTTTGTGCTTTGTTTGACACCATGTGTTGTTAGATCAGGGTGCATAGAATGGGGTGCATTCTGTCACTAGACAGAGAGGAAAAAATTTGTACAGGGCATAATTTACCACTCCAAATCGCTGCTCCAAAACCAAGTGAAGCTAAGGAGGATTCCTTCAAGTGAATCAGAATGAGCTTTGGAACTGAGCTACAGTGGGAAATACCACTCAAGTTAGAGAGTTCAGTCATTTCTAAAATTCATGCCAGTAACCCACACAAAGGACATGTCCTGTCACAGAAATATCTTCTGCAGGAGCTCCAATGAAAGGCATCAAAGATGCACATCTCTCATTCATTTCAATGTAGCTGGTGCAGAAGTTCCTGGAGGAACTCCATCCCCGATTATTTCCAGACAGTTTACTAAGGAGTTATTTTTTAAAAAAAAATAAGTCAAGGAGGTGAAGAAGGGGCATAAGAGCATCAGACCTGATAAGAGATTGTCTTAATAAAAATGGGGCACTTTGATGGGAAATGGTCATGGCTATAAATCAAGCAGGCGCTCTTCGCATGTCTCCACCGGCCATTTGGCTGCCCCTCCAAACACATCCACATTGTTGTCAACCCAAGGGATGATGTTGCCGGGCATGTTGGTGGAGCAGTTAGCAATATTCATGATGTCTTCAGGCTTTAAGACTCGGTCCCATATATTGAACTGGCTCATTTCCCCAACAAACGCTTGAGTTGCATCAAACCTTCCTCCAACGGTGTCCTTAATATGAAACGAAGAAGAAGAAGAAGAAGAAGAAGAAGAAGAAGGAGGAGGAGGAGGAGGAGGAGGAGGAGGAGGAGGAGGAGGAGGAGGAGAAGAAGAAGAAGAAGAAGAAGAAGAAGAAGAAGAAGAAGAAGAAGAAGAAGAAGAAGAAGAAGAAGAAGAAGAAGAAGAAGAAGAAGAAGAAGAAGAAACAGAAACAACAGCTTGGATTAGTAAAATCTTTTAGATTGATCCTGCCTGTCCTTAAAAAAATGAGATGGTTTAGACTGTGTATTCATATGAGGAGGGGGCCTCAATGGGACTTCCTTCTGAGTAGAAATTAATAGAATGACACTGTCACTGCCACAGCCCTAGTTTCCTTGATTAGAAAGCTGACCTACACCAAGTCAGACCCTTGGTCCATCTTGCTCAGTATCGCTTATGTGAACTGACAGCCGCTATCCAAAGACCTACCTGGATGTGCAAGGAGCAGCATCTAGGACGTTTGGCACCACTGAGCTACTGTGCTCCCCCTAGGTCAGGGGTGTTGAACCTCTTTCAGTCTGCAGACCAAACTCAATTTCAGAGAGGTTCTTGGGGGCTGCATTCCAGTGGTGGGGCCAAAGGCACAATGGGCCATGGCCAACACCCCCGTTACACCAGCATATTTTAGCTTAAAGCGGCACTTGCCTGGCAACCGTTTGAGGGAAAGCGATCCAATGTGTGTGTACAGACACCAGAGGGATGTTTTTCCAGGTCAGCTTCTATGAGATTTCCCCCATGGAAAAATCATGACTTTGGTGCGGGCTTTCACCTCTTCAGCTTCAACAACATCAACTTGGATCCTCTCAGAGAGAGTTATGAAACTCAATTTTAGTTACAGTCCCTGGCTCAGTGGCTGGAGTATTTTATTGTTGCAGAACCACCTGGTGGAGAACTGATGGGCTACATCATGGGGAAAGCTGAAGGTTCAGTAGCCAGAGAGGAGTGGCATAGCCATGTTACTGCAGTCTCTGCTGCACCTGAATTTTGACGGCTGGGTTTGGCCGCTTAACGGTTGGAGCTGCTTGAGGAAAGATCAGAAAGAAAGGGCGGGGGTTTTGTGGATCTCTTTGTGAGAGTGTCAAATCAGGTTGAGGTCAACATATACAAACAACTAGGCTATGGCGTGTACAGAACCATGTTAGAATACTACTCGGGCAGCAATGGAGAACCTGACGAAGATGTTTATGAGTTGAGGAAAGCCCTGTCCAGAGATTCAGAGAAGAAATCAGTTCTACCATTGCCACATCCTGTCAGAGCAGAAGACAATGAATGAGCTAGCTTAAAGCTCTTCCTGCCAGTTACTTAGCCTTTTAGGGGTATTTTCACCTTTGGCTGATATACCAGCTGCGCCCCTTCCTAGATTTAGACCTAAAGATGGTAGTGCATGCACTGGTATCTTCGAGGCTCAACTTCTGCAATGCGCTCTACATAGGGCTACCTTTGTGCCTAGTCCGAAAACTTCAACTACGGTAGTTCAAAATATGGCAGCCAGGCTGGTCACTGGTACATCTAGGGGTGACCACATTACACCAGTCTTAAAATCTGGATGCCAATTAGTTTCCTGGCAAAGTATAAAGTGTTGGTTATTACCTTTAAAGCCCTACATGGTTTGGGTCCAGGCTACCTGCGGGATCGCCTTCTCCTGTACAATCCACCCTGCACACTCAGGTCTTCTGGGAAGAATCTACTTCAGTCAGCAAAGACTAGGCTGACAAACATTACCCAGAGGACTTTCTCTTCTGCTGCTCCCAGACTGTGGAATAGCCTGCCAGAGGAGATTCATCAGCTTGACAGTCTTTTAGCATTCAAGAAAGCTATCAAGACTGATCTCTTCCAGCAGGCCTATCCAGTGGAATTTTAGGATGCTTTTAGTATGCTTTTAGGATGTTTTTAACAATGTATACTATGTTTTTAATCAGTATTTTATGTATTTTATGCTTGCTGTTGTTCCCTGCCTCAATCCAATCAGAGAGGCAGGTAAGAAATAAATTATTATTATTATTATTATTATTATTATTATTATTATTATTATTAGACAGCGGGGGACACGCAAAACCTTGGGAACCACCAAACAACTGACAGTCAGTGGACACAGAACCTGACTTTTAAAAAACTTTTAGGACACAGCACTTAGTTGTAGGGCTATGTAAATAATGAATAAATACAGTGGTTAAGGATTTTGAGCTAAACAGTATGGCTTAGCGTGTCATGGGAACCATTCCTAACCACGGTGACTACATAACCATGATTGAAACACGCTCACTAACCGTTTGCTTCAAAAGGGTTAGTAGCCTAAGCAGGGTTTAGTGTGTCATCTGAACAGGCCCACTGTGTTGTTGATGATGTGGCCGTTGTTTTAATTTTATGGGTCAGTATCCAACAGCGACATCACACAGACACCAACGCCACTAGCAGAGCTCTGCTGAATCTTTCTCTTGTGCAACCAGTTGCCCCTTAAGCCGTGAGATAGGGACCAGTTGTGTAACCGGTTGCACAAGTGGAATGGACGACATGTTGAACAACGCATTGTACAACGCATTGCAAAATGGGTTACACAAGAGTTATGCTTGCGCAACCACACTTATGCAAAAATAACTTTAGTTGGATATTTCCCTTGTGTTTCTGTTAGCGCAACATCATTTGTGCTAATGGAATAATATAGTTGGATACTGCCCATGGTGCAGAAGGGAAGAGGAGGGAAAGAAGAAGATTTTTTTAAAAAAAACGACAATGCTGCCCTGTGACTCACCTGCTCCTGACCAAGGATCAGGACCCCACCTGGTTTAATGGGGTGCCAAGGTGCTAAATTATCCCCCGTGCCGAGTTTCTCTCCATCCTGGAAAGCCTCCCACATCCCATCCCTTGTTGTCCACGTGATGCAGATGTGATGCCATTTCCCGTCGCTAATGAAGAGCGGGAGTTGGGCGACCTGCACAAAGACAATAGAAGTTAGCGGGACTGTTGCTGCATTAGAGAGATGAAGGCCAATGTAATGACATAAGGACATAAGTAGAGCCATGCTGGATCAGAAGAAGGTCTAATCTAAACCAAGCAGGACATAGCACTATGAAAGCGGTATATGGTATATGTCAATGGGCCCCAACGGTTGTCAGTGCACGCCAATGCCGCTATAAAGCAGTAGTGTGGCTCCTGCCTCTTATATACCACTTTCATGCTGCTTTCAAACAATGGTGTAATCTATACCAAGCAGGATATTGCACTATGAAAGCGGTATATAAAAGGCAGGAGCTTTATAGTGGCCCATTGACACATACCATGTACCGCTTTCATACCGCTATATCCTGCTTGGTGTGGCTGCCTTTTAGATACCACTTCCATACCGCTTTCATAGTGCAATATCTGGCTTGGTGTAGATTAGGCCCAAGAGTCCACCTAGTCCACCATTTTGTTCACACAGGGGCCAGCCAACTGCCCATAGGAAACCCACTAGCAGTTCACTTTGCAGCAAGCCAACCTCCCAGTTTAACAGAAGGAGAAGCAACACGCTGCAGCAAGAGGGTCTTCAGGTGTGCTGTGCAGCAGGTGAGGGAGGTGGGCAATGGGACCAGGGAGAGAATGGCCTGGAGGAGCCGCGACAGCTACGTCTTCCATGATAGCAGAAATTTTCAAAAACGGCCTTGGGAACCTGGCCGTACAGATTCAGTCTGCCTTTGAAGGCAGAGCCCTGGTGACTAAACTCAGATTCTGGATGAGTAGACAAATTAAGCTCTGGGTAGGTATATTATGCAGCATTGCAACTTCTGGATGATGAGTGTGTCTCTCGCCAGCGCATTTACAACCCTCCCAAGAATTCAGTGTTTACGAGACAATTGCAGCACATCAGTGCCACATGCATTTTCTTCTGCTCCAACCCCCTGTCTTCTGATAGGCCTTTATTTTGGCCATGTACTTAACAACCAAGTTGCTGCCCCCAATCAATCGTTAAGTAACTTACAGCCCAATTTCAAAACAGCTGAGCCAACAACTCCCACCTCGCTGAATGGACCATATAATGGCAGCTCAATTCCAGAAGAGCAGCTTTACAATCTGGATCAATCAATTGGCTGTACGGTCGGCAGTGCAGGGTTCAGCGTCTGATCTTTGGTCATGCAAGCAAAGACCTAAATGGCTTGGGTCCAATGGGCCCTCTCCTCCCAAACCAATCTGCTCACTCCCTAGGCCTGAAAAAGGCTGCCAAGTCGGGTGCCTCCTTGCCGCACCACTCCCATTCTAACTGGGGTAGGACAGCACATGGCGGAGAGGGACTCTGCAGGAACTTTCAAGAACCAGTCCTTTTCCTTTCCTTCATGCCCCAACTGGGACATGACTAGCAGGCAAAGAAGGGAATCCCCTTGTGAATCTCCAGAGGGAAGGCCCAGAGATGATAAAGGGATTCCCCAGAACGCTGCTCCATCTCCCAGTGGGAAGGAGAGCAGTGGGCAGGGAAATCCTCTTGTTATCTCTGATCACAGATTGGAGATAACAAGGAGATTCCTTTCCCTGCCTACTCCCCAAGTCCCAAGTTGCCCCCAGTTGCTCGGGAAGGAGGCACAGCCGGTGGATGGTTCTCAACACTCTACAGACCAGCTTGGCAACTTCTACAGGCTGGATTAAGCCCACATAGTGGAGGTTCTTTGCCCCTTCCCTATGAACTGCAAGGATCTGCTCTGCCTCACGTATGCCTGAGACATAGCTGGACGGCATGTGGGAGACGCTGCACTGGAGGGCCTTGAGCACCTCAGCCATTCAGTTTGAACCAATTGCCCAAAGATTTGAGTAGTGCAAGATTCAGCTCTTCTACACTTTCGAGGTGACTTTCTAAAAGTGCAGGATCAAAACCTGCAGCAACTGGAGGTCCCTTTGAACCTAGTCTGTCCTGGAGGTTTGGGAAAAGGAACGCCGCCTTTTCCTCACCTTGTCATTGATCAGCAGCTCAATGGGGTTGTTCCCCCACTCGATCAGGACGACTTCATTGGCTTGCCCAGGGACGGCGTAGGAGAAAGGCGTCCCTATTCCCGGTGAGGCGCTCGACTTCAGCCACAAGCAGACGGTGAAGGAATACAGCTCGGGCAGCGTCTTCTTGATCTTCCCATACAGGTAATTGGTGCGAAGAGGAAGGGATACCTTAAACCCATCTGGAGATTTAAAGGCACTGGTACCTAGAAGACCACAGCCAAGAAGGAAATGATGTCAACACACATGGAGAACAGGGCTGCTCAAACAAAGAAATCTCAGTGCTGAAACCTAAGAACATAAGAACATCAGAAGAGCCCTGCTGGATCAGACCGAGGGTCCATCTTCTCCAGCACTCTAAACCCTATCGCCCAAATGGATTCAGCACCTTGGATAGCTCCTTTAGAGTTCTGTCTGATTCTGATTGAAATTCAGAGTGAATTCACAGCCCCGTAAGATCATAAGAACGTAAGAAGAGCCCTGCTGGATCAGACCAAGGGTTCATATAGTCCAGCACTCTGTTCACACAGTGGCCAACCAACTGTTGACCAGGGACCAACAAAGCAGAACATGGGCATGAGCAACAGCACCCTCACACCCATGTTCCCCAGCGACTGGTGCACACAGGCTTACTGCCTCAGATACTAGAGGTAGCACACAACCATCAGGGCTAGTCGCCATTCTCCTCCAGGAATTTATCCAACTCCCTTTTAATGCCATCCAAATGGGTGGCCATCACTACATCTTGTGGTAGTGAATTCCATGATTTAATTATGCTCTGTGTGAAGAAGTCCTTCCTTTTATTTGTCCTGAATCTCCCACCAATCAGCTTCATGGGATGACTCCATTGGGTTCTAGTATTTTGAGAGAGGGAGAAAAATGTCTCCCTATCCACATTCATAATAGATTCAGAGCCTTGGATAGCTTCTTTAGAGTTCTGGCTTGTTCTGGCTGAAACCAAGAATGGATTCATAGCTCCACCAAAAGTGGAGCCACCAGCCTCCACTGGCAGCAGGTGATGGGGAGACCCTTCTCTGCCTGAGACCCTGGAGAGCTGAGGAGACCAAGTGGAGAAGCCAGGACTGGGGAAGGCAGAGAAATTGGTCCCACTTGCTCTGTTCTTACAGGGGCTAAGTTCAAATTAATGTGATTTAAATGGCCCAGAAAAGAGCAGAGAACAACCGAACAACTTTCCCATTTTGAAATCCATACATTTCCTGAAGAACCAGCATGCACACAAAACAGCTCCCCTAATAATTAAGGCATTTCATTTTGCAACTAGGTGATGCCTTTATACAACTGAGGAACATCATCCAAACCTTTTGCACCATGCTGGAGTGTGCCCCTTTTGCTCTTCAACTGGGACCTTCCAAGGAAGACCTTAAATATGTTTGAGGTGACGGTCACATCTCATTTGAGCCTCAGAAGTAAGTTTCCTTGAGGCCAAGGAGACTCAATTCCTTCCAGGTGTGCTTATGGGACTGCATCTTTAGGATGCCCATCCCATTCTGCTAAATCTGGCCCTACCCCTTCGCTGGACTTCTTGAATGTTAGCGTCATCCTCATTGGTAGAGCCTGGGTGAATTATGGCAAAAGAATTCACCGACCCAAAAATAAGATGTTTTCCTTCTTTCTTTTGAAAATGAAAGAAGAAGGAAATAGGGATAGAGAGGGAGAGAGAAGAGAGGAGAGAGAGAGAGAGAGAGAGAGAGAGAGAGAGAGAGAGAGAGAGAGAGAGAGAGAGAGAGAGAGAGAGAGAGAGAGAAGCTTACGGTACACCCCTGATTATTGGAAGCTCCTTAACTTGGAGGGTTCTGATCATCCAGTGCTGAGAAGGAAGGAGCCTGGAAGAAGCTCAGGATAGTTTGTATCCTGGCCTCTCCAGTCTCTTCCTCTACCCCGCCCACCAGGAAACCCCCTTTGTGATGTCAGAGGGCAGCTGGTACCATTCTTTCCATATCGACTGCAAGAGGTCAGGAGATCTCCAACTCCCCCTTCCAAGGTCAGAGTACTAACTCTGACCTTGGGGGGGGATCCCCACTGTCTGATGACCCATTCTCATAGGATTGCTTCCTTAAATGACTTGAGCATATATTTGAAGGAACTTTTGTTCTTTCCACCCTGTTTCCAGAAGAAAAGTTCTGTGCCTGGCTATGAAGATGCAAATTCTCTAAGCCGAGGTTTAACCTTCACAAAATGCCTGTGTTTGCACAGTTTGGAAGTACAATCATTAATTTGTCTGAACAAGTCATGGCCCAGACTTGCTAACCCTATAAATATCATTTGAGAAGGATCTATATTTAAACAATTCACACTCTTTTATAATAAAAAAAAAGAGTGTAAAAAGAAAGTTAAAAACCGATCATGCTGACAATTCTGTGATATATCTCCCTCATCGTGTGCTCTTGGAATTTAAATACACAAACTCTAGTCAAGTATGCAGTTTCCCAGTAATTAAATCTAAGGATCTGATTAAATGATTAGGATTAAGAGTGTCCCCCAGTGGCTCCATGAGTAATCCACAGTAAAGGTTGTACATTTGAGACAGGACATGGATTGCCTCAAAGTCTGTGGAGTCAACAAAAGTGACATTCAAACAATTAATTTAAAGCAAAAAAGGAGGAAGTTTGTCTCATCTTGTGGCTTTCTCAAAAAGAAGCGTTTTCTAGAAGACTTCAAGGATACAATATCATTTCTCGCCTTTTGCCAATGAAATGGACTGGTAGGATATTCAGGACAGAGAGAAGGGCTTCTTCACACAACACATCATTGAACTTATAAGAACATAAGAAGCACCATGCTGGATCAAACCAGAAGTCCATCTAGTCCAGCTTGCTGTTCACACAGTGGCCAACCAGCCACCTGTGGGAAACCCACAAGCAAGACATGAGCACAATAGCACCCTCACACCCATGTTCCCCAGCAACTGGTATACTGGAGATAATACATAGCCATCACAACTAGAAGCTATTGCTAGCCTTCTCCTCCCTGAATCTGTCTAAGTCCTTTTGAAGTCATCCAAGTTGGTGGCCATCGCTAGAACTTGTGGCAGCAAATTCCATTGTTTAACTATGCTCTAAATGAAGAAGTCCTTCCCTTGACTTGTAACTTATGGAATTTACTGTCACAAGATAAATAGATTAGATGGATGGATGGATGGATGGATGGATGGATGGATGGATGGATGGATGTGGTGATGGCCATTGGTTAAGATGACTTCAAAAGGGATGTCAAGAACTTATTGTTATCTAGCAGTCTGTTAGCTCCCATTTTGCAATGGTTGGGGCTACACCTGTGGGTGTGTTGTAGAATCATAGAATAGTAGACTTGGAAGGTGCCTATCAGGCCATCAAGTCCAACCCCCTGCTCAACGCAGGAATCCACCTCAAAGCATCCCTGACAGATGGCTGTCCAGCTGCCTCTTGAAGGCCTTTAGCGTGGGAGAGCTCACAACCTCCCTAGGTCATTCGTTCCATTGTCATATTGCTCTAACAGTCAGGACATTCTTCCAGCCAGAATCTGGAAAAATGTCCTGACTGTTAGAGCAGTACGACAATGTCTCTAGCCACAAGGTCAGAACAAGGCCCAGTTAACTGGACTGAGTGATCTCAGAAGCGTTGCTGTAGGAAGCCTCACCTCCCTTTGGGAGCCTGAGAAAACTATTCTAGCCAGGCTGTGATTGGCTAGCAGGGATCACTTTAGAGTTTCCGGGGGCTTGGGCATATAACCAGGGGGTTTCAAGTTGCCCATTGCCTTTGTCTTTTTTCTTCATCTTGCCTTCGCTTTGGTCTCTAAGTATCTCCATTTGAGCCCTATCTATTGGAAGACCAATAGGTACCTATAGGCAGGTTTAGATAGTTTTATTCCTTTTGCCTTGAAGTATTGTTTCAAAATGCTACTCTGGTTCTTTTATTCCCCTTCCTCAGTAAATTCACTACTTCTTAGAGTTAGTTGTCCTTGGACTTCATTCTAAATTGCCTCAGTATGAAATCCAGTGACTTAATGCTACTATTTAAGGTTTTGGGCCTAGGTCTTAGAAAGAAAGGGTGCAGCAGGAGTTGGCAGTTGGAACAGCCATCATGACTATAAAGGAGATAATGAGGTAATGAACTAAAGGATTTTATCAGAGAGAGTTATGATTTATGAATCTCTGCAGCTGTAAGCCAGCAAGGAAATCTGAGAGTTGGAATGCATTTGGTAATATATATATATATATATATATATATATATATATATATATCATTAACTGATGCTTTTAACTGCATATTGAACTTTTCCTAATCTGTGCATCTAAGCATTTGCATTTTGCCCACCTATTTGGTGGGGATTTGCTCTTGATTAGGGTGCCCATATGAAAAGGAGGACCGGGCTCCTGTATCATTAACAGTTGCATAGAAAAGGGAATTTCAGCAGGTGTCGTTTGTATATATGGAGAAGCTGGTGAAATTTCCTCTTCATCACAACAGTTAAAGCTGCAAGTGCCCTGCCCTCTTTTAAATCTGGTCACTCTAGTATAGCTCCTGCAGCTTTAACTGTTGTGATGAAGAGGGAATTTCACAAGGTTCTCCATATATACAAATGACACCTGCTGAAATTCCCCTTTCAATATAACTTAAAGATACAGGAGCCCTGTCCTCCTTTTCATAGGGTCACCCTAAAGACTCTTGAGTATTGCACACTGAGTCATTGGCCATCAGTGCATTCAGGGATTATCTTTTGAACACAGGCAGCTACAGGTGAAACCATCACATCAGCTGCTAGAGCAAGGCAGGGCAGTGTGTGGCCCTCCAGATGTTTTGGCCTACAGTTCCCATGATACCTCACCATTGCCAATGCTGGCTACAGCTGATGGGACCTCCAGACCTAAACATTTGGAGGGGCAGTGGATGCCCAGCCCTGTGGTACAATCTTATTTTAATGTCAACAGACACACACACCCCTAACAAATCCCATCTCAAGACTGTGTTCATGCAGACACCAGGACTTCAAGAGACCATCTTTTTTCCTCCTTCCCCTGCTTTATATAACATCTTGCCTGATGAAAAGATCTGCAGATCTTGAAAGCTTGCACAGTTTTTTGTGACTTTGGAGTTGGCTGAATAAAGGCTCATATGGATCTTGGTACCTTTGCAGTTGAATTTTTGTTTGTCTATTTATTATTCAAAAATAATAATAAAGAATCTACACTCCCCCAGGAATGTTTTGAAATTATTAATCCTTAACCTGTATCAACTCTAGGTAGAATCATTTATTTATTTATTTATTTATTTATTTATTTATTTCATTTTTATACCACCCAATAGCCGAAGCTCTCTGGGCGGTTCACAAAAATTAAAACCATGAAGAGCATAATAAAACAACCAACATTCAACAATCATAGAATTGTAGAATAGTAGAGTTGGAAGGGGCCTATAAGGCCATCAAGTCCAACCCCCTGCTCAAGGAAGGAAACCACCTTAAAGCATCCCTGACAGGTGATTGTCCCCCTAGTGGACAATGCCTCTAGTGTGGAAGAGCCCACAACCTCCCTAGGTCATTGGTGACATTGTTGTACCGCTTGAACAGTCAGGATGTTTTTCCTGATGTCCAGCCGGAATCTGGCTTCCTTTAACTTGAGCCCATTATTCCTTGTCCTGCACTCTGGGATGATTGAGAAGAGATCCTGGCCCTCCTCTGTGTGACAACCTTTCAAGTATTTGAGAAGCACTATCAAGTGGAGGTTGCTGGTGTTTCCCTTTGCACTCATCGCCAGTTGCATGCTCAGAGAGGGGAGGTGAATGGGCAGACACATGAAAGAGAAGGAAGGTCAGGGGCTCAGGAGATCAACAATGAGGGCCCTGCTAGGGTGAAGACCTTGCTAAGTGCCTAAGACTGACTTTCTCCTTGACTTTTCTTTTCCATCAATACTGCCTTTTTAAAATTGAGTACTCTGCCCATTTTTAAGAACATAAGATGCGCCTTGCTAGATCAGACCAAGAGTTCATCTAGTCCAGCACTCTGTTCACACAGTGTCCAACCAGCTGTAGACCAGGGACCAACAAAGCAGAACACAGTGCAAGAGCACCCTACAGCCCATGTTCCCCAGCAACTGGTGCACACAGGCTTACTATCTCTGATACTGGAGGTAGCACATAGCCATCAGGACTAGTAGCCATTGATGGCCTTCTCCTCCAGGAATTTATTCATCCCCCTTTTAAAGCCATCCAAATTGGTGGCCATCTTTTTATTTCTGTGCCACCAATTACCCAATGGACTGTTGCAGGTTCAATCAATGTACAGGACTGGAGCGTTAGATGCAGCCTCCTGAGCTTCCTGCCAGCAAATCAACGGTGCTTTCATTCCACAAGGTGATCGTACACAAACAAAGAAATTCTAAAGAAGAACCTATGCAGGAAGATGTGAAAAACGTCCATATGTTTACCTCTTTCTAGCTCAGAAACCCTGTCGAGAAGCGCGTTCAAGGCTGCCTCCGTCCTCAGCCGATGGGTGGACGTCTCATTGTGAAGCAGAGATTTCTCGTTCTCCAGTTCTGCGACTTTGCTCAAAAGTTGGCGCTCTAAATCTCCAAGCCTCCTCTGAAGCATTTCTCTAAGATCGCTGGGGAGGGCAGCGTAGGATACGTTGGCTCGGAGCTGGTGCTTTAAGAGGGTGACAAAGAAAACCAGATGCCACGGTTTATTCTCATTCTCACTGGTCACATGTAATTGGTGTGTGTGTGTGTGTGTGTGTGTGTGTGTGTGTGTGTGTGTGAATGCATGTGTATGCACATGTGGGAGAAACCTCAAATATCTTGCCCCCGTCATTCATGCTCTAATGACACTTAGGCTGGACTACTGTCAAATGTTCTACGTGGGGCTGCCCTTAAAGACACTTCGGAAATTTTAGCTGGTGCAGAATGCAGCCACCAGGATATTGGTGGAGGCTGGGCACCAATACAGCCCCAGCTGCATTAGTTGCTGGTGGATTTCTGAGCAGTGGAGGCTGCTGGCTCCTATTTCAGTAGGGCAGTTAATCTTTCAGTCAGAACTCTAAAGGAATTATCCAAAGCGCTGACCCCTATCCCTCAAATGGGTTCACCACATTGGAGAGCTCCTTTGGAGTTCTGAGTGGTTCTGACTGAAACCCAGAACATATTTTTCGCCCCACTGAAATGGGACCCACCAGCCTTCACTATTTCTGAGCTGAATTTAAAGTTCCGATTTTTGCCTTTCAAGCCTTAAATGATTTGGGCCCATGCTACTTCAAGGCCCGCCTTCTCCCAAACCACCCTGACTACATTCAGAGATCATCAACACTGGTCCTTCTCACTTGCCTGCGGCCGAGGGGCAGTAAGGTTAGTGAGTACAAGCGAGAGGGCCTATTCAGTGGTGGCCCCAGACCTCTGGCATCAGCTGCTATCAGGACCTCAACAGACCCCTTCCTTGCAAGTCTTCAGGAAGCCTCTGATGAATCACCTCCTCTCACTGGGCTTTTCATAATCTCTGTGTTGCAGGTTTTATTTATCTGTTTTATTGATGTCATCTATTTTTGCAGCATATTATGGAATACTTATTTATTTATTGGCATATATATATATATATATATATATATATATATATATATATATATATATAGTATGGGGGGAACTTTCCAGTCCGAGTATATAGCTTTGTCCCACATGTTAGATTTCTGAAAGAGACACTTCACATTTTTGCTGCCATGTTAAATATATATTCTCTGAAGGAACTCAAATTCTTTTAATGGAGTTAACTTCCAAAGAAGCATGCTGAGGAGTATGGCCTTATTTTAATTTCCAGTTTATGATTTGGTTATAGTTGTCTCTTAAAAGTGTCTGTCTTTCAAGCAACCACAAGATACCAGCGATTGCCAGCGGAGCAGAGAAGCACACTAGTTATCTGCAGGGGCACCGTCTCCACTCGCCCTCCTCTAACGTCACCCAAGTAGAAGATTAATCATTACAGCACACATATACACATACCATGGCATAAATAAATAAAGCAGCCTTTGTAAATCAATGAATTGAACCCATCCACAATACGGTCTCCATCAGCTAATCCTCAAGGACTCTTACTCATCCTTCCCAGAATGCTGTTTGTTGGAGTAAACCAGGGATGTTACACCTTTTTCAGCCCAAGAGCTGGATTCAATTTTGGAGAAGCTCTTTGACAAAGGGGGAGAGAGATTTAGAATCATAGAATCATAGAATAGTAGAGTTGGAAGGGTCCTATAAGGCCATCTAGTCCAACCCCCCACTCAGTGCAGGAATCCACCCTAAAGCATCCCTGACAGATGGTTGTCCGGCTGCCTCTTGAAGGCCTCTAGTGTGGGAGAGCCCACAACCTCCCTGGGTAACTGGTTCCATTGCCGTACTGCTCTAACAGTCAGGAAGTTTTTCCTGATGTCCAGCCAGAATCCGGCTCCCTGTGACTTGAGCCCATGATTCCGTGTCCTGCACTCTGGGAGGATCAAGAAGAGATCCTGGCCCTCCTCTTTGTGACAACCTTTTAAGTATTTGAAGAGTGCTATCATGTCTCCCCTCAATCTTCTCTTCTCCAGGCTAAACATGCCCCAGTTCTTTCAGTCTCTCCTCATAGGGCTTAGTTTTCAGACCCCTGATAATCCTGGTTGCCCTCCTCTGAACATGCTACAGCTTGTTGGGTGGGGCAAAAGGCAAAGTGGAGTAGGGTGAATATACCAAAAATACCAGCATATTTCAGCTCAAAGCTCTTACTACTGGTAGCTAAGCCTTAGAGGAGAGGCATTTCAATCTTTTACAAGGGGGGACCCAAAAGATGAGAAACCACCATATTATCATCAGGCAGTGGGAAAGAGTGGGGCCAGGGGAAAGAATGCCTTCTACACCCTGGAGTAAACAAAGCTTCCACCTTCTTTCTGAGGAACAGATATGGAGAGCTTTGAGAAATGTCCATTGGAAAGACATTCTATGAAGATGTCCCCATATTAAAGATGGCCTGACTTCATGTTCTGAAAGTGGGGTGGGTGGGTGAGTAGGACATTGCCTCCAGATTTCAGCAGATGGAAATTAGCTATGTCCTCCAGGAAGAGGCATTTTCTAAATATGTAGGTGCCAAGTTAATTAGCGTTTTGGAGATCAAATCAATGTTTACAGTTGTGCCCAGAAGCCAACTTTTTGACATCATGAATGGAATGGGCCATGTCTGAACCCTCAAGCCACTCTGGTCTACAGACAATGGCCTGGAAACAAGAAGTTTATTTGGCTGCAGTCGCTGACTTCCAAATGGTTGATCAGGTTCTATAATAAAGTTGACAACATCTAGAAACGAGGAGTTCACCTATGCTGAGATGTAACTCCAGCATTACATACAAAAGCCTAAGAGGGTCATAGTATTAAGTCTTGAAAAAGCAAAGGTAGCTGTGTTGATCATAAGTAAAATTCAAAAACCCATTTTAATTGTGGAAACCCCATTTTTGCAATCTGTTGTTTGGCCTGATAAAGGTATTAGACTGATATGGAATCTATAATATTAAGTGTAGACTATCCCTCTCTTTACAACTTCAAAAACTCACGGTTTCATTTCTTTGCCTGTGAGACAATAGGCAACAGTTTTGCCACATATTGATTCAAATTTGATAGAGCCATGAAAGATCGGGGGGGTGTACATCTATCATGCAAGACTATCTAAAATGTAGATGTAATGTCTATCAACCTTGTGCTAAATGTTCAATGCACATAAGCAGACTTTATCGAAATGCCCTTTCTGCCAAGGTAATCAATCATTAATGCACAAAATGTTCCCCCATTCTTCCTCCTCAAAATATTCTTTATCTAGTATGATAAACATAAATATTCCACCAGTTATAATGATACAGGCTATCCAGCATTTCCACAATGCACATCACTAATAATCCATATTCTACGAAGGGAAAAAAAGTCTCATTTTTATAGATTTGTCCTTAAGAATTATAGCGTTGATATATTATTATTACAGGATTTCTCCACTCCACTCTAAATTAGAATGTAAGCCTAAGCGGCAGGGTCTTGCTATTTACTGTTTTATTGTTTTACTCTGTACAGCACCATGTACATTGATGGTGCTATATAAATAAATAAATAATAATAATAATAATAATAATAATAATAATAATAATAATAATAATCTAAAGCAAACACAAGAGCCATTTCAAATGGATTGAATTTTTCATTGATTCCTAGAAGCTTTCAACTCTGTCCTTCAAAAAGGCAGCTGGACTGTAAGAAGAAGTATACCCTGTCGTAAATAATTATGCATTAGTGTTGCCTTTGACTTCATTCATTCCACTTGTCTTTGCATCAGGCTGCATGTTTCCATAGCTAACATCTACTCTGCTGTTTGCAAAATGACTGGGAACTGCACTTAACACTTCCTTGTATTTTACTAATGTTTTTATTCAGCACCATATGCCAAGGTCATATTATTTAGGTTGTCGGGGGTGCACTGCAACCTCTTAAGCAAGCATGTTCTTAGTTGAGACACAGATTAAGAAAAAAAAAGGAATGAAAAACATCAAGGCAGGAAAATAAAACCCACAAATCTCCTCTCAATCCATTTTATTGGAAGATGCAAACAGAACCTCTATTCCTTTCACGTTTCCAATGGGAGTGATGGAGAAAGAAAACATTTTTTTTAAAAAAAAAACTAGTTCTGGAGACTTTATTTGTTGCAATAGATTTTCACAAGACCAAAATCTGCACCAAGGCACACAACAGGGTCACTTCTTTGGATTGATGAACAGTTGATCAATGCCAGATATCCCTGCCACCCACCCCGTTCTCTATCACACCAACTTATGTATGGAATAAAAGGTAGTTTCTCTCCCTAATGTGACAATACTGTTACCCTTTACAGTGAACTTTAAGAATGTGAATTACTTAAAACCTGAGCAGATTTTTTTTAAAAATCCCATTAAGGATGAGACCATGGCCAGATCTACACCAAGCAGGATATGACACTTTGAAAGGGGTTTGAAAACTGTATAAGAACTGTGTCCTGGGCCCCAAGAGTTGTCACTAATGTTATAAACCGTTTTAAAGCAATAGTGTAAATCCTGCCTATGACTAAGAGTTTCTGGGAAATGATACTTGTTTATGGCAGTCTCACACTGGATTGCAACTTCACTAATTGCCCCCCTGATAATCTATTACATATATATATTTAGCAAGTGACAAGAATTCCCCAAGGGAAGAAGCACCTTCAGCTAACAAGAATATGAGGTTGCAGTTGACAAATGTTGAACAACCATGCGAGTTGTAAAAAAAAAAAGAGAGAGGCCAGTATGAATATGGAGCTCTTGTAAACCCAGTAATCCCAGAATTTGAACCTAGAACAGCTCCATAGAGCAGAAATTAGGACATTTGGCACGATGTTGATGCAGGGACTAGTCCAAAAAGAAAAAAGATTGCAAATCACCACTAATGTGATCTGAGCCAAACCCCATTTCCTGACAGATGTACCACTCTAGAATGCTTAAGCTACATATATAACAATATAAGAGGAGTCTAGCATTGTATGGTGGCCAATCAATTGGCATTGAGAACTGGTTGCCTCTCCAACAACTGGTATTCAGGGATAAACTGCCTCTAAACATGGATGTTCTGATTTAGTGACCACACTAGCATTGTGTAGTGGCTAGAGTTTTTGAATTTAGATCTGTGAGATTTGGGTTCAAATCTCAGCCCCATGCCTTCCTGGGTGACCTTGGGACCAGTCATGGTCTCTCAGCCTAGAATTGCTGCAAGGATAAAGAAGGGAAGGGATCGCACTGGCCACCTTGAACTCTTCGGAGAAAGGAGGGTAAGATTTAAAAGAAAATGTAATGATCAACTAGAAGCAAATTTAACAGAAGTAGGTCCCACTTCTTCCTGCAGTGCTGACTCCCTAGAAAGAACGCACAGCCTAAATCTGGCATTGCACCCTCCAGGATCATTCATTGTTCTGGACCCTGTATTCACATAAGGTGTATTTAGTTCTGTCCGGAACTCTGAAGGAAGAAAGCTTGAACAACGGAGACACTTTCTCACTCATAGTCTTGGATATAAACTACCACCCTGATCATCATCCCCAGGAGGTCGGTTTCTCTTTCAGGACGGCTGGACAGTTCCCAGCACACCTCTCATCCATCACTTGAGCCGTTCCCTTTCAATCACCCCCAACAGAAGGACGGTCTGTCTCTCTTCCCTCCGCCAGGAGACAACTTTCAGCACCGCGGATAATTCCCGGAGAGCCACCCATTCCTCCCCTGTCCGGATCTCTCTGCCCAGCGCCGGGACCCCCATTTTCAGCACCGCGGACAGCTCCCAGCGTGGCGCACATCGGCGCCTGCAATCGCCTCCAGTAGAAGGACGGTCTCTCTCCCCAGAGCTCGGAGCCAACTTTCAGCACCGCAGATAGTTCCCGGAGAGCCACCCATTCCTCCCCTGTCCGGATCTCTCTGCCCAGCGCCGGGACCCCCATTTTCAGCACCGCGGACAGCTCCCAGCGTGCCGCATATCGGCGCCTGTATCCTCTCCCCATGCAATCGCCTCCAGTATAAGACGGTCTCTCTTCCCAGCGCTAGGAGCCAACTTTCAGCACCGCGGACAGCTCCGGGCTCGGGCGGGCGCGCTGTGCTTTCGGCTCTTGCCCTCCAGGAGACTCCCATGCCCACCCCACGCCCGGTCCCCTTCCCTCACCTCGAGGTTCTCCAGTCGATCCTTGAGGGTCTGCATGGTGCGGCTGAGCTGGTCGATGATCTGGCCGGGGTCCCGGGGCAGATCGCCCATGGTGTCTTTGCCTTTGCTCAGCTCTTTCCTCCAGGCGCCGCCTTTGCCGTCGGCGGCCTCGCAGCGGCTGAGCTTCGCGGTCAGCTCCCGGATGGCCTCCCGCTGGTTGCCGATGGTCTCCTTCTGCTGCAGGATGGTCTCCCGCAGCTGCAGCACGGTGGCTTTCAGCTCCTCCTCGGGGGGCAGCCCGCCGCCCCCTTGCATGGGTACGGGAGGCAGCGGGCAGCCCGCGTGGGCGGCGTCCAGCGGCAGCGAGGTGCACACGAAGCGGCTGCCCGGGGGGCTCTCCTGGGCGCCCGCTGCCCCCCACGCCGAGAAGGCAAGCCCGGCCAAGACTGGCAGCAGCATGCCGGCCAGGCGCGGGGCTACTCGGACTGCGGGTAGAGCTGGCTCAGCATGGGGACAGGGATAGCGGGCCAAGGAGGAGTGTGGAGCAAGCGGGTGTCCTGGGAAAGCCAAAAGTTACAGCCAGTTTCCTTGACGGGGCGGCGGAAGCCAAGAAGGAGACGCGGTCAGCGAGCAACGGGCTGCCAGGGAGAGAGCCGAGCCGAGCCAAGCCGAAGGCTCCTCTCCTGTCCTGCCCTGCGCGCTCGCCCGTCGCTGGCGCCTTCCCCGGGCAAAAGGGGCTCGCGCGCGCTCTTAAAAGGCTGAGCCGGGTAAGCTGCGAGGCGGGAGGGAGGGAGGGAGGGAGGGTGAGAGAGAGCGTGGCGGGGAGAGAGAAAGTGGGGGGAGACCTGGGGCAGCCTGGCGCTGGTTGGTTGCCAGGCCCACGTGACGCCGCTCAGTCCCTGGCGGGATTAAGGACCAGCTGCGAGGGGGGGCAGAGCTTGGAGGAGGAGGAGGAGGAGGAGGTCCCTGATTGGTTGCCGCTCAGGCAGAGGAGGCTGGTGGCTCCTGTTTCAGTAGGGCAGTGCATCCACTCTGGGACCACTCCGGACTATAAAGGTGCGTTCTAAAGTAGCCTTCTCTGTAGCGGCACCCACCCTCTCAGAAACCCTCCCTCGTGAGGTTCAGCAGGCAGGCATACATTGGTAACATCCTTTAAATGCCTCCTGAAAACATACCTTTTCCACACAGGCTTTCCCTGGACTGTAACTTACCAGATCTTATCTTGCATTTTTAAAAAACTATTAATGTTTTAAATTTATTGTACACTTGTTGCATTTTACAGTTTTCATTGCGCGCTGCCCAGAGAGCCTCGGCAGTATAAAAATGAAATAAATAAATAAAGTGCTGAACCCTTTCCCCAAAATGGGTTCCGCAGCTTGGATAGCTGCTTTAGAGTTCTGACTGAAACCCAGAGCGGATTCTCATCTCCCACTGGTATTGGAGCCACCAGACTCCACTGGAAGGAGCTGGGGGAAAATGGGAGTGCCTGCACCTGCAAACCAAAGCATGGGAGAAAAGTTGGGAAAGTATATCTATCCATCCATCTATTTATTTCCTAGTTATTGCATTTATATCCCGGTCTTTTTCCTCCAAGGAACCCAAGGCGCATACATAATCCTCATTGTTCTCTCCATTTTATCCTCACAACAACAACCCTGTGAGGTAGGTTGGGCTGAGAGTCTGTGACTGGCCCAAAGTCACCCAGTGGGTTTCCGTGACTGAGTTGGGACTAGAACCCGGATCCCCTGACTCTCAGTCCAACACCTTAGCCACTACACCACACTGGCTCTCATCTATCTATCTATATCCCATTGCAATTTTTTGAGAGGGGAGTTTTGGATGGGGTGGGCTGTCATTCCGATGAGAGGTGAGGGGCTCTTTTTCTCTACACTCAGCTGCCTTGGAAATGGCTTTTTTCCCGAATATTGGGAGGCCGCCTTCTTCCCTCTATTTATTTATTTGTTTTATTCAATTTGTATATCGCTCACAAGACAAATCCTCTCTGGGCAATTTGCTATCTTAAAATCAAGCAAGAATAACCACACGTGCACGAAAATGCAACAACAAACGTGTTGAGATGGTACCATATTAGACACAGAAGAAGAAAATGAAGATTGAGAGTAACAGATTGAAGGGGGTAATCCCTGCTTCAAGAGGAATGGCTCAACCTGGCATCTAAATGTATATGAAGACAGTGAAGGTGCCCTCTGTTTGAAGGTGCCTACAAGTCCATTTATAGCTCAAGAACCCCAATAAGAAAGAGCATGGTTCTCATAGAAGATGAACACCTGGACAGCTGAAACTAAGCTGGCAGACCAGGCAACCTGGTCTCCCATCTTCCCCACTATTGTGAGATGTACCATCTTTTGGTTTAAATTATGGAAACGATTTCTAAATGCATTTCTATGTACTTATCAGTATATATACCTGATGGAACGCCTCTCCCGACATGAACCTACCCGTAAACTGCGCTCAACATCTAAAGTCCTCCTCCGAGTGCCTACTCCAAGGGAAGCTCAGAGGATTTATTTATTTATTACATTTTTATACTGCCCAATAGCCGTAGCTCTCTGGGCGGTTCACAAAAATTAAAACCATGAAGAGCATAAAAACAACCAACAAATTTAAAACACAAATACACAATACAATATTTATTTATTTATTTTATTTATTATTTATTTTATTACATTTATATACCACCCCACAGCCGAAGCTCTCTGGGCGGTTTACAACAATTAAAAATAGTAAACATTAAAAGTATACAAAAAATAAAAAAAACATAAAAACGGTATAATATAAAAAGCACAACCAGAATAAAACCACACAGCAAAAAATTAATATAGGTTAAAATATGAGATTAAAACAGCAAAGTTTAAATTTAAATTAAATTAGGTGTTAAAATACTGAGAACATAAAAAGGTCTTCAGCTGGCGACGGAAAGAAAACAATTTAGGTGCCAAGCGAACCTCTCTGGCGAGTCACAGCAGAGAAAGGCCTCCTCCTATGGCAACAAGGATGGCAACAAGGGAGTGGGCCTTTTCAGTGGTGGCCCCCAAATTATGGAATGATCTCCCTGATGAGGCTCACCTGGCACCAACACTGTTATCTTTTTGGCACCAGGCCAAGACTTTTCTCTTCTCCCAGGCATTTAACAGCATTTAAAAAATGCTAAATTTGTTTGTTTTTAACGGACCCCAGAACTGTTGTTTTTAGATGGATACCGTTGTTTTTATACTGTTGCTTTTATGTTTTTGGTTTTAAATTTTGTATACTTTTTTAATTTTGTATAATTTTGTATTCCTCTACAGTATCTTTTTTTAGGTGCAATGGCCAGAACTGCACGCAGTATCCCAAGTGTAGTTGCACCATAGATTTATATAAGGGCAGCATGATATTGGCAGTTTTATTCTCAACCTTTCTTAATTATGCCTAAAATGAAGTTTGCCTTTTTTACAGTGGCCACACACTAGGTCAACATGTTCATTGAACTGTCCATCACAACCCCAAAATCTCTTTCTCGGTTGGTCACTGTGGCGTTACACTCCACAAGTCAGTTCCCAAAGGTATGTCTGCAGTTTGTAAGTCTGTGGTTTTTAGAATGTTGGCCTGAGTGGGCAGAGTTAGAATGTCTTGGGAGGGGGGAGGAGTGATATATAAGTGAAGGACTGAGGGGATTGAGAAAACTTTTCAGGGAACCTTTTCAGGGAGACTTGTTAGGTACTCTTAGAGTCTGTAGTGCTCTCTGTATTTATGGTACTTAAGTTCTGGGAAATTTGAGAGTCAGTGTAGTGAGTGGTGTCTTTAGAGTGTGGTGTGCACGTAGTGGATGTATATCAATCAATACTGATAATAAAGTTCAAGAGTGATTGTGTGAGAAAAAGGAAAGCGCGAATGTGAATGAGTGAAAGGATTGGATGAAAGGTTTCAAAAAGGTTTTTAAATGTTGTTATTTGAAACAAAGCTTATGAACTTTTAAAAATAAATTTTGATTGTTTTGTTTTTAAACTACCACAAAAGTCCCACGTGTCTGTTTGGCATTTATCATCTTAAGTTTACACATATAACACCCACTCTGACAATCATTCACCTAAGCAGATATAACTCACAGCGCATTATTATATATATTAAAATCCATTCTCCATTTTAAACCCCTTTCTCCACATAGTTTGGAGGAAGGTGGTTTTTATCCCTTGCCTCAGGCGTATCAAGCAGTGGTGCTTGGCTTGAGCAGGGAGTAGCCTCGGCCGGGTCTGGTTTTCAGAGCCTGTGTCATGGCAGTCACCACTAACTCAGATCCTATCAGGTTATACATGAAGTTGGGATTTATTTATTTTTACCCCAATGAGTGTCAAAGCCAGTGACACATACTGTCTGACACACAAAGCTCAACCTATCTCAGATGATTCTGAGGATAAAGAGGGAGGGAACCCTGTGTGGAGGAAGTAACAAATCAATCAAGAATACAATAAGTAGACGTAATACAATAAGTGCATGTTACTCAGAGGCACACTCTTTATTCTAACCTTGCTGGTTCAATGTCTATTTCAGGCCAGAGTAAAGCCCCTTCACTGAATTAGTTGACACAATGCATTTTGCTGGTGTGCGGCACCCTGGATTGATGTATGAAAGGAAAACAAGCTTTTTATATTACAAATTTATTGAATTTTGATCTCGCCTTTTGCCCTCATCCTACCCAGATTTCCCCCCCCCCTCATTTTTGTCCTCACAACAATACCCTGGGGGTCAGTCAGGCTGAGAGATAGTTGGCTGGCCCCAAACTTTTATGGCTCAGTAGGGATATGAAATCATATCTCACCAATCCTAGTCCAACACTCTACCCACTCTACCCTACTACCTCTCTTTTATTGAGTATGTGCACCTAGGCCAACTGCTCTACCACTGAGCGACACCTCCTCCCCTTGAAGATATGACGAGCTGTTCTCAATCAGACCAAAGGCCTCTCTAGTCTAGCACTCTGTGGCCAACCAGAGGGCCCCATGGAAAGCACACAAGCGAAGCAAGAGTGAAATAGCGCCCTCTGTTGGGTGTTCTTCAGCAATATGCTTCGGGTTTCAGTGGGAGCCAGTCAGAACTCTAAAAGAGCTATCCAAGGTGCTGCACCCATTTCAACCTGGGATTCATCACCTTGGAGAGCTCCTTTACAGTTCTTGCTGGGCCTAACGAAAACCCAGAGCGCATTCACAGCTGACTACACTGGTTCTGACCCAGTCTCCATCAGAGGATGAAGCCACCCTGCAGGTCTGGATGACAAGGTTTGCTAGTGCAGGAATGTTACTTGTAATCCCTGGATTTCCCCATTTACAGCCAGCAGGGATTTTGCTGCTGGTTTCCATGGGATAACGCTTGTTGTCTTATGGCCATGCCTGGCATTTCCAAGCTGTGTTAGAGAGCAAAATGTTAAGTAGCAGGATCAAGCACAGCTTGCCCAGCAATTGGGCACTGGTGGTGCACAGTGTACGTGCGATGGAGCAGTTAACAGAACAAGCAGTTGTTAAGTATTAAAGCAGTTTGTCTTTTGCTTTGGCAGGTAAGGTCAATACAGTTACAGAGAATTCTAACATGGACCATATGGGATATGGCATGCTGTCCTTGCTTGGCGAGGCCAAGCTGGAGTTGCAGCTAGGGTTGGAACTTGGGTGTCATGTCTGGGCAACCTTACCCCAGGGGTCTCCAAATAACCATCCAGAGAGCCACAGGTGCTAGAACCCGGGCTCATCCCAAGAAATTGATGGGAGATTTAGGACACCACACATAATTAAACTATGGCATTTCCTGCTACAAGACGGAGTGATGGCCACTAATTTGGATGGATTTAAAAGAGGACTGGACAAATTCCTTGAGGAGAAGGCTATCAATGGCTACTAGTCCTGGTGGCTATATGCTACCTCGAGTTCAGAGGCAGTAAGCCTATATACACCAGTTGTTGGGGAACATGGGCAGATGGGTGCTGTTGCGCTCATGTCCTGCTTTTGGGTTTACCATCGCCAGCTGGTTTGCCACTGTGTGAACAGAAGATGGACTAGATGGACCCTTGAGGCTCATCTACACCAAGCAGATACTCCACTATGAAAGTGGTATGAAAGTGGTATATAAAAGGCAGGAACCACACTACTGCTTTGAAGTGATATGGAAGTGCACTGATGACTGTTGTGACCCATGACACATCCCACATACTGCTTTCATACCACTTTCATAGTATTATATCCTGCTTGGTGTAGGTGTGTCAGGGGCCCCAACAGTTGTCAGTGTACTTCATTACCACTACAAAGCAGTAGTGTAGATCCTGCAGTGCAGTTCAATACCACTATAAAGCAGTCGTGTGGCTCCTGCCTTTTATATACCGCTTTCAGAGTGGAATATCCTGCTTGGTGTAGATGAGCCCTTGGTCTGGTCCAGCGTGGCTCTTACATTCTTAGGTGATGGAGACAATGAATCAATACTTGGAGTGGCAACCACCAGGGTTGATGCTCCTCACCACAGCATCCTTTCAACTTATTTTTAAACACCTGACTGTACATGGATACAGATGCTCATTTTTTTATTATTTTTCTTTTAAAAGCATATTCTCCTTTTCTATGACAAAATGGTGGGTTGCCCCAAGACAAGGGCATCAGGACAGCAGAAGCAAAGTCTGTTCTGTTCCCATAGTCACAACAGCTCTATACAAATGTAGGAACACTACCGGCCCTACCATTAGGCAGGGTGAGGCCATTCAGCTAACTTCAGCTACCCCAATCCCCAGTGTTATTCACATTTTGCTTTGACATCTCAGTAATAAACAAAACAAAACAAAAAACTACCTTCGAGTTGCCAAGACCTTCAATTAGATGAATATGTGTTAAATACCCTGCTTGAAATACAGCTGATGTTTTGGTGCTTATGAGCATATAAATCTTATTTTTGTGCAAACAGTATGCATCCATTCTGGATGATGGGGGGGGGGGCTCTGAAAACATGCAGACACACTCTTTGTTTTGATGCCCATCAGTAATTAGGCAGCAAAGAAATCAGAATTTTCTTTCAAAGGTTTCATTATTACTCATCCAGACTGTTCTAATAGAGATGCCAGCAAGGCAAATGATTTCTTGCAACATATTCATGCGAGTCAGCTGTATATTTCATTACGCAATAAATATATTCCAAAAGAGAGCTTTATAACTGCAGTCGAGAGGATTCAAAAAAACTTCCTGACCCGAAGGGCTGTCTGGCAGACGCTCTCTGCTTCTCTGCAGCCCACAGAATGGATTTTTAATTTTTAATTTAGCATTGACAATTTCAGCCGCCTTCAAAAGAGCTTTGTTCCCTTTGGAAATGGCATTTGTATTCTAGCTGGTGTCATTTGCTGCCTTTGATGCACCATTTCAAAAATGTCTAACCCTGGTACAGAGCAAGAAAGATTTAGGGCACAGATGGGCTGGTGGAATTTGCTTTTTGGCTCAGATGCTGGCCAGAGACTACAAAACAGTGACTGCACCGCAAGTAAGATCCACAACAACATGTTGTGGTGGTCTCCTCACCCTCTAGCTGGAATATTCCTGTTCAGGACTCCAGAGAACTGTTCTGCTCAAGCAGGGCATTACACTCTATCCTACTGGGTTTTCCATTTTTCTTTGCCTACTAGTACTAACATTTCATGCTTGTTGCTTGGGGTGTGGGTGTTGCTTCTTAGGGATTTAAAATGAAAAAGACAGACAGAAAGACAGAGAGATTTTTGGATGAACATGCTGATATCTCCCTTTTCTCTTGTCAGTGGCTACCTTTTGGCTACATAGCCATTGGCATTCAACACCTGACTTCATTGTCGGATGGAGTTTTGCTACTAATTAGGCCCTGAAAAGAGCTCAGAAGGAAAGACAGTTCATGCCCAGGGGACTTACAAGTTCTCTTATGGGGATGGGGAGCCATTGGCCAGTGAATGACTCTTCAGGATGAGCCAGGAGAGAGACAAGAGGTGGACGCAGTGTAGGCAAAACAAGCAATGCCGAAAAGGCCAACAACGTAAACAACTCTTTTTCAGAATTACTAACAGTGCTGGATGTGCTGCAAAGAGGAAACCACTTCTTTGATTCTTGTTATATCAGTTCCTTGTATCTTAAACGCTTCTTATATTAGGGGTGACCATATCGAAAATAGGACAGGGCTCCTGTATTTGTAACAGTTGTAATTTCAGCAGGCGTCATTTGTATGCATGCAGCACTTGGTGAAATTCCCTCTTCATCATAGCCATTAAAGCTGCAGGAGCTATATTAGAGTGACCAGATACAAAAGAGGGCAGCTTAAACTGTTGTGATGAAGAGGGAATTTCACCAGGTGCTGCATGCATACAAATGACACCTGCTGAAATTCCCCTTTCAATATAACTGTTAAAGATACAAGAGCCCTGTCCTCCTTTTCATATGGTCACCCTAATTTCATATGGTCACCCTGACCCCTATGATATATTTAGATACAATAGTTGTTCAATGAGTCCAAGCACTCCATAGAGGCAAGTTGTAATTAGAATTGTAATAGGACTATTTTCCATCTAAACATGCATGTATCACACATGACAGTTTGCTCATATTTTCCTACGTGGAAATAATCCACACACAAGAAGAAGAAAAATCACCTATTAAGCAGTCATGTGTGTTTGCCCTTTTGGAAAGCTTAATGGTTCGAAATCAGATTACAGCAACTGCAGTGCTACAGTTTTGATGTTCATCAACTGTCCATTTATTTCTGTAGTTGATGAAGAATCCAGACCCTGAAGGAAAGGAAGGGAGTAGCTTGCTTCTTAAAGTGCACATCGCTGTCTTTAAATAGAGATTGTGCGCTGGATGAAAACCATGGCTTCTGGGAGTCACTGAGCATCCTTGAAGAGCTACAGACATCGTTTTCTTTGCCACACTCACTCAAACTCAAGAGGAGGCAGGCTGAACATCACGCCCGAGCACCTGATATTTTGGCATTTTGAACGTCACGTGGCTGAAGGAATAAGACTCTCCAGTGATCATTCCCTGACAGAAGTAGTACAGGAAGAAAGCGGGAGGGAAAGCGAGAGGCGGCATTCAAGGTCATCACTGCATTTCCGAGTAAACAGGAATCGTATCCAAGAACGTGATTGCTTCAATCGTCAAGTTCTGCAAATGGGGGACATTTAAAGTTCTTCCATTGTTTGCAGATCTCCAATACATACTGGTTACATTCAGAAGACACCTTAAACCACGGCTTTAACCATGGTGGTTAAGCCAGAAAGTAGGGCTGTGTTCAGAAGACACCTTAAACCACGGCTTTAACCACAGTGGTTAAGCAAGAAAGCAGGGATGTGTTAGGAAGACACTTTAAACGACAGCTTTAACCACAGTGGTTAAGCCAGAAAGTAGGGCTGTGTTCAGAAGACACCTTAAACCACGGCTTTAACCACAGTGGTTAAGCAAGAAAGCAGGGATGTGTTAGGAAGACACTTTAAACGACAGCTTTAACCACAGTGGTTAAGCCAGAAAGCCAGGCTGTGTTCAGAAGACACCTTAAACCACGGCTTTAACCACAGTGGTTAAGCCAGAAAGCCTTATTCACCATGGTAAATGCCGTGGTTTAAGGTGTCTTCTGAACGGGGCCATCCTCTCTTGTATGTTCCTTAATTCTATGGCAAAGTCAGTGCATGGCACTTTACATTAAGCAACCATCATACACTGAGCAATAACTGTTCTACTCTTTGTTCCTTCTAGCGATGTAATCATCATTCTAAAGAGTGGACAATTAACTTCCTGTTCCAGGAGGAGTCAGGATGGGTGTCAAAAGTAGGCATGGGTTGCGAGCCTATCAAGGGCTCTCACCCCAACGGGGTCCCACTGAAAAGAGCTCCTCCTCTCTTCCTTTGCAACCTGCATGCTCACCTGCTCCTCACTCCATCTGTGTGTGTCCTCTTTTGTCCTCTTTTTTTGGCAATGCACAAGGGGCCATTCAGCATCATAGTGAGCACTTCAGTAGAGAGAGAGAGAGAGTGAGAGAGAAACAGGCTGCATACCCTTTCCGTTATTTCCCCACAAGTAAAAGGGTTAAATTTCTTTTTTGAAAGCTGAAAATTCAAGGAGCTGGCCTAGAATATCCAGGCAGGCACCACGGGCCGCTATGGCCCTGAGTATGATGTGTACGTTTATTTTGCTGCAAGAAGAAATATTTAGCTAGGCAATTCTCCTGCCCACACACTGCTTGGGTTCAGGAGGGTTTCCGCACACTCTGGATGATTTCACTAACCTTGTGCTGAATTACTGTTCTTTCAGATCTCTCCTGTGATTCTTAAATCACTGCAGGAGCACATACAAGGGGTAGTGAGTGATGTTGGCATGGTGGGCTGCATCCCATTTGGGAGCTAAGTTTGCGTAGACCTGCCAAAGAGAGCGAGGGAGAAGGGCTTTTATTTTTAGAATGATGAAGCAGGGGCAAGATTAGCACTTCTGTCAAGTGGCCAGGGGCCTGAAGGTCTCCTCATTCAAGGGAAGCGAAACATTTGAAAGTTTGGAGGCTGGATGGCCTACAATGACTGGGGTGGAAGGGGGAAGTTTTACAGTGCATTAATGGGGGAATGGTTACTGAACCTTTCTCCTTCTCATGCTGTGCCTCTTGAATCTGCTTCCTAAAAGCCATTATTCTAAACATTGGGACCACAAGTAAAACAGAGAGAGAGAGAGAGAGAGAGAGAGAGAGAGAGAGAGAGGAGAAAAACAGGTTTAAAAAATAAACAAGCAAAACCCGAGTGTTGTAGCTCTTTAAAGACTAACCAATTTATTGCACCATAAGCTTTCATGAGCTGGAGTTCATTTTCTCAGATACATGAAGTGTTACTCTCTTAGTTGGCAGATATATATAGATGGGTACAGATTGAAGAAAGGGGGGTGGGATGCGGCCAGAATGCCCAGCAATACAAGAGAACAGGATGCCAACTTATAAATCACCCAAAATATGGAAATGCATCACGCGTTTGCATAACATTTGCATAAGCTAATGGATACATATGCATGCCAATTTAGAAATAATGGTTAGAACTTAAATAGAAATATAGTACAGCTCGCCATATTGTCAAAGGCTGTGATCTGTTCAGCAGCTCCTGATGGGCTATGGTTCTTATAATCCATTATGTTTAAACTGGAACTGGACAGCCCCTTTAAACAGAGGGCAGTTGCATATCAGTCCTTCAAACAGAGGACACTTTCAAACAGAAGATGCTCCTCTATAAAAGAGGGTACCTGGGGTGGATCTACACAGCGTCCTGAAGGAGCTTGCGTGCGCCTCCAGTGCGCCCCGAAACTCTTTGCGTAGATCCTGCCTACCTGGCCAGAAGAGGAGGAGGAGGAGGAGGAGACAAGGACTCCCCAGTGAAGCCGCCGAGCCCGGGAACTTTTCACCCCGTCCCCGCGAAGGGCGATGCGGGGCTGCCGCCGCCGCCGCCTCTTCTGGCCAGGTAGGGCAGGATCTACACAAAGAGTTTCGGGGCACACTGGAGGCGCATGCAAGCACCTTCAGGATGCTGTGTAGATCTCCCCCAGGTCACCCTACAAAAGTAGGGTTGCCATATGTCCCAGAAAACCAGGAATGTCCCGATTTCCAGGACATTCTGAAATGTCCCGACCGGCTGGGCAAGAATCCCGGATTCCTGGTCCAGCTGGCTGGAGAAATTCTGACCTCCAAAATGGTGCCTTGAGCCCGCTCAGTGGAGCAGCAGCAGCAAAGAAAAAGACTCATCAGTTTGGTACCTTTTCCAGAGCATCACCGCTCCTTCACAGGCTCATCTGAGTCACTCACCGTGACTCACCTTATTGCGCCTCTGCATGCGTAGAAGAGGAACAACAGCGAAGAAAGGCGCACATGCTCTCCTCGGGCTACCTGTGTCCCATGCAATGGAAAGGAGTTTGGTGAGCTTGGCTGGTTGTGGTCAGACTTTTAGAATCATAGAATCATAGAATCATAGAATCATAGAATAGCAGAGTTGGAAGGGGCCTACAAGGCCATCGAGTCCAACCCCCTGCTCAACGCAGGAATCCACCCTAAAGCATCCCTGACAGAGGGTTGTCCAGCATCTGTTGGGGATGCTGGACTTTAGACTTTAGACTTTAGAGTAAGTGTGGGGCGGAGCTGCTGGGTTATTTGTGGGGGAAGAAAGAGAGTTTTGTGGGGGACAGGAGGAAGGGAGCAAGTGGGGGATGAGTGGGTGAAGGAGAGGAAAAGAGAGAGGGGAGAAAGGAAAGGAAAGGCACTCCCCCAAAAATCACCCTTCAACCTCCTTGGATTTAGGCTGCAGGCCTCAAATCTGTTACTTGGAAGTAAGTTGCAGTGAATTTAAGATGTCTGGTTTTACAGTTGTTGATGTTTTAATTGAAAAATTGGGCTTGGCAAAAATTGGGCTTTCCCTAGACCTTTATATATTGCTCAGTTATTTTTTAAAAAAAACCTAGTACACACACACCCAAAAATTGTCCCGGTTTTGTGGATTCAGAATGTGGCAACCCTATACAAGAGGCAACCATGTCAATGCCAAATTGTAATTCCCACCTCTTTTTTTCTGCCATCTTAAACAGCTCTGTTGCAGCAAGGTATGTCACAGTCCTCTCAGTGCTGGGAATAGCTGTACCTGTTGAATTCGGCTGGTGCAGATGGCTGAGAATTTCAGTTCATTTTTGATAAGAATTTGCCGAAATTCATAAGGCTCTTCATATTTGGGTGTGAAAGAACTTGAGATCTTTATAAGATCCAAATGGGGAGAAAGCAGAACTTTTCACCCATTCCTACTCTCCCCAAGAAGTAATCCACAAGACTCAAAATCAGGAGAATGCTTCAGTTACATTTTCCAAACATGTTGTTTCATATTTGAAGATAACTTTTGGGCAAAGAAACCCAAACTTAAGTAGGAAACATTATGGCTTGCTGTGTCTTATCCAACCTGGACAGGGGACTAAATGAATTTCTGAGTAGTGTGAATATATCGCTGATTGTTTCAGCAGCTGCCTGATAGGTAGGAGAAACTCTACTTGTTGACGTTTGATTGAAATCTGATTTAACTGCCAGCGTCTACACAAATTGGGGAAAAGATTAAAGGCAAGAAAGAGTATCTGTAGACATGTTGTACATCTGATTTGACTGATATATATTTTTCACACTTCCCCAGATTTAACGAAGACTCATTCTTATGGAAGCTCTGGCAAATTCATCAAATCATTAAAAATGTTCTAAAGCATGTATGGCAACATGCAATGCAATTAAGAAGACTCCCTGTGGAAGTGTTCCATTAATTCATTTCCTTAAAAGTGTGTCTTTTAATCTTGCTTTTCCATAAAATGTGTTTGAGATGGCTTGCACATCGGCATTGAACAATTTAAATAAATGATATAAAACAATTCCAAAAATAATCTATAGTACTAAAAGAGAATCGTGTCTGTCTGTCCATCTGTTGGCTCCATAGCACCAAGACCAGGAAACCTAGACATAAGAAACTTGACATGTATACTAAGAGGGCCCTATGGGTGTGCAGCTCAGGGTTATTTAGTCTTTAAAATGCATTGATTTTATTTAAATGTGTATTTAAGCCTGTGGTACCATTGTCAGTCACTAGGTGGCAGACATCCCTAAACATTCCATAACTTTGCAGTTGATACAATGGCCTGGTTCAGACAACACGCTAAACCATGCTGCTTAAACACAAAATGGTTAAGGGAATGCATTAAGCGTGTTGTCTGAACCACGCCTATGTAAAGTAAGGGACAAAGTATGGCTGCCCCCTCTCCTCTGCTGTAGGGCAGACTCCCTGAGGACAATGGAGTAGGCAGACCCCTCCCTTAGGACACTATAAGGAATGAACCATGGCAGAGGCCATGTCTTGGGATGGCAGGTTTGCTTCACTCAGGTGGGACTGGTACAACTTTGACAGTTATGTACCTCTAGTCAGGGTACTGGCATCAAGCACAGCAAGCTTGCCGAAATCATTTTGTGTGAAGGGCAGCTGCAGCAGGACCACAGCTCATAGTGAGCTTTGCTGGCTGGAGCTCTCTCCTACTAGGAACATAGGAGAATGTTGTCTCAGCAGGGAGCTAGAGCTAACTGAAGCCTTATGTAGGCAGCCATGATCTGTAGTATAATTAGTTCCACCCCCTCTGGAGGAGCGGGCTGGACTGCTAAAGGGCCCTTGCCTGATTCTGTAGACTCAAACTTCTGTGAGGCTGGCGAGATGGATGTTGTGCTGTAGGTTCCTCCTCTGACTCAGATGATGATTATGGCAAGGCTGTGTCTCATGGCTGAGGGTGACCTGATTGTGGGACTGGTTGCCCTTTCCCTGGAATAGCAGTTTGTTCCTCATCAGCATCTTCCTCTGTATCCTGGGAGGTTGGGAGACATAACAAGATGAGGAACCCCTGCTGGGGTGGAAGTCCCAGCAAATGCCTGATGATACCAACTTCTGGAGCCAGGCCTATCAGTTATAATCTTAGCTGTTGGGCAGGGTTTCATGGGAGGAGGTGGATCTTCAGTAATGCAAGCTGACTTTATATCTTTTTCCTTGAAATGGGGGGACGCTCACAGACAGGGAGGGTCAGTGCTGAATACACATGGTTAAAGCAAGAAGCATGGCTGTCTAAAATAAATGGTAGGGTGTGTGAGAAATGGGCTAGTTAGTAACTGGTAACTTTATCTTTGTATCTCAAAAATGAAGACGTCGTAGCAATTACCTGACCGGGGAGTTGTTTGCAGTGGTAATAAACGCATGAGCTTTTCGTAATGCTTTTGGGGGGTTTGCAGTGCAAAAGAGAAGGGGGGGATAAAAGAGGAGTAACGAGGACAACCCCAAATGCCAATTCAGCAAGAGGCAGAAACTGCAGGCGCCGTCAACTTTCAACAGCTGTTAATGAGGCGCATGACACAGCCGGATCCTTTCCACAGCCTCCGCTTGCTTTTCAGCACCGCGGCGCTCGCCTGTCTTCACAGAGCGCTGTTCCAGGATTGGGGAGCGTGGATCAAAAGGGAGTTTTGATCCTTATTATTCCTGGTAAGTGAAAGATGACTTGACACCAGCGCAGGTGGCTGGGAAGAGGTTCCTGAGATTTAATGAGCCGCTGTAATTTTTTTGGCAACAGGCTGAATACTTGACAATTCTGCTAGAGGCTCTGTGGAGTGTTCCCCCCCCCTTTTCTTTTCTCAACAGCACATCATACTGTGGGGCCTGGGAAAGGGCATCAAAGCCTGCCTGGCCTGTTTGACTTCCAGACATTAAAACACAGAATAAAGCTGTGGTGGCAACCATCTGCTTTCATAAGATTTTAATTTATTTGGATGATTTCTACCCTGCTTTTAAAAATGATGAATTGCCAAGGGGTTTATGCCATGCCTGACTCTAACATAGGCCAGCATGTCTCCTCAGGTGGAGAGCCTGACCTGGCACAGCGTAAAGACCTGAGGTGGGCCCTGGCGATTTTTTGAGGTCCTTGAATAACATTGCAGACGAGGAAATGTACGGAGTTCAAACACAGATTTCATCTGAGTCCATCTTCAGTCCAGAGGATGCAAACTCAGTAAATCCTGATCAAAACCTGGTTGTTGTCAGGAGCTGCCTCTTTTCAGCATAAAACTTCTCTGCTGAGGGAACTGCATTGGCTACCTATCGGCTACCAGACCAGGCTTAAGGTTTTGGTACTAGTGTACAAAGCCCTAAACAACTTGGGACCAGGATACCTCAGAGATCAACTTCTCCCTTACCATTGTACCCAATCACTGAGGTCATTGGAAGGCCTGATCCTGATGGTTCCATGTGGACTTATGGCCCAGTTGGAATCCACCAGGAGAAGAGCCTTTAGTGTGGTGGCTCCTTCTCTTTGGAACTTCCTACCACTGGAGGTCAGGCAGGCGCCAACGCTAGGCTGCTTCCAGCACCTCCTGAAAACAACTCTATTTTGAGAAGCCTTCCTCAACTGACTAACCACTGTTTCCCTGATTCCTTTGTTTTTAAAATGAACAATTTTAATTTGCTTTTTTAATCTCCTTTCTTTTACTGTTTATACCTATGTTCACCACTGTGGAATTTGTGTTAGATAATTGAGCAGTATATAAATATTATTAATAATAATATTATAATAATACCTAACAATAATAATACCTAACAAACGAATTTGCCATACATCCATACTCATAAGTGCAGATGAGCCTTAGGGTGAGGCTCAAGAAGCTCTAGCTATATAAGCTTTCAATGAGAACTTGCTAGCTGAAACAACTTCTTTCTAACACTTCCAATGCTTGAAATCATCCTTTGTGAATGATCCTCTGTGCTGCTGGCTTCCCAGCTCCTGCTAGACCACTTTTTGGACTGCATTTGTGTTGAACTGCTTGCCTCTGTAGTTTGCCTTGGCCATGCCTCAGTTCCCGCACTTGGACCTCTCCTTTCTGGACTGATAACTTCTACTAACTTCTCCTGGCTTGAACTGCCCTCTTGCTGGACTGACGCAACTGTGCTTGGCCTTTTGCCTGTCTGACCCAAAGGACATGGCTAGACCAGGCCTGTGTCCTGGGATCATCCCGAGATCATCCCTGTGCATCCAAATGACACACAGGGGATCCCGGGAGCAGGCTGGGACAACCTCTGCATTTGCCTGGGATAATCTTTAGGTCTAGCTAAGGCCATAGTTTGGCTCCAAGGCTAAGCCTGACCCAACCCTAGCAGGACATGTTACAAGGAATGTCTGAACATGTGCTATGGCCATGGAATGCTTAATGTTGTGGAAGAGCGAGGGAATGGGACAAGCTTCAGCATGTGGGTGTGGAATGGAGTATCATGAAAGGGGCCATGTCTGGTTGGAACACTGAACAGCACCACGCTTCACTACAGCATTTTGCTGCCATTCCCACTTGTCGGTCATCATAACAGTTCAAATGGTGAAAGCCCACATAGCCATCTGTGCTATGGATCCTCTCTCATTGTGAATCGAAGGATTTATTTTTTCCCCCTGAGTACCAGCCAAAACACCAGCATCTACTGAGGTTGCTGTGGGTCAGTACCTTCCGAATATCACTTTTCCCTCTAGTAAGGGAGCTCCACGTTGGGCATTGCAAAAAGGGATCAAAAGCCATTGTCTGTGAGCTGGTGCGGTGAGTCGCATCTCTGCTGGCTGCGTTTCCTGCTCTTTCCAATTTAAGTGCAAGGACTCAGATCGCTCAGTGGGACTCCCAGCTAAGCGTATATAGGACTGCATCCTTACAGTCCAGTCATAGGCTTAGAATTGCTTCTGTTGCTGAGATTCAAGCAGATGATGGCGCTCTGTGCTGCATTGGACATGCACTCTAGGCAAAGGAAGTGCTAGTCCAGAACTCAGTGGCTCCAGCCTCCTCACTATTGACCATTTCTTCATGTTGTCTTAAACCAGTACGGCCTGCAAACTGCTACTGCATTAAGTGCTCCTGAAATTTAGGGTGCCAACCAGCCAGCCATGTCCACTTCAAGGATGTCCACCACCACCACCATCACCACAGCTTTCTAATTCCCTCCTCCTGCAGTCAAACAGCATCTCTGGACCACTGGATATTGGGAGGTCGATGGTTTTTTTCTCCCATTAGGGTTGTTCCTCTAAATATTTTTTGTACCTCTGCACGCTGCGATGTCTTTGTCCCTTTGTTCATGGAGGGTAAAGTTTTCAGTGCAGAAGGAACCACAATGAGCTCATTATGAGTATAGAGGAGGTGACTGCCATAATATTAGCATCTTGACACATCTTTTGTTTGAACCCATGGCTTTGGAATACTGGCAAGAATCTTCTTTTTTTCCTTTCATCAGTTGCTCAGTGTAGAGTAAGTAAGAAGAGCCCTGTTGGATCAGACCAAGGGTCTATCTAGTCTAGCATTCCGTACACACAGTGGCCAACCAGCTGCCCATGTCAAGCCACATACAAGATATGAGTGCAACAACACCCTCTTACCCATGTTCTCCAGAAACTGGTGCACACAGGCTTGCTACCTCTGGTTCCTGGTAGCATACAATCATCAGGAGGAGTAGCCATTGACGTAGGCTATGAGGAAAGTAGAATGAGCAATGGGATCCTGGGAGGGCAGGACTAGTAGTGGCATTGCTTTTGGGGGGAGGAACCAGACACCAGAGCCAGCTCTAGATTTCTGAGACGCCTTAGGCAAGACCCCCTCAATGGGTCTCCTCCTTCAGTGAGTCTACCTTCTCACTGCCATTGTCACCAGTTTCTATTGCTGCTCCTCTTCTTTTGTCGAGTTTCTCAGAAAACTCCTACTTTCGATGGGAGGCAAATGACGAGGCCTGCTAAGTAACCCACAAAGCTTTTATTAAGCAACAAACGTCTCTTCTACCTGAAGAGAGTCTAACCTCTTGGAAACATCTCCTTAGGCAAAACTATGCAAACTAAGCAAGACAATTGTCCGTTCAAGAAGAATAGGAAGCCACTTCCCAAACGCCCGTAACTTCAGAGAGCCTGGTGCAGAGGCTGGTTCTGGCGTAATCGAACTGACTTTCTCATGCCTTCCTTCCGCTCTGTACACTGAGTGTGTAGGATTTGGCCTTGAGGAGATAAGCTCTGGAGAGGGCTGACTCCCAGCTGGAATCGCCCGTGAGAGCTTCCTCCCCCACTGGTACAGGCTGGCTGGTGTCTGGCACTGCGTCTGCTAGTTCTGAATCTGATTCTGACCTGAAACATCTTCTCCCAAAACAGGGGCAGTAGGGTTAGACATGACATCTTTCTCATCTTTGTTTCCGCTTGCTTGCTTGACAGGCAGAGAGCCAGGGAGCAGGAAGGCAGGTGAACAAGCAGGTTGCAGTGGCAAAGAGGAGATTATAGAAAGAAGTCCTGGGGGCTTTTGTCAGTGGTCCCCTACTGAGGTGGCGACCCTAGAAGGCACCCAGCTCTGCCTACCCTTGAGGTCAGCCAGCCTGCCAGCCAGCCATGTGCAATAACCTGTTTATGATTTGTGCTCCGGTAAAATCCATATGTATGGTTTTCTCTTTTTCATTAAAATCATAACACCCCTATCTTTTCAAAGCAGGTGTGTGATGAATTGCTCCTGCTGAACCTCCCATTCATATTCTTCATTTGATATCAGACATTCTGTAGGGGGGAAAATAAGTGTGTCCTAAGAAAAGCAGAATGGCTCCAAATGCAATTAGAGGAGAAAAGATAATACCAAACTAGCCTGGAGACTGTCTGAAAGGATGTGTCAGAGACGATTTAAGGATTCTTTATTTGCTCTGTGTTTGTTGATGTATTTGTAAGTCTTCCACGGGCTTGAACAATGTCCTAGGGCAGGGGTCCCCAACATGGTGCTCACGGGCACCTGCACTTTTTATTTATATTTCTCATTTATAATACACTTACATGAATTAATATGAAATGGATGAAGCTTTCTAGCAATTATGCATGGGCTGCAAAAAAAAGTGGAACAGATATCCAAATAAGTATCTCTCTGAAGGTGGTGTTGATATGCCACTGTGGCGATGCCCACCTTTCTGTCCCTCAGGTATGTCCGGATTTGTATGTCTAGCAAGTGTGGAATATTTGACTGAGTGGGTGTGGCTGATGATGCTGGGAGGAGTATAAAGAGGTTGGCTGAGGGGATTGTGAGCTAGTCTGGCCTAGTCTTATCTGAGTCTGAGTCTGATTATTATTCTTGTGGAGTGTGTGGCCTTAGCTAGACCAAAGGTTCATCCCGGGATTATCCTGGGGTCATTCATGTTCAGGAGCAGGCAGGGATGACCCCAGGACAATCCCGGGATAGGGTGACCATATGAAAAGGAGGACAGGGCTCATGTACCTTTAACAGTTGCATAGAAAAGGGAATTTCAGCAAGTGTCATTTGCATATATGGAGGACCTGGTGAAATTCCCTCTTCATCACCACAGTTAAAGCTGCAGGAGCTATACTATAGTGACCAGATTTAAAAGAGGGCAGGGCACCTGCAGCTTTAACTGTTGTGATGAAGAGGGAATTTCACCAGGTTCCCCATATATACAAATGACACCTGCTGAAATTTCCTTTTCAATACAACTGTTAAAGATACAGGAGCCCTGTCCTCTTTTTCATATGGTCACCCTACCTTAGGTCTAGCTAAGGCCTCTGAGGCTTGTGGTTCTTGAGAGTGTTTGGTGTGTGAGGAGTGAGAAGAGATAGGATTTTAAGGGACTTGGGATTGTTGTTTTAAATATAAAAATAAGCAGGTTTGATCTAAATTGAAATACCAAAGATCTTTTCAGGGCCAAGACCTAGGAGAATTGGGCTTTTGCTAAATCAAAATAGGGGGGGCAGCAAAAACTTATTTACTTCATTAATTTCTACTCCACATATCATATCTTTTTTTAAAAAAAATCTCTAAGCGCTTCACAAATGCATAATCAGTACAAACACCTTTTTTTAAAAAAAAGTCTTTCAGTTTCTGTTTTAAATTCATTCCTGTATTTCAGGAATGTACTTGTATTTTGGCCTTTGCTTCTATTTTATGCTGTAGTTTTAAACCTTTATAGTGCATCCTATGGTTTTAATTATTGCGAACTGCCCTGGGATGCTTCGGCTATTGAAATGTATAGCAATATAATAACTAAAAATAAAATAAAAATAAGTATATAAAATAAAAAAATACAACATGCAAATACAAATATTTAATCTGTTCAGGTAAGAAGTAACCAGGGAGTCTGTCTCTAGATCAGGCAGGAATCTTGGTAATCTGGAGTGGGGGGGTGGTCAGTAGGACAGCTGGAACAGGAGCTCAGGGACTTTTGATATAGTAGCAGTCAGAATTTCCAGGGCTGAGGACTAATTTTATACACAACAGAGGTTTTATATATAGATTTCTCCATGGAGGCCTCTGGCTGATCAGAAGAACTAAGCGGGAAGTCAAGTCACAACTGAAGAATGTTGACGTCCAAATAGAGTTGCCATGTTCTGAATCCACAAAACCGGGACAATTTTTTTTGGGGGGGGGGGGCTAGGATTTTTTTAAAAAAAAAAATGAGCAATATGTAAAGGTCTAGGGAAAGAAAGAAAGGTATCTAAGCTTTAGTTATCTAACACTGCAATCCTATGTGTGACTACTCAGAAACAAATCCTATTAAGTTAAATAGCCCTTATTCCCAGGTAAGTATGCATAGGATTGCAGCCTAAAGTACTTAAGCACTGCAAATAAATAATAGGCAAAGAAGAGTTTAAGCAAACAAACAGAGAGAAAAATGACACTAATTTACATTTCTCCACTAGATCTCAAAAGCTAGAGGAGACTTCAATATGGAGACTTACACTCCACTGAGCAGGCTCAAGGCACCATTTCGGAGGTTGGAATTTCTCCAGCCAGGTGGAACAGTAATCTGGGATTCTTGATTGACTGGCCGGGACATTTTGGAAATGCTTGGAAACCATGACATTCCCAATTTTCTGAACGTTTGGCAACCCTACGTCCATAAACAGTGATGGTTAGATAAGGGAGGAGGGAGTTGTGGATTGCCTGGGTTGGTTGTAGAGGGCCTGCAGACCTGAAAGAACTTGGTTAGAGTTGTATTAGAGCCTAATCCAACTCTTTCCACCCACAGAAGAATGCATACTGCAGACAGATGCTGTGATGGGTGAACATCCATCCCAGGTGAACTCAGCATCTCCTCCATCCATTAATAATGAACTCACCCATGTAAACTCAGATGAAATCGCCCCCTTAAAATGAACTCTCCCTCTACATAATTGAGCTTTCACCCTTGTGCATTGTCAAAGTGCATCTTGGGAGCTGTAGTTTGGAATCGCACCATGCGTCTTGATGTCGTGCATCACCATAGGCACCTAGAAAGCTGCCTTATACTGGGTCCAGCTAGGCCAGTATTGTCGACACTGACTGGCAGCAGCTCCCCAGAGTTTTAGGTAGGATTCTTTCCTAGCCCTACCTGGAGATGCCAGATTCTAACCTAGGACCGTCTGCATGCAAAGCAGATGCTCTGTCGCTGAGGCACGGCCCCAACATGTTATGTACCGCCTTCATGATTGGTCTTAGTAAAAAGTTCACATTGATGGTGCTATATAAATAAATAATAATAATAATAATTGTTTTCATGTAACCTGCCTATGTGATTGACATGTTTACTTGCCATTGCTGATCACTGCTACATGGAAGAGAGAAGACAGGGCCTACAGAATTGCCCTCCTCCTCCTTGTGGAGCGAGACCTTGAACAACATGAAGGTCAGCAGCAATGGGTGTGCCACTTCTTTCAAGGGTTAAACCAGCAAACTCGGCACATGTGAAGAAATAGCATTGTTTAGAAACAGCCTGTGCATGCTCAGAAGCTTGCGAGCGGTTCCAAACATAATAACAAATTTGTAAAATGCCGGTCCACACTCATCGAAAAGGTGAGCCAAGTTTGACCGGTGAGACGAATAGTTATGACATTCAGTGGCATTGCACTTTGTCACCCTCGCCTCCTCCGCAAAGGTTGCCAGTATTCAAAATTAAAAGAATTTGGTACTTAAATGGGTCTTGAAGATGGAATCCAACAGTTACTTTGATAGATGCATGGTGGAATTTGAAGGGTGCTTCTGATGAGCCCTTGGTAGTGTCTGGGCGAATCTGTCTGCTTCGGTTGCTAGAACTTTTGAGCTTCTTGAAATTCATTCCATCTCATTCCACCCCATACTTGTTTGTGTGTCTTAGTAAAAAGTTCACATGGTCCCCTGCTGAATGTCGGTGGTGGATGGAGCCAGAAGAGTCCACCACCCACTTTCTCTCTCTGTCTCTCTCCCTCATCTATCCTGCCCTGCAGGCTACCAGGACATGGACAGATTGCTCTTGCCAGAGGTATGAATAGATCATTTGTGGTGGGTTTTTGAAATTAGGCCAAGGGCTGCATGCAGTTATAGGTTTACTCATCCCTGTCCTATAGCAACAGCTGCAAATAGCGGGAAGAGCGCTTCCCACCCTCTCTGCTTGTTAAGGTAAATTGTGGAGACCTTCCCTATTGCAGTGCCGCTGAAGAAGTAGAATGGAAAAGATTTATGGCTTCTCCCTCCCTCTCTCTCTCTCTCTTTTCCATTTTGCAAGAGAGCTGGGAAGGGAACCCTGCAGACCTTTCTAATGAGGTTAGATGTGAGTGACGGCGTCTGAGCCTGGGTTCACTGCACCCTCGGATGAGAAATGAATGAAGAACATGGCAGCTGTGTTCCCTAAGGCACTTTCTGGAGGTGAAGTGGCTTATGTGTCTACTGTGAGAAAGAGGAGTGCTTTCAGGGGAAGGAGACGGAGCCTAAATTGGTGATTTTTCATCCCCCAACTGTAGGAGAGTTCCATTCACAACCTCAAAGGCGTTGAAGCCTTTAGTATGAGGATTCGAAGGTTACAATCCTGTGCATTGTTTAGACAGAGAGAAAAAATCCTACAACTCCCAGCATTCTCTAACCAGGCATGGTGAAAGTTGTAGGGGGGTTTTCAAGGATGTCGATTTGCATAACATTTCAAAATAAAAACTGACATGTACAGGTGCAAATTTAGAAATAATAGCTGTCATTTAATGAGAAATATGTGACATCTTGCCATTATGGCACAGACCATGGATGCAATCTCATGCATGTTTAGGGACAAAAGAAGGGCAGAGCATGGCTGGAGCATGCTGGGAGTTACGGGACATTTTTCTGTGTGAATGTACATCGGATTGCATTCTTGGGTTACCTCTTGAGCCTGCTCAGTCTGCTGTCTGGGGCAGGATCTACACTATTCATTACACCGTTGTTTAAGTGCATTGTTGCGTCCTCCCTTGCTACGTTACAAAATGCAACTAGAGCCCAGTCAATCGAAATACCTTTTCTTCTATCGTTTTACCCGGGCACACTCTTCTTTAGAACGTTCTTCATTATGCTCATACCGGCTCTGAAGTACCGGCTGGCAGGGAGGCGGGGCGACGCGTAGGGACGAGGGAAGCCCTGCAGCGTCTTAAAGGGGCCACGTGCGCCCCGAAAATTAAGCCTCTGTCCCCTCTTTAACCGTAACAGTTAAAGGTAACAGTTACCTTTGCTTTAAAGAACACCACAATGGGGAACATTGACGTTAAAATTCAGCAATACCAGGAAAGTTAGAATTCAACAAGACCAGGAAAATTCAGCAATACCAGGAAATCTTTCATGCTGGAAGAAATGGAGATTTGCCAAATTGGGTGGGCAGACTCGCCAAATCTGGGTGAAACATTCAGGCCTGGCAGAGTTCCCTTGCATCTCGCAACTCAGCCAGTAATGTCACCATAATGAAGTATTTTTTAAAAAGTGCTGCAGCAGCTCAGTAGCCTAGAAGTAAATGCTCCCCAGAATAGAGTCTTTATTATTTAAGGCCAGAAATCTAGCTGTTGCTAAAGCCATATTTTATTACAATTACTGTCGAGTCACTTCATGGCTGAGAGGAATTTAACTAACAATACTGTAATTGCTCTTTTTATGGGATGCCACGTTCCTTGTATTGGCAATAAGCATACGAATGTGATGAAATGAGGTGGCTGACATTTTTCCCTAAAAGGGCATAACATTTGGATTTAAAACAAATATTCGTCATTTTTATGGATTAACTTATCAGGCAATGTAAATATATTGAACGACATTCCCGCTTTCAGCTCTCTCGCTCTCTCGCTCTCGCTCTCTCTTATATGGGACTCAATGCGAGCCTCAAATGCTGAGCTAAATTGAATTCTGCAACTAAACTGGATTCTGCCAACACCAGCCCTACCATTGGGCAGAGTGTGGTGACTGCCTCAGGCAGCAGCTGCTGGGAGCCTGTTCCTCCTGAACTCCATGGCTGTTTCTGCCTTTTGGACGACAGAGCTGGGGATGCACAACCTGTCCTGGAATCCCAAACTGGCCTGCTGCCTCAGGTACTGTGGAGGATAGTATCCCATTGGCACTCATGAAAGGAGAGGCAATTACCAGTCCGGCTGGCTTCAGCATGTGGAATGGGAAGTGGGCGCCATCTTGGGCTCAGGCAGCAAAATCTGCATGGGCTGGCCCTGGATTCTGCAACTGCTAAACTAAGGGCTCATCTACACCAAGCGGATATTCCACTATGAAAGCAGAATGAAAGAGGTATATAAAAGGCAGGAGCCACACAACTGCTTTATAGTGATATTGAAGTGCACTGCAGGATCTACACTACTGCTTTATAGTGATATTTTATTTTTATTTTATTTATATATTTATTTATTATTGCATTTATATCCCACCTTTTTTGCCTGCAAGGAACCCAAGGTGGCATACATAATCCTCCTCCTCTCCATTTTATCCTCACAACAACAACCCTGCGAGGTGGGTTGGGCTGAGAGTCTGTGACTGGCCCAAAGTCACCCAGTGGGTTTCCATGGCCGAATGGGGACTAGAACCTGGATCTCCCGACTCCCAGTCCGACACTCTAGCCGCTACACCACACTGGCTCTCACACCACACTGGCTCTCTGATATTGAAGTGCACTGCAGGAGCTACACTACTGCTTCATAGTGATATTGAGGGGCACTGACAACTGTTGGGGCCCGGGACACATCTACACCAAGCAGGATACAATACTATGGAAGTAGTATATGGTATGTGTCATGGATCCCAACAGTCATCAGTGCACTTCAGTACCACTATAAAGCAGTAGTGTGGCTCCTGCCTTTTATATACTGCTTTCATACCACTTTCATAGTGGAATATCTGCTTGGTGTCGATGAGCCCTAAATTGCATAATGAAATGAAGTTGGATTCCACAACTAGATTTTGCAATTACTTCCCCTATTTCAAGGGGAAGGGAGTATATCTAGGTGAAATAATGAAGGGGTAGAAGAAAACCATTCTGGAGTGCAATTGGATGGTATAAATGTTCAGTTCTTTGTGATGAATATCATCCAGGCCTGTCCCTACCATTAGGCAGAGTGAAGCAGTTGCCTCAGGCGGGAAAGGCTGGGAGGTTTTGGATGAGATACTTACATGCCATGAGGTCTGCTCTGTGCTTCCTAAGTTAGCCTGCCTCTTCAGAAGCAATGAAGGATTCTCTCCCATCATCAGTAATGAAGACAGATTCATCTGTCAGCACAGTTGGCTTTTCTACATATAATGGGAAGGGGTGCTGTGGCGTTACACACTTTCCTAATGTATGTCTGGGAACTGGTAAGTCTGTGGTGCTTAGAATGTTGGCCTGAGTAGGTGGAGTTATTATGTTTGAGGAGTGAGGAGGAGTGATATATAAGGGAATGACTGAGGGGATTTGGGTGAGACTTTTAGGTACTCTTAGAGTCTTTAGCCTTTAGTGCTTTAGCTCTCTGTGTGTAGAGTACTTGGGTTCTGGAGAATTCGAGGTCCAGTGTAGAGAGTGGTGTCCAGTGTAGAGGGTGGTGTGCTGATAGTTGGTGTATATTAATATACACCAACTATATTAATGGTGTATACTGATAATAAAGAAAGTTCAAGAGTGAATGTGTGAGAGAAAGGAAAGCGTGTATGTGAATGAGTGAAAGGATTGGATAAAAGGTTTCAAAAAGGATTTGAAATGTTTTAATTTGAAACAAAGCTAGTGAACTTTTAAAAATAATTTTAAATTATTTTGTTTTTAACTACCACAAAAATCCCACGTGTCTGTTTGGCATTTATCATCTGAAGATTATACATTTAGCACCCACTCTGACAATCATTCACCTCAGCACATATAATTCACAGCGCATTATTTTGTTATTGAAATCCTTCTCCGTTTAACCCCTTTCTCTCATAGTTTGGAGGAAGGTGGGCTTTATCCCTTGCCTCAGGCGTATCAAGCGGTGGTGCTTGGCTTGAGCAGGGAGTGTCTGCGGCTGGGCCTGGTGTTCAGAGCCTGTGTCGTGGCAGGTGGCATCTTGTCTTTTGTGTCAGGCAGCAAAAGGTCTTAAGAACATAGAAAGAGCCCTGCTGGATCAGACTGAGGGCCCATCTAGTCCAGCACTCTGTTCATGCAGTGGCCAACCAGCTGTTGACCAGGGACCAACAAAGCAGGACATGTAGCAGCACCCTCCCACCCATGTTCCCCAGCAGCCACTGCCACTCTGATGCCATCCTTTGATCAGGAGTGCCTGCGTGTGTAGAGAGAGGGGGGGAGAAAGAAAGAGGGAGGGAGAGGATATGTTTCTTTATTTGACCACTTTTATATTTGATCCAACGAAGTGCATAAAAAACACATAGGCCTACACCTCACTAAAGTTGCAAAAGTTGTGTCTTGGCTGTTTCACTTCAGACTTCAGATGGATGTTCACATGGCTGAGTGCCCTCCAAACAAAACAAAACAAATTGCCGCTTCCACGTAGAAAACAGCATTCATCAGCCACTCTTGGTTATGGAGATGCAACTCCTTGTCTGAAGCATAGATCTTGCGAGCTTGACGTGTACTTCAGAGTCTGCCTTGTCAACACTGTAGTAGAGAGACTTTCCATTATGAAATAATAATTAGAGCTGCTGAGATCAATTAGCTGCCAAGCACCAGTCTAGACACAAGTGGTGAAGGACGTGGCCAGATAGTACCCAACATTCCTCCGGTGTCAAACCAAACTACAGTGCTCCAAGTGGCATGTCAACCCTCAAGGAGAGAGAGAGAGAGGGAGAGGAAGAGGGAGAGAGAAATCAGGTATGCAGAACATCAGGTTCAGGAGCCAATTCAGTCTCCCAAAATCCAAATCTGGACTCAGAAGGCCATACTCCTTTCCCCGCCCCAACACCGTTGTCCCAACCATTAGGGAGGGAGGTCACTGGGAAATCTGGCTCATTTTTGGCTCGTTGGAGTTCCACGACATGTACAACTCGCTTTGCTCGACGAAGAACCAATCCACTGTCAGGGGCATGTCCAGCAGTTTCGGACATGTGCGGGAGTGGGTGGCCACCATTTTCTGCACAGCGTTTGATTGGCTATCAGCATCTTTTCGCACCGACCGTGTGTATCAATCAATCAATCAATCAATCACTTTATTATGGTCCGAGACCAGCACAATATTTATCCAGCAACAACAACCATACAAAGTAGTACAGATCCTAAGTTCCTATCTCCCAGAGATTTAACAGTCCTCCGAGGTTGATAGGTTATGACGTGTCCTCATAGCCAAGTGGCAGAATTTAGCAACCTTATAAGTAACTGAGGGGTTTCTATCAGCAAGGAGAAACTTGGTATAAAATTCTTTAGTGTTACCTGGAAAGTCCTGTAGTAGAGAATGGATTAAACCTGACCGGGCCTCTGAGTAGAACGAGCAGTGTAAAAGCACATGAGAGGATGTCTCTATCTTACCTGAATCACATGGGCATAACCTTTGGGGGACTGGAATTCCTTGATATCTGCCTTCTGTGAACTTGGAAGGGAGAGCATCATAGCGAGCCCTAGTAAATGCCCACCTGTATTTATAATACGTAAGGGAACTCAGATAGGCCATGGAACCACCACCCTGTATACCGTGTGTATTTTTTTAAGACAACCATATCGCTGTGCAGGAGAGCATCTCAGAGTTACTAAAAAAAAAAAATCTGTGCCCCGTACCCATCTGTTCAGTTCCACCCACGACTCTTGATACACCTTTGGAAGTGTCATCATGGGGCACACATCCTCCCACAACAGCTCTCCTTTACTCGCAGGAAACCTCCCTCACATGTGCCCCGTGAGTGATGATCACGGAAGTGGGAAACCTTGCAATTATCCCTCCTCCATTGCAAAATGGCAGTAGGTGTAGTTTAAGCCCCTAGAATAAGAATTATTTATTTATTTATTTATTTATTTATTTATTTATTTATTTATTTATTACATTTCTATACCGCCCAAAAGCTGGAGCTCTTTGGGCGGTTCACAAAATTACAGTGTTTCACCCCAAGCCCCCCCCCCTCCCCGGTGGTTCTGGGGCAGGCTTTTTTTAAAAAAAAAAACAAAAAAAACCACAATACTATTGTACAAAACAAAAGATGCAACAAAGGAACATTGTCAGATTTAAAAAAAACAAATCATGTACATTCTCTGCATTTCATAGAATCATAGAATAGTAGAGTTGGAAGGGGCCTACAAGGCCATCAAGTCCAACCCCCTGCTCAATGCAGGAATCCACCCTAAAGCATACTTGACAGATGGTTGTCCAGCTGCCTCTTGAAGGCCTCTAGTGTGGGAGAGACCACCACCTCCCTAGGTAACTGGTTCCATTGTCGTACTACTCTAACAGTCAGGAAGTTTTTCCTGATGTCCAGCTGGAATCTGACTTCCTGTAACTTCAGCCCGTTATTCTGTGTCCTGCGCTCTGGGAGGATCGAGAAGAGATCCTGGCCCTCCTCTGTGTGACAACCTTTTAAGTATTTGAAGAGTGTTATCATGTCTCCCCTCAATCTTCTCTTCTCCAGGCTAAACATGCCCAGTTCTTTCAGTCTCTCTTCCTAAGGCTTCGTTTTCAGACCCCTGATCATCCTCGGTTGCCCTCCTCTGAACATGCTCCGGCTTTCTGAGTAAACAGATCCTACATTTTCAAGCGCAGCACGCTTGAGGGTGTCTATAAGGAGTCTTGAGCTAAGCCGGGGTGTGATGTTTATTCCCCCTCCTCCATGAACTGCCAGTGGAAAAGAAAATGTCTTGGCATAGAACAAGGAGTGAGCGCAAATCCTTAATGTGCCATTATCAAATTCACTCCCATTTGCAGATGCTGTTTTGCAGGGTACCACATTTCCTGACCACGCAGCCAGGAAATGTGAGCAACTTTCCGTCTGAGTGGAATTTCATTTCGGTTTAAAAGCACAGTTGGCTTAGAAAAAGTGCTAAAAAAGACTGGCTGGGAGCATTCAAGTCAGTGACATGAAAGAGACAAAGCTACACAATCAAGATCACTTACTGTCTTGTGAGAAAGGATTTTGAATGTTGTTGCTGTTTTTAAACAGGAGAACGCTATAAAATATTATCAGACTACAATGGATTGTTCCATCTCATTATCTTTTCCTGCTCTAGCTACGGAACCAAAAGCAACAGTTGAATTTAACTGAGGCTTATCTCTGTGCTGTTGCGCGTTGCCTTGATGTGCCGTGCTATACGGGCGAGGAAGCATGAATATGTTCCCGCATGCTATGACACAGTCTCTCTCCCACCTATTTTATGCGTAATGCAGGGTGTTGAGTTGAATTATGCTTTTAGTGCAAAGGTAGGAAGCCTGTATCCTTCCCAAATGTAACTGGACTCCAATTCCCATCAGCCCCGGCCGATGGTCAGGGCTGATAAGAAGTGAAGTCCAGCAGTATCCAATGGGCCACAGTTTTCCCCCACCCCCATTTTATAGTAGATGGAATGAAAAAGAATTGTCCTATCTCTCATGTCAGTAGTTTTTCATTTACTCTGCCAACAGCCCAGATATCCATGAAATACATATGAACGCATGAACGTTTCTATACAGTGGTGGTTGGTGTCTCTGATGTCAGTGGGACGGTGAATCCATTCTGGAAGTAAAGGTTGAGAAGGAATGCAGGGTTTCAGAGATGAGCCATAACCATTGGTACGTGTATCTGCCATTCAGTGGACATTTTGATCCTCATCCATCATACCTCAAGGTTAAAGTGTGTGGGGTTTTTTTTCAAACATCGTCTTGATTAGCTGTGTGAATATTTGCATACATCCATATTTATTGTTCACCAGCCCACAAAATGCCAGATGGCAGCTTCCCAAGACAAGGGCTGGGTCAGAGACCCCAGGAATAAGAGGGAAAGAGATCTATCGTCAGGGCCCGTTCACGGTATTATAATGTCCCAGACTGTTTCTCTACAGTTTAATAATCTGAACAATCCACAAAAGAATGTAGCCAAAATAGGAACAGGAGGACGAGATTGCCCTCGAATTGAAGTGTTTGTTTACCTAACATGTAAGTTGTAGGCATTAGATAAATAGTCCATTTGATTGGGGTGTGGATCAGGAATGGACAATATGCAGTCCCTATAGCCTAGCTACAGTTATCCAGACTCTGATAACCTCTCGTTTGGATTACTGCAATGCATTATTCGTGGGGATACCTTTGAAAACGGTCCGGAAACTTCAGCTGGTACAAAATAGGGCAGCCCATTTGCTAACAGGGACTGGCCGGCGAGATCACATTACGCCAGTCCTTTTACAACTTCATTGGTTGCCAGTCCAGGTCCGGGCCGGATTCAAAGTGCTGGTATTGACATTCAAAGCCCTAAACGGTTTGGGGCCAGGTTATTTGAAGGAATGCCTCCTCCCATATGTACCTGCCAGGACCTTAAGATCATCTACAGGGGCCCTTCCCCGTGAGCCCCTGCCAAAGGAGGTGAGGCAGGTGGCTACTAGGAGGAGGGCTTTCTCCGCTGTGGCACCCCGGTTGTGGAATGAGCTCCCCAGAGAGGTCCGCCTGGCGCCTACACTGTACTCTTTCCGTTGCCAGCTGAAGATCTTTTTATTCTCTCAGTATTTTAACACTTAATTTTAACTTAAATTTAAATTTTACAGTTCTAACTCTGAATTTTAATCTTATATCAATTTTTGCTGCGTGGTTTTATCCTGGTTGTGCTTTTTATCCTGTATTTTGTATTTGTGTTTGTGTTTTTAACCTGTTGGTTGTTTTATTGTGGTTTTAATTTTTGTGAACTGCCCAGAGAGCTTCAGCTATTGGGCTGTATAAAAATGTAATAAATAAATAAATAAATAAATAAAGTCCTTTCATGGGCCCTCTGCCCACTGTAAAATTGGCCTTCCAGGAATGCGACACTGTTCGCAAAGAGGCACACGCTTCCCGCGCACCTGGTTTCCTTGCAAAACTGCTGCATTGTTTGGCCACTGCGGAGGAGGCAAATTCTACTGCAATTCTGCTGTGGCAATTTCAAAGTGGCAACTGTGGGTTCCAAGGAGCTGTTTAGTGTATTGCGGCTCAGAGCTCAGCTCTGCCTTGTACTCAGTCTTTGAGGCAGGTGACTAGTCCTTTGCCATGCCTCTTGTGGCAGCCATTTTGTTGTGGTGCCCATGAGAGTTTCTCAAATTGACCAATGTGCCCATGGCCCAAAATGATTACCTACCCCTGATTTCAGGCTTTAACGGTTAACAACAGCGCTTTAAATCGGGCAGAGAAATGAACCCAAGATAAGGAGCGTCGTTGCTTCTTTCTTTTCTTTTGCAATGAATTGTTGGCTTTGCCAAATCCCACTAGCTTCAATCTCTCAACTGTACTACCTGGAGGGCAGAAACGGTGTCGCTAATGAGATACATTCAAAAACCATGCTTTCAAATATCCCTGTTCCTTCCATTAAAGGAAATCAGGGCAACCGTGGAGAGAAACAGGCAACCAGAAAGGGAGCTGATTTCTCTCCCCTATCCACAATCGCCTTCCCAGACCACTTTATAAAACTCTCATTTGGCGCTGGGAAAGAAGCCAACATCTGCTGCGTTGACGCAGCCCATCAAAACCTCTGACACGATGGCAAGCTCAAAATCTAGGTTCATTGAAGAGATTTGCGCACTTGCTGCTTTTCCCCATTCATCCTCCTCCGGAATGACAAATCCGTCGACGTGTGTGAATGAAGCACCCCAGGCTCCGTTAATAATCCACACCTGCGGAGCTGACGAGCGCACGGAGCTGACGAGCGCACGGAGCTGCCAGCCCTTTGTCTGGCGGAGGCATCGCCCGGTTGCGTCGACCTGCCACGGCCCACAAAGGCCAACTTTCGTCACGACCCGGTCACATAACGGCGGCGCTACCGGAAGGAACCCAGATTGGACCCTGCGAATTCAAAGAAGGAAAAGCATCAGCGGTGCAACTTCTACGTCAGCCGGTTGGATTTAAGAACTTCCAAGCAGTTGTCAGCTGCTCGGCTTAGGGTGAAACATCTAAATCGGGGGTGCAGGATTTCAGACTGGGGGTCCCAGTCAGACCCTCTGAGGGTACCCAGAAGGTCATGCCCCCTTTCCCTGGCTCTGTCCCTTTCTCTCCACCACCAGCTTTTGTGCAGTTCCTCCTTGCATTCTAAGTGGTTGAAATGTCCCTCTGGGCATTTCTACACCGGGCAATACCCCGGGGATCAGGGATTATCCCAGTGCATCCAAATGATGCACAGGGGATCCCAGGAGCAAGGAGGGATGATCCCTCCATTTCCCTGGGATGTCGCCACACCCTTTTTTGCTCAGTTTTTCCCACAGACCCGGGACAATCCCGAGGAATGCAGCTGGTGTGGCCAGCTGTCCCAGCTTCTTCCTTCTTCCCCGTGAGTAGTGGGGGTCATCTGAGAGAAGGAGCTGGGACGCGAAGAGTCCAGGGCCATCAGGGATGGGGTGGGGAGCAAGGTCGGGGTTGTGTGTTTTTTACTTACATTTTCACTGGAGCACAGGTGTGCTCCAGCTCCTATAATCTTAAAAAAAAATGGCGGGTGCAACGTCTTCCTTCCTCCCTGGATATAGTGTGCCACATGTGAATGAGGGGGAGGATCTCGCAATCAGCATGTTAGACCAATGTTCTTTTCACCCAAGGACGAAATCCAAACAGCCCTTAAGCACGACTCCACAATTCCAGCGACAGAGGGTTCAAAAGCGCTTTATTGATTAGTAATCAAGGCCTGGTCTCTTCAAAGGGAGCAATCAGACAAAAGACATAGGGAATACAGTACAGTATTTGAGCTTGCAAGGGGCAGGGCCCAGTAGCAGCATTAACCAATCAGAACATAACACTGGGGCATAGCTAATTATGCTAAACAATTCTCTCTGTTCTGTAAACAATACCTTTGGCCTTACAATAAGTTACAAAAAGTTAACTTTGACACAGGAATACTGGAGCCGGAGCTCTTGTTTATATTAGATAAGACAGATGCAAGGATGCACACAAGGAGACATTCTCGCATACAGGACATCATGACATTTTGCTTGCAATATGATGGCTACTTTACAGTTTCCTGTTAAAAATGGAGAGACCTCTGCTAACAAGCATATCACGAGATCCTCCCTGCTCCCTCCCGGATTGCCGGGAGGTGTAGACATGCCCTCTGAAGGCTTAATTGCTGGCAGAGCTTTGAGTTAAAATATGGTGGTGTGTTTTGGCCCTGACCAGTAGTGAAGCATTAAATTCTGAAGTGCAGGTGCTCATCGTAAAATTAGAGGATGTCATTAGAGGGCCTGCTCCTGGTGGGTCCAGATAGGCCAATGGCCCGATTGGAATCCACCAGGAGAAGAGCCTTTAGTGTGGTGGCCCCTTCTCTTTGAAACACCCTGCCCCTGTAGGACAAAATTAGAGGATGTCATTAGAGGGCCTGCTCCTGGTGGGTCCAGATAGGCCAGTGGCCCGATTGGAATCCACCAGGGGAAGAGCCTTTAGTGTGGTGGCCCCTTCTCTTTGAAACACCCTGCCCCTGTAGGACAAGCAGGCACCAACACTGTGCTGCTTCGGGCACCTCCTGAAAACAACTCTTTTTCAGGAACCCGCCATTTCTACTGGTACTTCCTTTTAAATTTAACCATTTTAATTCGCTGTTTTTAATCGTTTCATCTTTTTACTGTTTTATTTCTCTGTTCACCACTCCAGAATCTATTTTAGAAATGGAGCAGTATATAAATATTGTAAATAAATAAATTATAAAATAGATAAATGACAACCCCCATAGCTGTGGCTCTAAAAAGAGTCCAAAAATTCAGGCAGCTGTGTTGATCCCTCTGTGTGTGTGTGTGTGTGTGTGTGTGTGTGTGTGTGATTTATTATTTATTTATTTATTACACTTATATACCGCCCCCATAGCCAGAGCTCTCTGGGCGGTTTACAGAAATTCTAAAATTGAGATAAAAACAAGTATACAAAATTTTAAATTTTAAAACATAGAACATACACACATAAAGCATTAAAAACCGTTTAAAAAATAAACATGTGGGTGATTAAGATGTGCTGCCATATGCCTGGGCAAAGAGGAAAGTCTTAACCTGGCGCCGGAAAGATAGCAGCGTTGGCACCAGGCGAGCCTCGTCAGGAAGATCATTCCATAGTCTGGGGGCCACCACCGAAAAGGCCCTGTCCCTCGTTGCCACACTCCGAGCCTCTCTCGGAGTAGGCACCCAGAGGAGGACCTTAGATGTTGAACGTAATAACTGGGTATATTCACGTCGGGAGAGGCGTTCCATCAGGTATTGTGGTCCCAAGCCATGTAAGGCTTTATAGGTCAAAAACAGCACCTTGAATTGGGCTCAGAAATATACAAGCAGCCAGTGCAAGAGGACCAGAGCAGGTGTTATATGGTCAAAACTTCTGGTTCCCGAAATCAATCTGGGCGCTGCATTTTGCACGAACTGCAGCTTCCGAACCATCTTCAAAGGCAGCCCTACGTAGAGTGCATTGCAGTAATCTAACTTGGAGGTTACCAGAGCATAGACAACTGAAGCCAGGTTATCCCTGTCCAGATAGGGGCATAGCTGGGCCACCAGCCAGAGTTTGTAAAAGGCACTCCATGCCACCAAGGTCACCTGAGCCTCAAATGACAATGATGGATCTAAAAGAACCCCCAAGCTACAAACCTGCTCCTTCAGGGTGAGTGCAATCCCAAAAGATATGTCTTTTGTAGGCCTTTTTTAAAGCTCATGCATCTTAATTACCCATTCAAATCAAACCCACCCCAAAATAATTAGCATTGCAACCAGGATAACTCACAATATATTGTTGCTGGACAAATCCATTTCTCATCAGTAACTGTGAGGATTGCAGGTAGGCTCAGAGGGGAGTGGGAAGCTTGAACGGGGTGGTAGATGACACCAGTGTCCCTGCTAATAAAAAAAAGTCCCAGAGCTTCGACCCTGTGAGCCTCAGTTCTGCTACACCACTATCCCTGACATGATGAGAACGCGCAGTACATGGTATTAGAATCATAGAATCATAGAATAGTAGAGTTGGAAGGGGCCTATAAGGCCATCGAGTCCAACCCCCTGCTCAATGCAGGAATCCACCCTAAAGCATCCCCGACAGATGCTTGTCCAGCTGCCTCTTGAAGGCCTCTAGCGTGGGAGCGCCCACAACCTCCCTAGGTAACTGATTCCATTGTCGTACTGCTCTAACAGTCAGGAAGTTTTTCCTGATGTCCAGCTGGAATCTTGCTTCCTTTAACTTGAGCCCGTTATTCCGTGTCCTGCACTCTGGGAGTTGTCTGCCTTTAATATAGAAACAGTGCAAGACGGTGACTCTGATGTCAGTGGAGCAGCGAATCCATTTTGGGTTTCAGTCAGAACCAGTCAGAATTGTGAAGGCCATCGAATCCATGGTGCTGAACCCTAGATCCAAAATAGATTCACAAGAGCAAACACGCATTTGGCACTCCCAGTGAGAGAAAGGGATGGAAAGGGTTTCATACTCATTCCTCTGCCCCCATCTCATAAGAAAAAGACTTTTTGAAGGTGTCATTTAGAGCTGGGGGGGGGGTTTCTGGGAGGGCGAGTTCCGCTCAGACCTATATTAGACAAACTTCCCATGTGCTTCAAGCTCCACATTGTAGGTTTTTCAAAGCAGCCACATTCCCAATGTTATAAAACCATCCAGTATGTGTGCATCTTCCCTGTGTGTGGGTGTATCATTCATATATATATATATATCATGTACACTTCCTGGTACTCTGGTTAGCAAAGTGAGAAATTGCAACTGTCAGTTGACAAGGAGTCACTTGTTGACTGGGTTTTTAAGAAGATGCTATTTTTACAGCGTTAATGATGTGGTGGTATATTGTTTCCCTTCTCGCCAGGTAAAGCCGGACAAAGTGTCCTTCCTGCACGATGCATTGCCTGTCACACTCGTGGTTTGAAGTGCACACTTCTCCTTACCAGCTCATCGCTGCCACGCTGCTTGCCTCTGGCAGGTGCTGATGAAACCCTGTTACATCGTTCAACTCACAAGTGCTCGCTCGGCAAGGGTGAGGTGAATTCAGTGCTAAGAAATCGCAATTCCGTTTCAGCTGACTTGGACTGAGGGCAATGCCCGAAAAGCAATTCAGTCGCTTTCTGCATGGGGGAAGAGGAAGGTGGTGGTGGTGAAGGAGGAAGAAGAGTTAAACCAGGGCTGGTGTCAAGGGTAGGCATGTGCTGAGGGACCACATCCCTGTAGGGGGCCCAGTAAAAAGAGCTCCTTCAAGCTGTCCCTCCTCACCACCATTGCAATCTGCTCTTTTCACTCTGGTGGTGAAAAGGAGGAGCAAAAGATCAGAAGAACATCAGAAGAACCAGGCTGGATCAGCCAAGGGTCCATCTAGACCAGCCTTCTGTCCACACAGTGGCCAACCAGCTGTGCAACAGCACCCTCCCACCCATGTTCCCCAGCAAATGGTGTATATAGGCCTTACTGCCTTGGATATTGGAAGGACCAGGGGCTCTCCCAGTATGGGTCAGAAACCAGGAGGGGTCATTTGGCCCATGAAGGATAAACCACCCAGAGAGCTTCGGCTATTGGGCGGTATAAAAATGCAATAATAAATAAATAAATAAATGTCCTCAGTTGTATTCCTGGACTTCGTAGGACTGTTTGCTTGGTTCTTGTCTGAACACCATTTGGTGTCTAGTCTGGACTTGGACAAAAACAGATGAAAACATGTCAAATATGATGTTGAGCAACCCCCAATATTACAAATCAATTTAGAACTCTTTGGTTTGGGTGGGGGAGATTTATTATTATTATTATTATTATTATTATTATTATTATTATTATTATTATTATTATTTCCCACCTTTTTCCCAGTACTGGGACTCAAGGCAGTTTACAAGATGAAAACATGTACAATTAAAACATATAAATATAAATTTACAAAAGTAAAATAGAAATAAACCTGCAGTAAAATAAAAAATATGTTATTTTTTTAAAGAAAATAGTAACAGATTAAAAAGGTGGGGAGTAATCCAATACACTAACACAGGTCCAGAATAGATGTTCTTATGTTCTTCTTGTTCTTATACTTGGTATGGAGAATATGCATAGGGAGACATTTTTCTCCCTCTCTCAAAATACTAGAACCCCCCGGGGTCATCCCATGAAGCTGATTGGTGGGAGATTCAGGACAGATAAAAGGAAGGACTTCTTCACACAGGGCATTGTTAAATTATGGAACTCACTACCACAGGATGTAGTGATGGCCACCAATGTTGATGGCTTTAAAAGGGGGTTGGATAAATTCCTGGAGGCAAAGGCTATCCATGGCTACTAGCCCTGATGGTTGTGTGCTATCTCCAGTATTCGAGGCAATAAGCCTGTGAGCACCAGTTGCTGTGGAACATGGGTGGGAAGGTGCTGTTGCACCATGTCCTGCTTGTTCATCCCTGGCCGATGGCTGGGTGGCCACTATGAGAACAGAGTGCTGGACTAGATGGACCCTTGGACTGATCCAGCAGGGCTCTGCTTATGTTCTTCTGTTCTACATCATGCATAATTTTTGTAGACCTCTATGTCTCCCCTTACTCACCTTTTTGCTAAGCTAAACAGTCCTGAACGACACCTACAGCGGTACCCAGGCACCTCTGTTCCCTTTGACATAATACAGATAGCCTAAGGCTAGCTACTCTAAGGGCACTGTAGCAGCAACTATTTCAGTTAGAAAGTATTCTTTTATAGTCTGCAAGATTATGTTAAATCTTTTTTAGCTTGCTCGCAAGTGACTGGTCGTTCCATGCTGCCACTTTGGATCGCTGCATAATATTCTGATCCAAATTATAAAGACAGATTTTAAAGCAGCATCAAGTCCCTTAAAATCTTTTTAGGACTAAGAACTCTGGAGAACTTTTCATTGCAGGACAGCATGAAGCAGCATTTCCAGTTCTATGGCCTTGGGGCACATTCACAACTGATGTGGCTTCCTTTAAAATTTATGAGTGTCCTTAGGATGGCAGGTAACTACAGGAAGGCAAATGATGGGGCCAAGTTTGCAGCTGCTCAATGGACATGAGTGATTCTGTTTATGTAAATCAATACAGGCTGCAACGGGGCTTATTCCCAGGTAAAACTACAGTCCCATCAGGGCTGGCCCTACCATTACGCAGGGTGAAGCAGTAATGGTGCTTAACAAGGTGTAGGAGGAGAGACCTGCGTGCCATGAGGCCTGCTCTGTGTTTCCTAATTTTAATTTTAATTTTATTTAAAGGGATACAAAAATAAGGAATGAATACAAACAATCCCCTAACAATTAATATCAAACCAATGGGTATGTGAATATGTATAATATACAAAAGGGGGAAAATAAAAGTTGATTGATACAACTTCTAGGGGAAGGAAGCTTAATCAAAGTAGAGAGAGAGAAAATATAAAGGAAGAAAAGAGATTTTTAAAAAAGGAAAGGGGAGGGGAGAAACGAAAGAAAACCCCAAATCATAAATGTGTTGTATTCCTTCATTTGTTGTTACAATGGCCTCATCTACACCAAGCAGGATATTGCACTATGAAAGCAGTATATCAAAGGCAGGAGCCACACCAAGCAGGATACAGCGGTATGAAAGCGGTATATGGTACATGTCAGTGGTCCCCAACAGTTGTCAGTGCACTTCAATACCGCTATAAAGCAGTAGTGTGGCTCCTGCCTCTTATATATCACTTTCATAGTGGAATATCCTGCTTGGTGTAGATGAGGCCAGTGTCAGAGCTGAAGCAGGCATACATTGTTGTACATTCGGATGTGATGCATATATGTCATCGAACAATGTTGATTCTGAGTTCCCTTGAATTCCCTTGAATTTGAAGCAAGTCATGAGCTATTTTTTTCTGATATTGCCACAGACCATTTATTTTGATGCCATGCAGATAAATTCAAATTGTTCAATCCTGCACAGGAGCAGGATTTGATACTTTTAGGCATTCAAATTAAACAAATGCTTACATCTGCATAAGTTTTAAAGATAAAGACATCAAAATTGGCACAGTAATAGATATTAAGGAGAGCTTTAAGCACACCAAATTTGAATTGGATTGGGTCATCTATTGATTTATTATTATTTTTTTACATTTCCCCCCTTAAACCCTTTGCAAAGGATCTTAGGAGCGCTGCCGCCTGGGGTGTGATTTAGCAACACCAACAACACCAGCCTAGTGCTGTAGGGGATAATTCGAGGGAAACGGGTACGTGGGATGAAGCTATCAGTCTTTACATTTCAATCTAGTATTAAGTCCTTTACATATTGATTATAAAAATAATTCTGGATCATATACAATTGTTTCTCTAGTAATGTGCTTCCTAAGTTAGCCTGATGCCTTCAGTAACAGTGGAGGAGGATGCTATTCCATCATTGGTACTGAACACAGATTCATCTGACAATCCAGTTGGCTTTTTGTACATGGAATGGGAGGGGACGCCATGTTGTCCTTCACCTCATGCAGCCAAAGGTCTTGAGCCACCCCTGAATCTCATACCTTCTTACCCCAATGACCTCAATGGAACTTGCTGTACTTCTGACTATTTTAGGTTAGCCCATATGTCCCTTTTTACAGTGGACAGTCCTCTCTTTGAATGGACTGCCCTCTGTTTTGAAGAGGATAAAGAACTCTTCTGGATCCCTTTAAAAAGATCCAGGAGAGAGATGCAAGACTACCTTGTCCGCTGACTTTTTAAAAAACGTCAAAGTATGTTTTCTTTACAGAGGTGTGCAAAAATAACACCACCCGCTCTTCTGTGGATCAACAGCTACAGCAAAGAGGCAAGAGGAAGAAGGTGGACAGGTGTGAAATGGAGGAGGAACCATGTGACAGGTGTTTATTACACTCTTTAATGAATCTCCTGAAAACTCTGGCATTAGCCTGTTCGAGCTGCTAACACTGTGTGTGTGTGTGTGTGTGTGTGTGTGTGTGTGTGTGTGTGTGTGTACTTGTATACAGTGGAGGCTGTTGTCTCCAATTTTAATGGGACTCAGCTTCCGTTCTGGATTTCACTGAAAAGCAGCCAGACCTCTGAAGGAGCTGCCCATGGTGCTGAAACCTCCCCCCCCCCCAAATGGAGCTAGCCTTATAGCTTCATCCCATGTACCTGCTTCCCTTGGATTATCCCCGTAGCACTAAGCTTTCGCGGTGGTTGTTTTTGCTACCAGGCGACAGCGATCCTTTGCATACCAGGAAGTGAGTTTAAAGGGGGAAATGTAAAAAAAATCATTAAAAAATCAATGGATGACCCAATTCAATTCAAATTTGGTGTGCTTAAAGCCCTCCCTAATATCTATTACTGTGGCAATTTTGGTGTCTTTATCTTTAAAGCTTACGCAGAAGTAAGCATTGCTTTAAAATCTTGCTCCTGCGCCCCAGCGGCGGCTCGGAAGATACGCTCAAAAAGTAGGGGCTAAATACGGAGAATCTTTTTACTTTATTGCACAATTAAGGCGGGATGCATGGGAGTACTTCCCAATCAAAGGGGATTATAAGGTGGAAAACTTCTGAGTCCTTTGCATGCAATTCGCAGCGATTGCACAGTATAACGCTGGTGTGAAAAAGCTCTTTGATGGTGCTGGTAGAGTTCTAGCTGGTTCTGACTAAAACCCAGAATTGAATCACAACCCAACGGAAATGGGAGCCACCAGCCTCCACTGCTTAGATTCCAGAAATCCATCCAACCTAGCTTGAAATGGGTTACAGTGAAGGAAGGAGATGGGACTAAACCGGACTTCCTTAACATGGCGCCCTTCAAAGGCATCAGACTACAGATCCCATTATCCCCAAGTTTTTGTTGTTCCTTCCACACAATGTATTCTGTTTTGTTCCATTAAAATCACAATAAAATGATTCATTTAAAAAAAAGTAATTTGGGAATTACCAAGCCAAAGCGACATAGGTTTGATCATGGCTGCATGTGCCTTGTATCTACCGCTGCTGAAGGATTTCATGAAACTGTATTCCCAGCATGATATGCAGGAAGGAGAGCACCTATTCTCTAATATTTTTGCAAACATTTTTGCTGGTAGGCGACGGTCGGTGTGGGTGTGGGGTGGAATGGAGAGGAAGAGTGGAGAAATCTGGTTAGTATTAATTTAAACTCTGGTATCTGCTTTAAATAACACCAAAGAAAGTTCTTTATACTGTATTATGTAAACATTTCCCCACTGCTCTGACAAATCAGATTAAATGTTCCTAAGTGCATCCCTTTGCTGAAATGGGGGGGGGGCATTCAGAAGGGAGATTATTCGCCTAAAGTCAAACGAACGCTGCATTACAATAAGTCTTAAGCAATGCTGTGTGGGTGTGAATAAGGAAATAGACTCACTAATGCTGGATTAAAATATTAATGTTAGGATGGATAGTGATTCTAAGCTTTGCGGGGCGGGGGATATCTCTTTCTGTTAAGCAGCGTTCTACATCCATCTCTCCAGCATGCATTTGGCCTAAAGGCATTTGGGGGGAGAGTTATTATATCTGCCAGGAACCCGTCATTCTTTCCCTTGGCTTTTATGACAGTGTCTCTGTGTTTTCCGGGTTTGAAAGCTGCTATTTCTATTAGGTCACACGTTGTAATTGGGTTCATTAGCAGATCCAGGGCTGGCACCAAAAGTAGACATGGTCGGGCATACGCCTCAGCAAGGGCCCACTGACAACACCTCCTTGGACTGGCTCCTTCTCTTCACTGTTGCAACCTGCTTCTACAAACTGCTGGTTTTGACCCTTAAAGCCCTAAATGGCTTGGGACCAAGTTGCTTAAAGGACCGCCTTCACCTGTATCAGCCTGCCCGCACTTTCAGATCACAAAGGCAGGCCCTGCTCATATGCCCACCTGTGAGAGCAATTAAGTGGGTAATCACACAGGAAAGGGCCTTCTCTGCAGCGGCCCCACAGCTTTGGAATAAACTCCCCCTCGGAGGTCCGCCAGGCACCATCCTTGCAGGATTTTAAGAAGGCCTTGGAAACATTTTCTTTTACCTTGGTCTTCTCATGATATGAGTACTATCGCATTTGTTGTTCTCGCTGGCTTTATAGTTGGCTTTGTTGTTTTTAATTGCTATTTTATTGTTTTTGTGTTTTTATTGGTCTTGATATCTTAACAGTTGTTTATATATTTTATTGCTGTAAGCTGCTTTTCTTTTCATATCCATCCTGAAATGTATTCCCAGCAAGGGCCATATGCCAGAGGTGAGCAGGGACAAAGCCAGTGGTGGATGGGACTAGAAGCACCCCCTTAGAATCATAGAATAGTAGAGTTGGAAGGGGCCTCTAAGGCCATCGAGTCCAAAGCATCCCTGACAGAAGGATGTCCAGCTGCCTCTTGAAGGCCTCTAGTGTGGGAAAGCCCATGAACTCCTTAGGTTCCATTGTCGTACCGCTCTAACAGTCAGGAATTTTTTCCTGATGTCCAGCCAGAATCTGGCTTCCTGTAACTTGAGCCTGTTATTCCATGTCCTGCACTCTGGGAGGATCGAGAAGAGATCCTGGCCCTCCTCTGTGTGACAACCTTTCAAGTATTTGAAAAGTGCTATCATGTCTCGCCTCAATCTTCTCTTCTCTAGACTTCTCTCTCTCTCTCTCTCTCTCTCTCTCTCTCTCTCTCTCTCTCTCTCTCTCTTCCACCACTTCTGCATGTGTGTGTGTTCCACTCCCTTTTCTGTCTGTCTCTCTTTCTTACACCCTTTCTCTGTCTGTCTCTGTGTGTGTGTGTTTGTGTGTGTGTGTGTCTCTGCCACCCCTTCTCTCTCTCTCTCTCTCTCTCTCTCTCTCTCTCTCTCTCTCTCCCTCCCCCCCTCCCCCTCCTCCTGGCCAAGTGGACTGCAGAAGAAGGGGCAGTTCACTCTTGCTAGAGGTCTGAAATGATTGACTGCCAGGGTCCACATGAAAACAAGCCCAGCTTGCGGCCCTCGGGCGGCACGTCGCTCGCCCCTAGTATACAGGACTGCAGCCTAATAGCACAATCCGACGCATGTCTACTCAGAAGTAGGTCCTACTGAATCCAATGAGGCTTACCCATTGGGTTGCCCCTAACAGCGCAATCCTATTCATGTCTACTCAGAAGAAAGTCAGCGGAGCAAACTCTTAGGTAAGTGGGTGCAGAATCGCAACCATCATTTCTGGCCGCTGCTAAAAGCCACCGTGAATTAGGTCAAAGCTCTCTGCAAAATAGCATTAATATGTTTATTTGCATCTAAGCCAGCACTTAGTCACAGCTCACCAAACACAATTAAAAATCTTTCCTGAGATCCCCTTGTCGGTACCGAGTCTGTTTCAACCCCACTCATCCTATTAAGCCGCCTGACAAGAAAGTGCATTGGAGTGGGCTTATACTATATTAACTTTTGTAAGTAAACATTTTCTGTTGGCCTTGCTGCCCAGATGGTTCCTTATAGCATACCAATAAAAACTGCTTTAATTATCATAATGAGAGATGCCAGAGTGAGTCAAAGGCTAAAGAATAATGCACTTCATTAAACCCTTCATGAATAATTAGTTGATGTTTACAGAAGGCTCTGAACGGATCAAATGCAACCAGTGGCGGAGCGCCCTGAGCATGCCAGGCCCAGGTCTGTCGGGAAGGAAAGCGCAATGGTTCCATGAAGGAGGAAACAATGGAGGGGACCATTTTGTGACTTGGAGAGAAAGAGAGAGAAACAAATATTTGAGAAATATTGGGGGGTCCTTTTTTCTCTTCTCTGTTTTTTCTTTTCTCTGTTTTGCGATGACCTTTGGTCTTAAGCAAGAAGGATGTGGACAAGCTGGAGGGGGTACAGAGGGCAACACAGATGGTCAGGCGTCTGGAAATGAAGCCCTATGAGGAGAGACTGAAAGAACTGGACATGTTTAGCCTGGAGAAGAGAAGACGGAGGGGAGACATGATGGCACTCTTCAAATACTTGGAAGGTTGTCACATAGAGGAGGGCCAGGATCGCTTCTCGATCATGAGGACACGGAATCATGGGCTCAAGTTACAGGAAGCCAAATTCCGGCTGGACATCAGGAAAAACTTCCTGACTGTTGGGCATGGTGCGACAATGGAACCAATTACCTAGGGAGGTGTTGGGCTCTCCCACCCTAGAGGCCTTCAAGAAGCAGCTGGACAGCCACCTGTCAGGGATGCTTTAAGGTGGATTCCTGCACTGAGCAGGGGGTTGGACTGGATGGCCTTAAGAGGAGGCCCCTTCCAACTCTACTATCCTATGATTCTATGAAATAAAGATAGATAGATAGATAGATAGATAGATAGATAGATAGATGTAATGAAAAGGGAATTTCAGCAGGTGTCATTGTTATGCATGTAGCACCTGATGAAATTCCCTCTTCATCACAACAATTAAACCTGCAGGAATCCTGCCTAGCATAGCCAGATACAAAAGAGGGCAGGGCTCCTGCAGCTTTAACTGTTGTGATGAAGAGGGAATTTCACCAGGTGCTGCATCCTGCTGAAATTCCCTTTTCAATACAATTGTTAAAGATACAGAAGCCATGTCCTCTTTTTCCATATGGTCAACCTAAGATAGATAAATAGATGATAGATAGATAGATAGATAGATAGATATTGACCACTTTCATCTACAGTAAAACTCCAAGGTCTCTGGGGTTTTCCAGATATCCACACCCACTTCACCCACCCACACTCACACCCACCCACCCACACGATCCTATTGATCAGTGGGATTTTGTGCTATTTCCTCCCCATTCTAAAAGGTTGAAATGCCTTTCCTTAGTTAGTGGCAATAAGAGCTTTAAGCTAAAACACACTGCTGTTTCTGGTATTTCACACACACACACACACACACCTTTGGCCTTGGGCTCTCCCCACCACTAGAATGTGGGCTACCAAGAGTTCCTCCAAGATTGAATTCAGCCCTTGGGTTGAAAGAAGTCTCATGCCCCTTTGTAGAGGCCCCATCCACCAGGGCAAGTTCCCCTGGTTTCCGCAGTCTGCCAAAAAAATTGATGGGACCCATGCAACATCTGTTGGATAATAGGCACAACTTTGCATGCTTCCACTAGGAGGAGATAGAGAATGTCCTGTAGCTTGTTCAGTTCCTATTTCCTGCTCCCTCCCCTTCCTCTTCCTTCTTCCTTCTGCCTCTGCAAGAAGCAAGCACCACGCGGTCTCTCCAGAGAAGAAGCAAATAACCATATCTAATGCCCTTTGCTCACTTACACACCCAGCTTTAAGGGGTGCATGTAGTAAAACAATGTTAGATAGCCTACTCTGATGATGTGTATAAAAGCAAAAAAGTTGATTTTAACTGCTTTTAAACTGGACCTAAATTGCATCTATTACCTCTAAGGCCATAGCTAGTCCAAATGACACACAGGGGATCCCGGGAGCAGGCAGGGATAACCCCTCCATTTGCCTGGGATAATCCTTAGGTCTAGCTAAGGCCTGATACTAAATGCTGTGTTGCCACACTTTCCCTATGTAAAGCAACTCTGCTGTAAGTTGCACCAGATGTTCCAAAAACATCATGGTAGTGGCTAGCTGACTGTGCCCAAAATCATTTTTTAAAAAACATGTATAGAAAATGAGGTGCAAGAGCATTAGAATTTCGCTGTCATTCCCAGCCAAAAACATCTGTCATCTGGAGTGAACCTGCTTTTGGCTCTTAGGAAAACAATCCTATGAAATGTGTGAGCAAACTGCTCATTCTTTTAATATAGCATTACAAAAACCCCTGCAGAGAGAGAGAGAGAGAGAATGATGTTTGCCACTGTGCTGCCACACACGTGGGAGTGAGGTTATGGGAGTATAAATCTGCGTTGGATAATAAAACCCTGTAATTTAATATCTATTCATGAAATTAACATTGGCATATATATATTTTGCTAGATGGAGCTCTTATCATTATTCCATTTTTTAATTATTTTCTTGCACCATTAAACTAATATTTCCTATGGTTAAATGTTAGTTTGATTCATCATAATCATCGATTAAATGCAACTCTAATTGAAAGCTTACAGAAGCCAAAAGAAAACTGTGCTCGGATTAGTAGTATTCTGATACAGATTCCCAAAAATCTCAGAATCTGTGTTGATTTTTAAGGACCTTTGATAAGTGACATCCCCCAATTTCGGGTACTAAAGTTAGGAATGGACAGATCAGTCTATTTCTGGTCAATATCATTTCCACCTGTATCAATTCCATCATATTACTGCATTAATCTGGGCTTTTAAAAGAAAAATATGTGCAAAGAAATTCATTTTTAAAGATGTCATTTTGAATGTTTTTTCTTTCTCACAGAACATGCATTTTCAAATACATTTTATCATTTAAAACATATACGCATTAATGCATTCTGCTCTGGTGTTTTTTTTAGTTGGGAACTGCATCACAAATCCAAAGGATCACTGCGTTCTGATCTATTTATTAGTTCTGGGAGAGGTCTGGGATTGTTTAGCTTCGAAAAATGGCACATAAGGGGAGACATATAGAGGTGTACAGAATTATGCATGGTCTGGAGAAAGTAGATAGGGATATATTTTTCTCCCTCTCTCATAATACTAGAATCTGGGGTCATTCCCATGAAGCTCATTAGTAGGAAATTAAGGACAGATGAAAGGAAGGACTTCTTCATACGGCGCATCGTTAAACTGTGGAACTCACTACCACAAGATGTAGTGATGGCCACCAATTTGGATGGCTTTAAAAGGGGGTTTTATAAATTCATGGAGGGGAAGGCTATCAAGGGCTATTGTTTATTCGTTCAGTCGCTTCCGACTCTTCGTGACTTCATGGACCAGCCCACGCCAGAGCTTTCTGTCGGCTGTCGCCACCCCCAGCTCCCCCAAGGTCAAGTCTGTCACCTCCAGAATATCCTCCATCCATCTTGCCCTCGGTCGGCCCCTCTTCCTTTTGCCTTCCACTTTCCCTAGCATCAGCCTCTTCTCCAGGGTATCCTGTCTTCTCATTATGTGGCCAAAGTACTTCAGTTTTGCCTTTAATACCATTCCCTCAAGTGAGCAGTCTGGCTTTATTTCCTGGAGTATGGACTGGTTTGATCTTCTTGCAGTCCCAGGCACTCTCAGAATTTTCCTCCAACACCACAGTTCAAAAGCATCTATCTTCCTTCGCTCAGCTTTCCTTATGGTCCAGCTCTCGCAGCCATAGGTTACTACGGGGAATACCATTGCTTTAACTATGCGGACCTTTGTTGTCAGTGTGGTGACAATGCTCTTAACTATTTTATCAAGATTTGTCATTGCTCTCCTCCCAAGAAGTAAACGTCTTCTGATTTCCTGGCTGCAGTCAGCGTCTGCAGTAATCTTTGCGCCCAGAAATACAAAGTCTGTCACTGCCTCCACGTTTTCTCCCTCTATTTGCCAGTTACCAATCAAGCTGGTTGCCATAATCTTGGTTTTTTTGAAGTTTAACTGCAACCCAGCTTTTGCACTTTCTTCTTTCACCTTCGTCATAAGGCTCCTCAGCTCCTCCTCGCTTTCAGCCATCAAAGTGGTGTCATCTGCATATCTGAGATTGTTAATGTTTCTTCCTGCAATTTTAACTCCAGTCTTGGATTCGTCAAGCCCAGCACGTCGCATGATGTGTTCTGCATACAAGTTGAATAGGTAAGGTGAGAGTATACAACCCTGCCGTACTCCTTTCCCAAGGAGCTACTAGTCCCAAGGGCTACTAGTCCTGAAGGCTATATGCTACCTCCAGTATCAGAAGGAACACAGGGAGAAAGGTGCTGTTGCACTCAGGTCCTGCTTGTGGGTTTCCTGCGTGCAACTGGTTGACCATTGTATGAACAGAATGCTGGACTAGATGGAACCTTGCTCTGATCCAACATGGCTCTTCTTCTTGTGTTCTTAGATGAAGCAGGTCAGTCCTACCTCGCTTTGAGGCACCTCCACTAGATGGGCTAAATCGCCCATCTAGCAGAAATGCAGGGCAGCTGGAATGCAGAGGCAACAATCCCTTCCGCTGTGCCCCCGCCCTGCATTGGATACTTGGCAGGTTCTGAGTTTGAAGACTTCTGGGTATCCAAATCGGATTGCACCCTAAGAGTGTTAAATCCAGTGTCTCAAATCACCGAGCTGCACTATGGGAAGCAGCCAAAACTGTCTGGAGCAGCAAAGATGTCACGTTTAATTTAAACGTACGGATGCACTTTGCCTATGCACACTGACTGCATTTTATGACAAGCAACCTAAAATCACCTCGGATCCTGTGGGGTGGAGGGGGAGAAAGAGGACAACACAGAGAACAATCAGTTGCCAGCCTCTGTGGGCCAGACAGGTAACCTCCAAAGGCCGGATTAAGCACAGAGGCTGGAGGTTGCTCACCTGTGGGGATAAAGAATCACCATTCCAGAGAAGAGCACTAACGTCGAAACGACCGGAACCATTTTCTCCATCCGAGTCAGCCAAGCTCAGCAAGGAAACCTTGTGAGCTCTTTACAAAACCCTAAACTCTTGAATAACGTTGGAAGAAGTTAAACATTTGCCATTTGAATGAAGAAATGAGGGTGCGACCGGTTCGGGTCAGAGGTTTGGGACCCTGAGAAAATATCATTAAAATACTTGGCCGATGACAAACTTGTCTAGACCGTTCCTGCGTCGACTCCTTGGGAGTGCCATTCGGAGCCCAGCATGATAGATCATACCTGACAAGGCGAAGTTAGTGATCTCCTAAGGGCAGTTCAAACATAACAGCATACAAACCCAAGGATGACACAGATGGATAAACAGATGGAGCATTTCACGGTGAAGGGTCATGGAGGCAGCTTGTTGGCAACAAAGGAAGAGAGTTTTCTCTCCTTCCCTTCCCCCTGAACAAGGAAAATCATTCACTTGCGTATCGCCCCAAAAGAGGAAATGCATCACCCAGAAGGAAGACGAAACAGGACGCCAATTTGCAATTGCACGTTGAGATGTAGAGGTGCAAATTTAGAAATAATGACTGTAATTTAAATAGAAACACAATATATCCCACTGTCAAGGAGAAGACTAACTAGGTGACTCATGTGACCGCTCCGTCTGCTGTCCAGGTGCTAACCATGGAAGGTCAACTTCATTATGGTTCACTCTCTGTATGGTTCTCTGCTTTGAAACCAGACTTGGACTGGACACCTCCTCAAACAGAGGATACCTTCAACTAGAGGACTGTCTTCTGCCAGGTTTCTAAAATAGAGGACTACCCCCATAAAGTTGGTCACCTGGCCACCCTACCTCTGGGCAATGGGTGTGCTTTAAAAATGTAAGGAATTCCCTGCTGGATCCTGTCTCTCACAGTGGCTAACCAACAGGGCCACCCTCCTTCCTTCATTTCAGCAGCCTATTTTAGGGCGGGGGGAGTCTTTTTGTTGTTGTTGGGAGTCCGTAACCCTTGTTGATCTTCTGCAGATCACCCTGAGATCTACCAGTAGATCCCATATCCCAACACACCTTCTGCACATCCCTACTCTAGGCAAAGCTGTTTTCCTGCTTTTTCAAGAAATGGGGATCAACTAACCCAGGGCAATCAAAGCAGTCCCAATTATTCTTTGCTCCAGATCAGCCAGGCTGGGTTGAAGGAGCCAGAAATGAGCTTAATGAACTGAAAAGCCGCATACTTCAAGAAGTTAAGGGCACACACATATTCACTCTACCGCTACCACTGCAAAGGTTTGCATATAAAGCAGCGCTTATTGAAATGAGCTGGGTGTTTTCTTCCAGCGAAAATTTAGGATTCATATTATGCGGGGTTGTTTATTTCCAGACAAGCTGCAATTATGTGTCGGCCCGCGTGGATCCCATTTCACACAGGTCGTCCCATTGCACGGGGATGTAGAACTTAGCCCTTAAATTTGATAAACGGTTTTCTCCTGGTCTGTCGATAATGCCTTCGCAACTTCCAAAATGCGAAGGGTTACATTTTAGTTTGTGAGCTACGATTCAGAAAAACTGGAAATATAATTTGAAATGACAGCCGGATCCACAATTCAGTTAACCTAAAGCTATTACGTGTGAATGGATTCTGGAGCAAGTGACTGAATTAAAAAGGCCTAACGAGAAGCCTAAAATGCTTCAATTAAATAGTGTTATTCATCAAATTGTCTCTTCAGTGTCACGTCCAGGGTTTTTTGGGGGGAGGGGAGGGGACATGGGCAAGACACCCTCAACAGGCCTCCATCCTCCATGAGTCTACCTTCTCACCGCCATTGACACCAGCTGGTCTTGCTCCTTCTTCTCCTCATTGCTCCAACTTGCTTGCTTGACAGGCTGAGAGCCAGGGACCAAATAGGGTGTGGCATCTCCTGCTCTTCCTTCTCACCACGGCCATTCTCTGGGCCAAAGCAAGACACAAGAGTTAGGTGAACAAGCAGGTTGCAAAGGCAAAGAAGATGAACATAGCTTCCAAGTCACGTGAGGTACTGGTTCCTCTCTATTCGGCCCTGGTTAGGCCTCATCTAGAGTATTGCGTCCAGTTCTGGGCTCCACAATTCAAGAAGGACGCAGACAAGCTGGAACGTGTTCAGAGGAGGGCAACCAGGATGATCAGGGGTCTGGAAACAAAGCCCTATGAAGAGAGACTGAAAGAACTGGGCATGTTTAGCCTGGAGAAGAGAAGATTGAGGGGAAGATTGAAGAGAAGATGATAGCACTCTTCAAGTACTTAAAAGGTTGTCACACAGAGGAGGGCCAGGATCTCTTCTCGATCATCCCAGAGTGCAGGACATGGAATAAAGGGCTCAAGTTAAAGGAATCCAGATTCCAGCTGGACATCAGGAAAAACATCCTGCCTGTTAGAGTAGTACGACAATGGAACCAGTTACCTAGGGAGGTTGTGGGCTCTCCCACACTAGAGGCCTTCAAGAGGCAGCTGGACAAGCATCTGTCGGGGATGCTTTAGGGTGGATTCCTGCATTGAGCAGGGGGTTGGACTCGATGGCCTTGTAGGCCCCTTCCAACTCTGCTATTCTATGATTCTATGATTCTATGTCCAGACGGCTCTTGTCCATGGACTTCTTCTGGGGTGTGGGCCCTCAGCAGGTGCTCAATCATGCCTAGCCTTGATGCTGACATTGCTGCTATTAGTTTTCTTGGCAGAGGATATGGGGAAAGATGGGGCTAACCCTTCAGGAATGGATGCCATCCCCAGAATGCACAAAGCTGTCTTAAACTGTTTCAGTATAAAAAGCAATTGAAGGTGCTGAACTCCAAAATGGGTCCAGCTCCTTTAGACTTCTACCGAGTTGTAACGAAACCCGGCATGGAACCTCTGCCCCAACAAAATCACAGCCACCAGCCTTCCCTGGTTCTACCTGGATGCTTTCCAAAAGAACTGTAGGAAGGGGTGACCCCCTGTCCCAGGAGAAAGGCGCTGTCATCCGAAGGGCCGGCCCTGTTTGTGAAATTAGTTGAAATCGAGCCAGATCAGCTTAAGTTAATAATTCACCAGGGACCTTCTGCATGCAGAGTATGTGCCCCACCACTAAGCTATGGCCTTTCACCCAAATAAAATTGGATCGAATGCACAAGCCAACAAAACAGAACACTCCGAAGAAAGCTCATTATGCAAGAATAATCATTTACGGGCCTGCAGATGTTGCAGGTTCTCCCAGCGCGGTGTAGAAACCCGTCTTCACCATTACATATTTCATCTCCAGGTCAAGACTTTTCTCTTCTCCCAGGCATTTAGCAATACCTAATGTGTTGTTGTTTTTTGGCTCATCGTTTTTAAAGTTGTTATAGTGGTTTTAAATGTATGTGTATTTTGCTTGTTTTTGTGGTTTATAATCTTTGTATATTGCTTTTAAATCTTTTTATCTTATGTGAACCGCCCAGAGAGCTTTGGCTATGGGGCGGTATACAAAGGCAATAAATAATAATAATAATAATAATAATAATAATAATAATAATAATAATAATAATAATAATATGTTTGTTCGTTCCGGAGTATTCGTCATTTTCTCTGATCTGTTTCATTTGTCTGCTTTGGCTTTTGCAATAGTGTGTGTGTGTGTGTGTGTGTGTGTGTGATAACCCAGGACAGCCTTCCCCAGCCTGTTGCCCGCCAGATGTTTTGGACTACAATTCCCATCACTGCAGGCCATGATAGCTAGGGCTGATGGGAGTTGAAGTCCAAAACATCTGGAGCTCATCACATCAGGGAAGGCTGACCTGGAGGGATCCATAATAATAAAAGGGGATGCTTGTCTGTCATCTATCTCTCCATGACTAGCACAGCGCCAAAACCATGAAACTTAGCATGCATACTAAGGAGACCCTAGGGGTGGTGTATCTCTGAGTTTGTTTGTTTTTTTAAAAAAATGCATTTATTAGTTTTGATTAATGTAAATGTGTCCATATGGTTGATGCCTACAGTGACATCTTCAGCCACTAGAGGGAGTCTTTCCCAACCAACACTTTGCTTTGCAGCTCATACAGTTCAACACCAGAGGGGATTAGTGGAAGGAGGTACAGAGTTATACGCCGGTCCAATCCCCCTGCTGTGGAGCAGTCCTCCCTTAGGGGAATGTAGTGGGAAGGGCCCCTCCATCTGGGGACTACAGCTGGGCTATGCCTAGGAGTGCTAGTGGCTGTGGCATCACTCAGATGAGACGGGCACAATATATCCACTTTTGACAGCTGGTAACTTTGCTTGAAGGTTCTTCTGTAAGGACTACTCCAATCCGTGTGAAGCCAGGTTTGTTTGCTAGTATTATATAAGAACAGGACTTGGGGGGAACAAATGGCAGCCAAAGCAGTGAAGTGAGGAAGGAGATGGTGCAACAGGCTGAATAAGGAAGAAGGGACAGTGCTCCCAGCAAGACCAGGGCTCTGTAGAGAAAGAGAGACCCTGGTTTCGAGGCCTCGGGCAATCCAAGTTAGCATGGATGTTTTTGCATCTGTTGCATTAAGCAGCATCTGCATATATTGGAAAGTATGTAAATGCAACCTTTTTGTTATCTATCTTCCAAGGCCAGAAGTCTCTTGAGCCAACAGAAGCAGCAAGTTCTCAGAAGCAAAGGAAGAGAGAGAGAGAGAGAGAGAGAGTATTCTGACAATAGCTGTTCCATTAATTCACCAAAGAGCAGAAATCCCACTCTCGGAAAATAAACTGAATAGCTTTCAGCTGTAATCAAACATCTTTGAAGCCAGTCTTTTCATTTTTTGGTATGTCTGGAATCTGAATCAGAGCCTTAGGAAATGGAGGCAGGAGGCTGTCTTTTAACCCTACCCTTGTTCAAGTTGAAAAGGGTTTTCCCGGAATATAAAAACACGTAAGCCTATTTTTCAAGGACTTTGGGGATCTTTCTCACCCTGGGAAATTCAAGTGCAGGGATGGAGGGTTCTAAAAGTACCCCTGCTACTTTGATGGGCGAGACACCATGAACGGGCTCCTTCCCTCTGCGAGCCTTCTTCCTCACTACCATTCTCAACAGCTGCTCTTGGTCATCCTCCTTTTCCTCATCATGGCCACCACTACCATTCTCAACAGCTGCTCTTGGTCATCCTCCTCTTCCTCATCATGGCCACCACTACCATTCTCAACAGCTGCTCTTGCTCATCCTCCTCTTCCTCATCATGGCCACCACTTCCTTGCTTGACAGGCAGAGAGCCAGTGAGCAAGCAGTCCATGATATATCTCCTGCTGCTCCTTCTCATCACCCCCGTTGCCTGGGCCAGGGAGAGAGACGGGTGAAGAACCAGGTTGCAATGGGGAGTAGTAGGAGGAAAACCAGGAGATTCTTGTCAATGGGCCCCTACTGGACTGTGGGCCCTCGTGTCATGTCTGTGTCATGTCATGCCCCTGTTTCAGGAGAAGGTGTTTCAAATAATCAATCAGAATCAGATTCAGAACTAGAAGATACAGCGCCAGGCACCAGCCAGCCTGTACCAGTGGGGGAGGAAGCGCTCACGGGCGATGCCCCAGCTGGGAGTCAGCCCCCTCCAGAGCTTATTTCCTCAAGGCCAAATCCTACACACTTAGTGGGAAGTGAGGTTTCTTCCAGGGGTGAGTGTTCCAAGACACTAACTGATGCTAGGATCCACCAGAAGCTGAAACGCATGGTGCGTAAAGAAGTCATGAGAAAGTCGGAGAGATTGCAACAGAACCTATTGCCACGACACACGCTCTGAACACCAAGCCTGGCCGCGGCTACTCCCTGCTCAAGCCAAGCACCACCACTTGATACTCCTGAGGCTAGGGACAAAAACCACCTTCCTCCAAACTATGTGGAGAAAGGGGTTAAATGGAGAAGGATTTCAATATATAAAATAAAACACTGTGAGTTATATGTGCTGAGGTGAATTATTGTCAGAGTGGGTGCTAAATGTGTAAACTTCAGATGATAAATGCCAAACAGACACGTGGGATTTTTGTGGTAGTTAAAAACAAAATAATTAAAATTTATTTTTAAAAGTTCACTAGCTTTGTTTCAAATAAAACATTTAAAAACCTTTTTGAAACCTTTCATCCAATCCTTTCTCTCTTCTCATACACACTTTCCTTTCTCTCACACAATCATTCTTGAGCTTTCTATATTATCTGTATTGATTAATATACATCAACTATGTGCACGCCACACTCCAAAGACACCACTCTCTACCCTGAACCTCAAATTTCCAAGAACTTAAGTACTCTAAACACAGAGAGCGCTAAAGACTCTAAGAGTACCTAAAAAGTCCCCTCCAATCCCCTCAGTCATTCCCTTATATATCACTCCTCCCCCCCTCTTAAGACATTCTAACTCCACCCACTCAGGCCAATATTCTAAACTCACCACAGACTTACAAACTGCAGACATACATTTGGGAACTGACTTGTGGGGTGTAACGCCACACCTACCACCGCATCAGGCACTTGAAGTTACGGGCATTTGAGAAGTAACTTCTTTCTCTTCTTGAAGGGACAATTGTCTTGCTTAGTTTGCATACTTTTGCCTAGGGGGTCATTTCAAAGAGGTAGACTCTATTCAGGTTGAAGAGTCATTTGTTGCTTAATAAAAGCTTTGTAGATTACTTAGCAAGCCTTGTCATTTGCCTCCCATAGAAAGTACCAGCGTTCAGAGAGACAGGACACCTCATCTGGTGTCCAACCATGCCTACCTGTGACACAAGCCCTGGCTCTTGGGCGTTACTCTCACTTGCCCCCTCCTGTGATGTGTCTACTTTCTCACCACCATTGTCCCCAGCTGCTCTCAGTTCTCCTCCTCTTCCTCAGCATGGCCACCGTTTCCTCACTTGACAGGCAGAGAGCAAGGGAAGAAGGAGGCTGTGGCTTCTCCTGGTCCTCCTTTTCACCACCACTGTTGCCTGGCTCAGCATGAGGGGCAGGTGAGCAAGCAGGTGGCAATGGTGAAGGGAAGGAACGACTCCAAGGGACTCTTGTCCATGGGCCCGTGGGTGCCTGACCATGTGCACCTTTGATGTCAGCGCTGACACCAAATACCATCACATGACAATGACAAATTTCAACAGCATTGAGGAGTCCAGCTGGAAAGAAAAGAAGTGCTACCAACTTAAAAGACCTGGGCAATTTTAAAAAAAATAACCTGATGTCAAAAAGAATAAAGATGGTGCCAGACAAGCCTCTCCGGGGAATTCTACAAGTAAGATGCCACAGCTGAGAAGGCCCTGTCACCTTAGAATCATAGAATAGTAGAGTCGGAAGGGGCCTATAAGGCCATCATGTCCAACCAACCCACCCACTCAATGTCACTACTCATCAAATTTCAGGTGGAAGCACCAATAGGATACGGAGCAAGTCCACTGAGGCTAATCTTAGAGGCCAAACAAGTTTATGCATGACAAGGAAATCCTTAAGTACCCCGGTCCAAAGCTGTTCAATGGCTTTGCTTGCTTGCATATTATCCATTTATTTACTTATTTAACACACATCATATGCATGAAACATCATCTACAAACAAAGTACCCTGGTCCGAAGCTATCCAATGTTTAATATCAGAAACTGTAAAACAAAGATATAACTCCATTTTTATACCGTAATTGTTTTTCCAATATTAAGTAATAGGCTTCCATGGTTCTATACATTTGGGATTCTTCATCCACCGTCTCTCCACCGAACTACCTCACTGATTTTCAATAATAATTGTGCTATCTGCCAAACTTCAGTGAACCAATCTTTACATGTAATTGGTTTTATATTTTTCCCATTCTTAACAATAAGTTCTAATAACCCCACAGATACACACACACACACACACACACACACACACAGAGAGAGAGAGAGAGAGAGAGAGAGAGAGAGAGAGAGAGAGAGAGAGAGAGAGAGAGATCAAAGCTAGAGGATGTCAATCAATGAATTTTACTTTGAAATTTTGTTTTGGAAATGAGACAAAAATCTAGGGGGAAAAACACTTGTCGGAGGCCCTTTTCTCCCCTTAAATAAAATGAATGATTTTTTATTTCATTTTATTTTTTGAAGGAGTGTTAACCATTGCTTTTTCGCAAGCCACCTACGTTCATCTGTTTTTCTTGATCGTTACGTCTGCAGCAAAAGCTGCTTCACTGTTTTAATTTGTAGGCTGCTGTTTATTAAGGCTGACGAGTTTGTCAGATTCATGCATTATTTTTTCTTTTACTGTAAATCTCTCCCCATAAGGCTCTGCACCTTTCATTCATTTTACAGCTGCTGCTATTTCTGGCTGTGAAACCTGGGCTAGAACAACGCTCCCATTTAATTGTACAAATAAATCAATTAGAACTTATTAACGCCACAAATCTTTGGCTGGCTTAACCTTGGCCCGGAAAAGCTGCCAAACACAAGAAAGTCTGAAAACGGCTTCCAAAAGATGGAACTTAAGTTAAAATGGGGACACTATCAGAAGCCGCGTGAGAGCTCTGAGCTGCTTTAACAATTTGACATTCTACACCAAGGGGGGAAGTGTGCCTGTGAAGGTTTGAGGGCGAAGAGGATATAAAAGAGTGAGACAGACCAAAGCCAGGGGCAGAGGAAAACCAGAGCCAGAGAAAGACAAGACCTTAAGGAAGGAGCAGAAAGAAGCAGATTAGGGTAAAAGAACTTGCCATTTTGTAGCTTTTGTTTTCTTTTAATACCTTAGTATCACTCACACATGTTGTTGCTGCCTTTCTAGTGTGTTCTCTTAAAGCAGTCTTAATGATTTCCAGGGCTGCTGCACCTTCAATTAGTAGCTTCCTGCTTTCAGATTCTGCCCATTGTATTGCTTTCTGTTGAGCTCAAAGTCTCGAGTTGTCCTGAAAGGCCCTAGTGTGGATTTCAAGTGCCAGCGCAGCCCCTGGTTTATAGGAGTTTGTCACGTCCTGGGTGAGGTTGAGCTGCCATTACATCTTGTTGCACCCCCGAGACTGAAGCTGGTGCTTTTCATACTCCAGATTCATGGAATTAGCAGAGATGATTGTTGTGATTGGCGGCTGTGATAAGAAAGGAATTTTGAAGCTCCCTTTTGTGGATCTGTTCCATCCCGAAAGAAAAGAGTGGAAGCCGCTCTCCAGTATGCCCGGATGTACCAAATCTGAGTTTGCGGCCTGTACGCTGAAGAATGATGTGTACATCTCAGGTGAGGGATGTCCAAAAATACCAGCCTATTTTAGCTTTAAGCTCTCCTAGCCAGGAATTAAGCCGTAGGAGAGGACTGAATGGGAAGAAAACGGCACAAATACGGCCAGTGCCAGACTATTTTGCGCCCTAGGCAGGTGAGCTGCTTTCATCCCCCCACCCACCCCAGCGTACCTGGGCACAGGACGCCATCTTGCCTGCCCAGCCAAAGCGAAGCCAGGACGCTGGCGTGGGGTGGGGGCGGGTTCAGAACGGCGTGCACGATGTTGTGCAGACTTCTACTGTTACTTTCTACTGTTAGTTTTACCCTACCCTGTGCCTGCTTACCCTACCCTGTACCTGTTTGCATTCTCTTCCCCTCCTTATTGTTTTACTATGATTTTATTAGATTGTAAGCCTATGCGGGAGGGTCTTGCTATTTACTGTTTTACTCTGTACAGCACCATGTACATTGATGGTGCTATATAAATAAATAATAATAATAATAACTCAGCTTTATTGACTAAATCATAGAGAATAAGGCTTTCAATGGTTACTAGTCATGGTTGCTATATGTTACCTAGGGTGACCATATGAAAAGGAGGAGAGGGCTCCTGTATCTTTAACAGTTGCATAGAAAAGGGAATTTCAGCAGGTGTCATTTGTCTCTATATGGAGAACCTGGTGAAATTCCCTCTTCATCACAACAGTTAAAGCTGTAGGAGCTATACTAGAGTGACCAGATTGAAAAGAGGGCAGGGCATCAAGCAGGTTTCTGCCATCAAAGAGTGCTGCTGGGGTCTTGCGTGCGATCAACAGGTTTATGTTTACATCCACTCCAATGACGTCCCTATCCGTTTCCAGGAAGAATGAGAATCAGGTACAGATGGAAGAGGGGCGGGGGATGAGTTCTGGGTTGCATTTGCACCAGAAACCGGCAACCAAAGATCAGGGCTGGTTATTTCAAATCAGTATGGACAAAGGGCCTTAAAGACTAACAAATTTAGGGCGCAATCCTATGCATTTTAGGTGGAGAAGAAAACCTACAACTCTAGGATGACCCTATGAAAAGGAGGACAGGGCTCCTGTATCTTTAACAGTTGCATAGAAAAGGGAATTTCAGCAGGTGTCATTTGTATATATGGAGAACCTGGTGAAATTCCCTCTCCATCACAACAGTTAAAGCTACAGGAGCTATACTAGAGTGACTAGATTTAAAAGAGGGCAGGGCACCTGCAGCTTTAACTGGTGTGCTGAAGAGGAAAATTCAGGAGCCCTGTCCTCCTTTTCATAGGGTCATATGAGTGGAAGGGTGCTATTACTCTCATGTCCTATTTCTGGATTTCCCACAAGCAGCTGGTTGGCCTCCGAGTGAACAGAATACTGGACTAGATGATCTCATCCAAAACAACTCTTCATACAGTATGTTCAACATTGATGCATCATCACCAGGCATCACCACACAAACTCCAGTAGAGAAAACTACTCTCAGCTTGTAAGCAGAGTAGGAAAAGCACATCCCTACAGAAATTCACACCATCCTTGCCCATGGCAAATTCATTTCCCTTCTTGCTGACCCGATTCATCAGCAGCTGACATGGGTCTGCAGGGGAAGCTAGTAAAAGTGACAGCAGTACCATGATAAATTAAAGTGTGAAGGTAAGAGTACTAATACGAGAAGAGGAAAGGGGACATGCTATCGAAAATGAGAGTACAAAGCAGCATGTATCAGAACAAATTAATCAAAAGTTAAATGGCAAAGTTGCATTCTGACCCCACTTTAGGCAATGGCTCATGCAGATGAGACTTCAATGTTTGGGGGTTAAGAGGATGTTGCCTTAAATTTCAGACATTCCAACCTCATATCCCGCTTGTACATTCTGAGTAAGAATTAATTCAGGAAGAGCTCTTGAACCTCAGGCCCATGAGCCAAATCTAGCTCACCTGGTGTACCCCAGAAGCCATGGCCACACCCCCTGCCCTTCTTTCCCCCAACCCAATTTGGTGGTTTCCTCACTTTTGTACGTTTTTTCCCCCTCCATTCTAAAAGGCCGAAATGCCTCTCCTAAGGGCTTAGTTGCTGGTAATAAGAGCTTTAAGTTAAAATATGCTGGCAGGTGGGGTGTTTTGTCCCCATTCCTTTTTCCTTTGGCCCCGCCCCCTTTGCATTCAGCCCCGCCCACCACTGGAGAACATGGGCCATGCTGGATCAGAGAAAGGGTGAATCTAGTCCAGCACTGTTGACACAGTGGCCAACCAGGGATCCACAAACAGGACATGGTGCAACAGCACCCTCCTACCCATGTTCCCCAGCAACTAGTGTATACAGGCTTTCTGCCTCCAATACTTGAGGTTGCAATACTTGAGGACTAGTAGCCATTGATAGTCTTGTCCTCCAGGAATTTATCCAACCTCATTTTAAAACCATCCAAACCGGTAGCCATCACCACATCTTGTGGTAGTGAATTCCATAGTTTAACTCATAGAAGTGTGAGAGTCCTTTTCATAACATCGGTCAACCTCCAGGACATGTCCCACACTTTCCTCTTTTATCCCTCTTGCAAAAAGATCAGGGATAATCTGTTAAACAGGGTTAATCTGCTATATTGGCAGTGCCATCTAGTGGCTGATTAATGAAACATATAGAAAACATATAAAATTTACTGAGAAAGGGCATCCTCAATTCGAAGCATATGTCCACCCATGTAATGGAGCTGATCTTAATCCTGCAAAGAAGCCAGAAGGATGTGGGATTTTAGCCTGGTGTAGTGAAGCTCATTGGGTGTCTTTGTACATGTGTAAAAAGAAAGAAGGGGATCAAATCCAAATGGAACTACAGTGGTGAGATGTGTGTTTTTAACTTCCCCCTCCCCTGCATTATTTCCAATAGCCCCTGCTAAAAGCTGAAATTTGCAAAGATAAATGTCTGTTCCCAAATTTGAAGAAATACTGCCTTAAAATCACCATAACTATGAAGTATGACATTCCTTTTATTTGTTGTTTGGGTGGAACCCATACCAAAGAAGGGAAAGGGTAAAGAGGTTAAATTTGGTGCAGCTCCATGCCCTTGTACTGTTGCTTTAGGGACAGATGATACATTCCTTCACTGTGCAAAACAAAAAGACTGTGGGTGGAGTCCTTTAAATCTGGTCAAGACTGTAAAGCCGTAAAACTGGTTTAAGTAGTGACATTTTAGATTGGAATTTGTCAGATGGGAATGGCACTAGGCAGAAAAGTTTGGGCTTTGCAAAGCTATCCAAACCCAGCCGGCAGTTCATAAAAACTGGTCTGTGGTGTTTTGAATTTGATTGACCAATTGAATTTTAATTGAACCTCCTGGGAGGGTGGTGAGTGGATTCTCTATAAAGTCCAGAGAGTGTCGAACTTTGGCTGGTGTCCATCTATGGGCTCATTTACACCAAGCAGGATATTCCACTATGAAAGCGGTATATTAGGGTGAAATATATGAAAAGGAGGACAGGGCTCCTGTACCTTTAACAATTGTATTGAAAAGGAAATTTCAGCAGGTGTCATTTGTATATATGGGGAACCTGGTGAAATTCCCTCTTCATCACAACAGTTAAAGCTGCAGGTGCAATGCCCTCTTTTAAATCTGGTCACTCTAGTAGAGGTCCTGCACTTTTAACTGTTGTGATGAAGAGGGAATTTCCCCAGGTTCTCCATATATACAAATGACACCTGCTGAAATTCCCTTTTCTATGCAACTGTTAAAGATACAGGAGCCCTGTCCTCCTTTGCATATGGTCAGCCTACCATAGAGGACTGTCTTCTATAAAGTTGGACGCATGGCCACCCGGAAGCATTGTTAGGGAGTGACAAGGCAGAGGCTTCTTGGTGAGAAGAAGGGATGCAAAGTGAGAGGCTTACATGTAAGGTGTCATTTTCAGCGGCATCTATTTAATATGCACATCTATTGCTAGTGGTAGAAATAGCAATGAGCTGCCCTGACACTTGGAAAACAAAATGTAGGGAAGATTAGTAGAGTACCAAGAGTGATGCATTTAATCCCTGCCGAGTAAAAAACAGTACGAAAACCCAATCACTTCTCATGCCGGCTGCCTCACATGTGACGCTTATATAAACTCAATCTCGTAATGGCTGGGGTAGGCTATTCATCCTGACTGTATTTATATTTCAAATTAGGTGTATTTTATGGAATGTAAGGGCAGAGACAGGGAGTCAGCTTTCAGCATTTACATTTCCCCCATCAACAGCTTTCAAGTGAATAAATGCTAGCAAAGCCGCGACCGACAAAAACCCTGGACTCTTCATAAGAGCCAGCAAGAAATCAAAGGGAATTCATAAGCGACTGCCTGCTATTTTTATTTATTTATTTTAATGAGCTGGTACAACTTCATTATTCATGCTTGCCCATGGTCGATGTTCACGTTCATCAGCTCCTGAATGTGTGTAGAGAATACATAAAAGAAAAACAAGATACAAGTAACACTTTGAGTTCCACACAAACAGCCTGGTCCAGGTCTAGCTGCATAAACTCCTGTGTGATCAGAGAACTCCTGAATGCCCGGGACTCCAGCGCTTGAATTAGGAACCTCGTGGAGGAAAACTAGCAGGGATCTCAGCTTGCGAGGTGCCTAGGATTGTGTGCGCCCCGTCCTCTGAACGCGCCCCGTCCTTTTCAGGCGTAGAATGGATCGAGGGTTTGCAATATTAGTCCCTGTGATTGGCCAGCTGTTTGAAAAGGGACGGGTCAAATGTAGGCATGGTTAGGAACCTGCTGAAGGCACACATCCAGCAGGGGGCCGCTGACAAGAGACCCCTTGAGATGTCACCAAAATTAAGCTAATGTGGCGAGTTTGTCATGTGGTATGTTTCCAGTCATAAGTCAAGATGCCAGGATGCAGAGGAACATGAGCAGCAGAGCGCAGACGTTCAGCTTGTCATCTTCCCGTAGGAATCTGGTTCGCCACTCCAGGAACGGAATGATGGCCTACGTAGACCTTGGGTCTGATCCAACAGGGCTCTTCTTATCTAGGGTGACCATATGAAAAGCAGGACAGGGGTCCTGTATCTTTAACAGTTGCATAGAAAAGGGAATTTCAGCAGGTGTCATTTGTATATATAGAGAACCTGTTGAAATTCCCTCTTCATCACAACAGTTAAAGTGCAGGAGCTATACTAGAGTGACCAGATTTAAAAGAGGGCAGGGCACCTGCAACTTTAACTGTTGTGATGAAGAGGAAATTTCACCAGGTTCCCCATATGTACAAATGACACCTGCTGAAATTTCCTTTTCAATACAACTGTTAAAGACACAGGAGCCCTGTCCTCCTTTTCATATGGTCACCCTATCTTATCTCCAAATCACTAGGCCTAATCAGGAGCAAGTCCTGGGTCTAAATCTAATCTAATCAGGGACAGCTAGCTACAGAGCTGGTATTCCTAGGAGCTTCCCTGCATTGCTCCGGCTACATCAAACCCCTACTAGATCCCAAGTGGCAAAGGGAGCCCTTTGTGAGACAACTTGATTGAAAAATCAAAACATATCATCCAGTTTTCTTTTCTCTCTCATCCGATTAAACTTCAAAACAAACCTGAAGGTTAAAGAGACACGAATCTATGCTAGTTTGTTGCTTTTGTTACCCTTACAGAGGTACCCGTAATGACTTTTCAAAAATCCCTTAACGCATACAGAACTGAGAGTTGTTCTGCTGCATCTTTGAACGTGGCAGGGAGTGTTATGTTTTCTCTAACTATGAAAAATACAAAACTGCCCACCCTTCCACCTTCTGATATAATTAACGTCTCCAAATGACCAACGCCATTGTTGGGAGCTCAGGGACTTTGAGCAGGTCTGCACACACACCCTCAGCCCAGCCTACATCGGGGGAAATGAATGAATCAACAAATCATTGGGTGGCTTGTCAAGCATCGTTTCCTAACACAAGTTCTTGCTGCTTTTTTCATCTCTTGAAAGTTCCTCAGGATCAATATTTGCAGACTACAACACCCTGCCCTGGGGTAGCGATTAACCTGATTGGGCCTGTTCAGACAACACTTCAGGCTCCGTGATTAGTGAAACTATGGTTCTCTGGGGTTAGCACTATCCACAAGCTGTGCTATCTCACACAACACAATTATTATTATTATTATTATTATTATTATTATTATTATTATTATTATTATTATTTAGGGTGACCATATTTGGGAAACCAAAAAAGAGGACACCTAGTGTGTGTATGGGGAAGCAGCTTTCTGAGTCCTGCAGAAAGTACGTTATTCCCCCGCCACCTTAAAGAATCCGATTGGAGTGGAGGAGGGGAAAGGATTTCATTCTGCACCACCACCATCCACTCCAATTGGAGCCTTTTCTATAATATCCACGAATGACCCACTTTCCCCTTTAAGACCTCAATTGGAGCTCGGGGTGGGGGAATGATGTGCCTCAAGAAAGCATGTCATTCCCTCCTGCCATGCTAATGGCAGCCTTAAAGGGGAAGGTGTGTCATTCCAGGACATTATTGAAAATTATAGAAAATCCCCCCTGACACCATGGAAAGAACAAAAACCAGGACAAATCCGGGGAAATCCTGACAGTTGGTCACCCTATTATTATTATTATTATTATTATTATTATTATTATTATTTATTTATTTATTTATTTATTTATTTCTTAGCCGCCTCTCCCTCTGGATTGAGGCGGGGAACACCAAATACAAAACACCATAAAATGCATAAAACTGATTAAAAACATATAAAACTAATACATTATTAAAAAGCATCTTAAAATTCAACTGGGTAGGCCTGCTGGAAGAGATCAGTCTTTATGGCTTTCTTAAATTTGGAAAGACTGTTAAGTTGATGAATCTCTCCCGGCAGGCCATTCCACAGTCTGGGAGCAGCGGAAGACAAGATCCTCTGGGTAATGGTTGTCAGCCTAGTTTGGGCTGATTGAAGTAGATTCTTCCCAGAGAACCTGAGTGTGCAGAAAGGATTGTATAGGAGAAGGCAATCCTGCAGGTAACCTGGACCCAAACCATGTAGGGCTTTAAAAGTAATAACCAACACTTTATACTTCGTCCGGGAACTAATTGGCAGCCAGTGAAGTGATTTTAAAGCTGGTGGTTAGCCGTTAGAGCTGCTGCTAACCCTGCTGCAGACGATCCGACTAAGGTTAGTGAGTGAGCAGGGTTTAGCAAAACACATTGCGCAAGACACCTTAAACACTTTTGCTTAATCAAAAGCCTTAATCAGCAGGGTTTAAGGTTTCTTCTGAACAGGCCCCTCTGTATGTAAATATAATATGCACACACTCATGGTCCAGACACCCTCTTTGCTTTGGGAGAGATACCAAAACATCTGCAACCATCCATGGTCTCTTCTGACATGGTGTGAAATTAGCAACCGTTCTCTCTGGCATTTCCAAATGTTCCACCTCTGGAAAACAAATTGTGCTCTCTTGACGAAGGCACATTAAAGAGTGTTATCGTCAGTGCGGTCGCCGCGAAGATTATTGGTAAACACTCTAGTTTGGAGGAGCCCCGAGGACTGCTGCTTTGCGAAGTCTGGGCGAGCGAAAAACAACTATTCATTTGCAGAGTCATTGAGACCGTAAACAAATGACATCCGAAGTGGTGCAATATTTTGCTTTAAAAGCCCTCAGCATTTGCGAAACATCAGCCTTAGTGATTCAGAGGTAAGCTCTGAAAAACGTAGTATGTAAATAAAAGTTCAGGAGCAAACATCTGACAGTCTAAAAATATATATGCAAAATGGGAGTTCGAGATAATCCAGGAAGAAGTGATATTAATTTGTAGCTGAAAAATAAGGAGCTGTAGAAATCAAAGCGCGCCATGCGTAATGGAAGATTAAAATAATAAGAAATGCCATATCTCACAGATGAACTTGGTAGCAAATTCTCTTGTGCTTGGCCTACAGAATGAGGAGTTAGGATTTCAGATTGGTTCTTGCTATATTATTTGAATTGACTCCAAGATAAGGTTGCCATCTTTCTGGGTGCAAGAGAGAGTGACAGACAACATGGGCTATTTGTGTTTTAAATGGTTTGTGTGCAACTGGGATCTAAGGCCCTTGGGTTAGCAATCTTGGGATCTGTTAAAGTCTTATCATATGCTGTCAAATCTTGGAAGCAGAGGGAAGTCCTAACCTGGCACTGAAAAGTTAAGGGTGTTGGCAGCAGGTGAATCTCATTGGGAGCCACAACCAAGAAGACCCTCTCATCTCCTTTGAACCTCTCTTCAAAGAGGCACTAGGAGAAGGTCCTCAAATTATTGTGGTGTATGGGTAGATTCATATTGGGTTCACCCCAGAAAAGACGATTCAAACAGAGGACTGTCTTCTGTGACAGAGGACACATAGCCACCCTACCAGTTTCTGATTCCTTGTCTAAAATTGGGTTCATTAAAACCAAGCCAATTAGGAACGGGAACTAATTGGCATAAAACTAAGGCATAAAACTTTGACAGAGGTTTCATCAAAGCAATTGACTCAACTACTTACCGGCATTTCATTCCTCTTTATCATGTGGCTCTGTGATAGAAGCCCTCCAAATTCTTAGCCATTTAGCCTTTATTCTTAGCAAGGGAACAGACCTTCTGAACAAACGTATCAGTCAAAAATATTCCTGGCTGCCATCTTAAAGAAGGATCGAGAGAGCTGTCTTTGACATCACTTCTGAATATCATCATACCTTAAACATTTAAATAGCCATTTCTGGGGTCCAGAAAGTGCCGTGCGTTTTAGCTTTGTATCTCATCAAGGGATTTCCTTTGTCTCTAGGATCACGGCGTCCTTTTAATAGGCCTTTGCTATCTTATTTTAGATCACTTTCATGCCAGTTTGCTTCAATGGGGCCGTTCTATTCTCACCTCTCGCTGTTTTCAAAAATGCTAATTAACATCGGATTTCTGTAACCCAGAACCCACCAACTGTGTCAAGGTGCGAAATTTGGGGAATGGGAAAGGGATAGAATGACGCAAGGGAGGCTTTAAAGATGAACAAAGCTTATTAGTTTCTCACACTTTGTCCTGATCTGCTAAATTGATTCTAGCTGTGAAACTGAGGAAGTGGAGGATCTGTTCAAAATCTCTATTAGATAGAGATGGGGCTGCAGAAGGAAGTGTGAATCAACATTCTGCAGAGACTTAATCTATTTATCATTTCCCTTTGAGAACTAAGGCATAAAAATTCAGCTTGTCTGAATGAATATAAATATGACTTAAGTTCCATAACATTTTTTTCCCTTTTGGTGTGGTCCTGCGTGTGCCCCAAGTAGCCAAAATTCAGAATATAGTTCCATATACTCAATGGCTGCATTCAGACAACACGGCTTGGGACCACAATACCTGACGGAACGCCTCTCCCGACATGAACCAACCTGTACACTGTGCTCAACATCTAAGGACCTCCTCTGAGTGCCTACTCTGAGGGAAGCTCAGAGGATGGCAACAAGGGAGAGGGCCTTTTCAGTGGTGGCCCCCCAATTATGGAATGATTTCCCCAATGAGGCTCGCTTGGCACCAACATTGTTATCTTTTCAGCGCCGGGTCAAGACTTTTCTCTTCTCCCAGGCATTTAACAGGTGTTTCTTTTAATGGACCCCAGAACTGTTGTTGTTTAAATGGATACTGTTGTTTTATACTTTTTATATATATATATTTTGATGGTTTTAAATTTTGTATACTTTTTAATGCTCACTGTTTTTAACTTTTGTAAACCACCCAGAGAGCTTTGGCTATTGGGCAGTATATAAATTTAATAAATAAATAAATAATAAATAAATAGTCAATGGTGGGTTAATAATCAACTCCATGGTTTATTATCGAGGGGGAACACCCCACACAACATGATTATAATCAACCATGGTGTGGATTAAGGCCAGCATTGAGTTGACTATTAGTCAACGGTGTGTTTGATAGACGTATCTCCCCACTCTCTCTCCCCCCCCCAGTCCTCCCGCTGGTATCCCATCAGCCACTGTGAGTTCTGCTGGCTGGACTAGAGTGGCAGCCACCACTTTGGTCACTCTTGACAGAGGACTCTGCAGTCGCCAAAAATAACCAGCTGTGTGTGATGAAATAGTCAACGGTGCCTGACACACAACGTGATAACCAAATGGTTTTTCAAATAATCAACTCTGCACAGAGTTGATTATTTCTGTTGGGGTTTTTTTGGCTGAATAACCAACCATGGGGTGAAAAAGTCCCAACAAATGACACAATAGCCAACCGTTGACTATTTAACCCACCATTGACTATTTACCCACCATTGGTTATCATGTCGTCTGAACTCAATCAGGGTCTTCTCAGTTGCCTAAACTTCCCACCCCCACCCCATCCCTCTACCCTGGGTTTAGTGCAGTTCTCACTCTAGCATCCCTCCAGCACCAACAGGTTAAAATAGGGGTGGGTGAATCTTTTATTTATTTATTTATTTATTTATTTATTGCATTTCTATACTGCCCAATAGCCTAAGCTCTCTGGGCAGTTCACAAAATTAAGACTGTTCAAAGTATAAAACAACAGTATAAAACCATAATATAAAATACAATATAAAAGCACAACTAAGATAAAAACAGCAGCAATGAAAAAAAACACCACAAATTTAAATTACAAATTTAAAACAGCAAAATTAAAATTAATTTATATACTGTTAAAATACTGGGAGAATAAAAAGGTCTTCACCTGGCGTCTAAAAGGGTATAGTGTAGGTACCAGTCGAACCTCCTTAGGGAGCTCATTCCACAGCTGGGGTGCCACAGCAGAGAAGGCCCTTTTTTCAAATCTCAGTTTGGTTCATCCCAAACTTTGAGATTTATTTTTTTTAATTTGCATGTACACTTGTACACTTTTTTGTGCAAATTTCTCCTAATAATACATTTTTGTACGCAATTTTGTACAACACATTTTTGAATGTTCATTTCACAAATTTCCCCTCATATGCATATTTTGTACACATTTATTTATTTATTTATTTATTTATTTATTTATTTATTTATTTAAAAGAACTGGACAATTCCACTGCAAAATTTAGAGCAGTGAGTTTCAGTTCACATATTGGTTTGAAAGTATGACATTAGGTAAGTTCACATCAAAATTTAAACTGAACAGATTTCTCTCCCATAGAATGGATGTAGCTGTGGAGCAAGGGAAGTAACCTTGCTATAGGAAAGAAATCATCCCACTGTTCATAATTTTAGAAGAATAATTAGTAAAAGTGCCTTTTAAGCAATCTAGAACTAGTGGCTATGTATTTCAAGCAGGGCTACTTGCACACACACACACACACACACACACACACACACACACACACATACACACCCAAAAATTGCCAGCTTTGATTTTTAAGAACAGATGTTTTATAGAAAAAAATAAAAAGCACAGAACTTGAAACTGCTAAATTTATTTTAAATTGCAAGAATAAGTAATAATCGATCTTTGTTTATCTTTCACAAATACAGAAGAAAATATTTTCACACACAAATCATTTTGAACTAAAGGGCACTCGATATAATGCATACCTCTGCCATTGGCAACACAGCATTAAAACCTTTAACTTCACACACCTTTAAGTACTGTGCCCCTCTGAGCTCTGCGCCCTAGGTGGCTGCCTAGTTGGCCTAATAGTAGCACTGGCCCTGATTTCAAGGGAACATAGGCATACACAAGGAGTGTGCCGGGTATGCCTGTCATGTCTAACCCTACTGCCTCTGTTTTGGGAGAAGTTGTTTCAGGTAATCAATCAGAATCAGGTTCAGAACTAGAAGATGCAGCGCCAGACACCAGCCAGACTGTACCAATGGGGGAGGAAGCTCTCACAGGTGATTCCCCAGCTGGAAGTCAGCCCTCTCCAGAGCTTATCTCCTCAAGGCCAAATTTTACATACTCAGTGGGAAGTGAGATTTCTTCCGGAGGTGAGCATTCCAACAAACTAGTTGATGCTAGGGTCCGCCAGAAGCTCAAACGCACAGCACAGAAGGAAGGCGTGAGAAAGTCAGTTCGATTACCCCAGAACCTGCCTCTGCACCAGGTGCTCTGAAGTTACAGTGTTTGGGAAGTGGCTTCTTATTCTTCTTGAACGGACAATTATCTTGCTTAGTTTTGCCTAGAGGGACGTTTCCAAGAGGTTAGACTCTATTCAGGTAGAAGAGACGTTTATTGCTTAATAAAAGCTTTGTGGATTACTTAGCAAGCCTCGTCATTTGCCTCCCATCGAAAGCAAGAGCTTCCTGAGAAACACGACAATGTGGGTTCGCTGGTCATCTTTTCAGAGGCCAAGTAGGAATTTTTTGCTCATAATCTAACTTGGTTATGAGTTATTTCGCCTAGTTCACACTGTAAGGCAAGTAGGGTGCTATAATTAGTTTGATTTGGTTCTTCAATTTGGTCACATTTGTTGGGTAGGTGGATAGGAGCGAGCATCTGGTGCTAGGTGTAAATTGGTGAGCATTCACAGGCACCATTGTGGTGATAGGTAATCCCTGAGGGCCAAGCACTGGGAGCCCTGCAGCACCAGCTGGCTGGATAAGGGTTACCTTTGAGGCCAACCCTCCTCAAACCACTCAGAGCCCTGCGGCGTGAGGGGGTTTGACACCGGAAGGCCTCCCTCCCCCAGGAGGGGGAAGCCTGTCTGGTGGCGAATGAACAAGCACCACTTGATGAGCAGTGATTGCCTCGCCCAATCCCATCAATGGCCGCATAAGTAGCCGATAGATGATGCCTGCTTAGGCCTTCCCCCTTTTGCAGATCTTTTAATAAATGTGGCCCATATTTAATCCCACTCTTGTGTCTCGTCTCATTATTTCTCACCCTTCACTTCCACAAAGCCCCACCAATGCTGGGGCTTAAGGAGCATCTCCTCATTCTCCTCCCGCGACCACCACCACCTGCAATAGCCCTCCAGGAAGTCAGGAGTAGGGCGTGAGTTTCTACAGTGTTGAATGAATGAATGAATGAATGAATAAAATGTCCTTTATGCTTGAGTATTTAATAAATGTTTGCCTTTAATCCCTGGGTGTACACCCTAATGAACTGTGTTGTGCACACGTATGCAAGGGAAGTGGCTTTTCTACCTCTTTCCACTCCATAGTGATTTACTGCTGCTGTCGAGGCCTCTTTTGCCATGAACAGGGCAAGTTGCAACTTGATTTTTATATGCTCAAGATGAAGAAAAGAAAAGGGGGGAAGACTATATAATGATGAGTTCTCGTTTTAAAGCGTGCAGAGTCTATTCTCACATTGGCGTTATCATCTGCCATTGAGCCCATGTTCCTGAGGCCCTTATTATATATCTGCAAGGTCGCAGCAGTAACAGGAAAGAGGCGAGGATGAATCACTCCCTGAGGAGGCAATAGCACCTGCTAGAAACTTCACTGAGAATCTCTTTCATATCGAGATATGGATGTGTCATTCCTTCCGCACTCACACAACACATTGTGCATACCCTCCCCTTTACTATGACTGAAACAAAGACTTCCCCTTCTATTGTCTGAAAGTATCTTTTTAAAAAAAAAAAATACTGATTAAAATCAAGGATGAATTACCACCTCACAGAAGGGAGGGATAAAATCACAAAATACACAGTTAGGTGATGCCATTATTTGGACCAACGAAAATGCCACAAATGGTTGTGCAAGCGTTTGGTGTTGCATGTTTTGTGCCTTTATTGGGGTGGCTTGCATTGTTGTTGTTGATTCTTTTAGCTTTGTATTCATCCTCCAAGAGATCTTTTGTTGTTGGGGAAGATTAAAAATCTAATAAATAAAGAACCAGGGAGAGATTTGTCAACTTAACAGCCTTCCAGAATTTAAGAAAGTCATAAAGACTGATCTCTTCCGGCAGGCCTACCCACTTGAATTTTAAATTTGCCTTGTAATGATGTGCTGCTTTTAGTGATGTATTGGTTTTGAATGTTTTAATTGGTTGTATGATGTTTGCATTTGTGTTGTGCCCTGCCTCGATCCCGAGGGAGAGGCAGGTAACAAATAAAATTATTATTATTGTTGTTGTTGTTGTTGTTATTGTTGGTGTGTGCAGCTCATTGTAATAGGGTGTACAACTTAAAGACCCCGATTGGAGCAGTGGGGTGTGAGAAAGTGTGCTTTCCAGGGCCTCTAGAAAGTGTGTAATTCTTCCCCAACATGCTAAGGCAGGCTGCCATTACCATGGGAGGAGGAATTACACACTTTCCAGAAGCCCCAAAAACTGCACTTTCCCCTCCTTCACTCCAATTGGAGCAGTGGAGAGACCAGGAAAGCAAAGGCGGCCCTGGGAAGTTAGGGTGTGCCTGGGCACACCTGGCACACCCTGTGTGCATGCCTATGATTGGGCTAAGTGGTACAAAAAAGCAAGGAGGGAGCACAGAGAAACAGGGGGGGGTGTATCAAATGATCCATCACAAAAATGCTTGGGTTAAAAATAGAGAACATGGGTACCAATAGCTACTAGTTGCTCCCATAGCAGAGGCAGTATGGCCTTAGCTAGACCTAAGGTTTATCCCAGGATCGTCCAAGGGTCATCCCTGTTCATGTAAATGACACACAGGATATCCCGGGAGCAGGCAGGGACGACCCCGGGACGACCCCGGGATAAACCTTAGGTCTAGCTAAGGCCTATGTCTCTGTAGAGCAGTTGCTAGGTAATATGAGCAAGAGGGTTTTATTGAATTCATGTCCTGTTGTGGTTACCTCTAGGTATCTGGTTTGCTGAACAGAACCCAGCATGGCACTTCCTATGTCTTAGAAAAGTCCCAAAATTAAAGAGCCGGTTTGCTGTAGTGGTTAGAGGGTTGGACTGGGACCTGGGTGACCCTGGTTCTAGGACTACATCAGCCATGGAGCTCTAAGGGTGACTATGGGCCACTCACTCACTGGGTTCACACAACATGCTAACCCATGATGGTTTATTTTCTGGAACAACCCATGATGGGTTAGCATGTTGTCTATGGATGATTTGCAGTAGATCTGCAAGGGTGTTTGACTCCCAATTGTCTAGCAGTAACAACTAAAATGCCCCTTTCATGCCTCAAAATTAGGTTTCTGAAATAGAGCCCTGGGTGGGTGAGAGAAACGAGGATCGGGATTCCATTCCACTCCGTTCCCTCCTTTTCACATTTCTAAGCTTTGCATTAGAATTTTCTGAGGCCATTGTTTACCACGGAGAATCTCTGAATAAGCAACCTTGATCCTTTGTTCACCAAGAGAATCTGCTTGGCAACTCAGAGGATAATGAAACTCTTCACTCCTCATGAGGTCAAGGCCGCAATGCGATGTGGCCAAGTGGGTGATGTTGGATCTTGATCCTATACTCTTTGCAACACCACCATTGTAGTGTATTTGGTGGATGCGGGCATTTTGTAAAATGTTGGGCTTTCTTTCTCCCAAGCATGATTATTCATTGCTATAGCAAATTCCACAAATCTTCTCTTCCATTGGTGCTGGTATGCATGATAGCATGGGGCCAGGGGTGGGATACCTCTGGCACTCCAAAAATTATTATTTATCAAATTACCGTTAATTACATTTATTAAAAAAAACCTCATAAAACAAATCTCTCTAGGCGTTTTGCAAACTAATAAAAATACAAAACGAATTGCAATGTAATCAACAATAGAATAAATGTGCCAACGCAGTGTAAAATACAATACCATATTGCAGAGACTAGGATAACATACAAGCCAGCATGGTGTAGTGGCTAAAGCATTGGACTGGGAGATGGGAGATCCGGATTCTAGTCCCCACTCAGCCATGAGAACCCACTGGGTGACTTTGGGCCAGTCACAGACTCTCTTAGCCCGACTTACCTCACAGGGTTGTTGTTGTGAGGATAAAAACGGAGAGCAGGAGGATTATGTAGGCCGCCTTGAGTTCTTGGGAAGAAAAAAGGAGGGATAGAAATGCAATAATAAAAAAAATAATATTGGGCTGCATGAATGTTAAAGGGCTACCTAATGGAAATCCTGTGTTTTCCTTAGAAGCTGTCTACTTAGGTGTCACTTTCTTGCAAGCAAGAGCTGTTTGCTTTGCTTAAAATCAAGAGTTTACAGTAGAAAAGGATGAAGGTCTTGGGGCAGCAAGGAGGTATACCTGAAGAGTGAATTCAAGCACGTGGTGGTATCTCTAAAAAGAGTCTTTCGGTAAGGATGTCTGAAGCTACTTGGATTCTCTCTCTCTTTCTCTCCGCGGATGTGGCGTGCCAGCTGGACATCCTTGGGTATAATGGCGACCTTCTTGGCATGGATCGCACACTGGTTAGCATCCTCGAAGAGTCCCACTAAATAAGCTCCATTTGTCTCTTGCAAAGCCATAACTGCCAAGCTCTGCGACTGGGTCCAAGGTCAGAGCACTGTCTCCAGCCTCGGATCCAGGAATCCAAGAAATCCTATGGCTCCCCTGATGCTGTGTAGAGGACACCGGATAGCTCTCTAAATAACTAAAATAAAATAGTACCAATCTTGACCCATCTTGACCAACCCTATAAAAAACCTGCTGCCCAAGACCAAGCAAGAGTTTTGAGCTCTCAGTATGATAGAACTGCTTTCACAAATGGTAACTTTCCAGATGGAGAACTGCTCTAAATAATCCATGGCCACTAGCCCATCCCCTCCCTGGATCATTTGAGCATCTGGATTGGCCAGAAAACAAAGGTCCTGGTCAAGCCACGCCTCCCCTGAGGAATGGCTCCTACATTTGAGGCTTTGTACCATTAAGCTTTTGTTTACAAAAAGCTGGCTGTCAATCACACATGGGAAATTTATTTCCCTGTTTTTTACATTAGCAGACTTCACAATTAGGCACAGCGAGCCAATTTTCCAGCTGTTTCGTATCGCTGGCGCAAGAAGCCAGAATCTGGCCCAAGATATGTAACCAAACAAGCAGAGAGATTAATAGGTTTCTATTCTCACTGGACACCATCCATCTATGCTGGCAGTATCCAGATAGCTAAATATTTTAGGGAAATGTTAGCTGCTGGATGTTTGTGTAAACCGTATGACAAGAGGGCAAGAGCAGAGCGGGGGAGTGGGGGGGGTAATCATTTCCGAAAACCAAAGCCAGCAGTACCACTGAAATGCTGGCCAATTTCAGTTCTTGGCCAAGAAACCAATACGATTTGGCCATGTCGCAATCATTCTTCATTCATTCTTCAGTGCCAAGGGCATTGATCTACAGCTGGAGATTCCCTGTCGCGAAAGTTCCCTCAAAGATATCAAAAAGAAAAGGCTCTCGCTGGTTTCTCTCTTGCCTGCATTTATCATTCTCTCTTTACTCCTCAACTGCGGCTCTTTGAATCTTAATTCCGCCCAGACATTCTATTATAACTGCGACTCCTTCACTGGCCCGGTTTCTATTATTTTCCCTTACTGTCTCCATTACCATAAAAAAAGAAAAGAAAAAGAAACTAATCATCAGAGGCAGAACATAAAAAAGATTTGGGGAGTTACGGAATATGAAAGATGATAAAAGCACTCCCAAATCCTCATGTGTTCTCATTACCATATGGCCATATGTGAGGGAGACTGGGTCTAGAACAAGGAACCTGTGTGTCCCAAGCCATTACGAGGACTACTGAGTTACTGTCATGATGACCACCTGAACTTCAAAACTAACCGGTACGCCACTGTGGGGGGGGGGGGTGCAGGACACAGGAAAAGGAGGTGTGGAGAAGACACAACCTTCTCAACCCCAAACCCCACTCAGAAGCACATTATTCAGCACTGGTTAGGCCTCATCTTGGGTATTGCATCCAGTTCTGGCCACCACAGGATGTAGACAAGCTGGAGCATGTTCAGAGGAGGGCAACGAGGATGATCAAGGGTCTGGAAACAAAGTCCTATGAGGAGGGACTGAAAGAACTGGGCATGTTTAGCCTGGAGAAGAAAGGACTGAAGGAAGATATTATAGAACTCTTCAAATACTTGAAAGGTTGTCACACAGAGGAGGGCCAGGATCTCTTCTCAATCACGAGGACACGGAATCATGGGCTCAAGTTACAGGAAGCCAGATTCCAGCTGGACATCAAGAAAAACATCCTGACAGTTAGAGCAGTACGTCAATGTAACCAATGGCCTAGGGAGGTCATGGGTTCTCCCACCCTAGAGGCCGTCAAGAGGCAGCTGGACAGCCATCTGTCAGGGATGCTTTGAGGTGGATTCCTGCACTGAGATGGGGGTTGGACTTGATGGCCTTATAGGCCCCTTCCAACTCTACTATTCTATGATTCTAGTGGGAAACCAAAAGAGGAAAGAGAGGTGAAGATCACCTCCATCACTCTTACTGCTCTAGATGTCTGCCAGCAGAGCGTAGGAAGTTCAGAACACTCTAACATCGGAGTGCTCCTTAAACCGTCATAGGATTACTCTGTAAATAAATATTGTGTTCATGTATGAGACAGCCCACTCCACCTTGCATACCCAATATTTATTCCACTTGCAGTTGTTCCTTTATATTATGACATGAATACGGCAAAGAAACACTTAACTATTATTCTCTATTCCCTTTGTAAAATTGCACGGAAGTGGACCAATATAAATATTGGATATAGCAACCCTGAACTCTTACAAAGTTCAGATTTGGGTTGAAATTTAAATTTCAGGGTCATTCAGCTTTGCTTTGTAAGATAGATAGATACAATTCTTTTTTTAAAAAAAAACCCTTTTGGTTGCTAGGAAACATTGTAATAGCAGTGATGCACACAGAGAACAATTCCTGTGACTCTACATGATCTAAACTGGGAAATATGTACCATGTTTGAGACTAATGGAAAATGACTTTTTGATGGAATTCCATCTAAAACAGCATAGTCAAGCCATCATTGTTCAATAGCTGATGGAAATGTAGAATGCCCAATACCTGTTGACATTTCAGAGAAAATAGGGGTGGAAATATATGCAATTTATGTTCCCTGTGCATTTTTTCCATTAGTGTACCTGAGAGATCTTTTGAAGATGTTTCTCCTTAAAGTAGCTGTCAGTGTAACTTGGAAACTGAAGCAAATTAAAACAACCAGGAGTACAGAACAGCATTGTAGACAGAAACCATACTTAGGGGAACAGCAAGATATATGAATACTTTTCACATCCTTGTGAGTGGAACTGGATGTGACAACTATTTATTATTTATTACTGTGTTTTCAGCTCACCCTTCCTCCAAGGAACTGGTGTATATGGTTCTTTTATCTCCATAGTATCTTCTCAACAACCATGTGAGGTAGGTGAAGTTGAGAGCATTTCTATACGAGGCATTTATTGTGCATTGATCATTCCTCACTCAGGGGTGTTGTTTTTTAAAGGTTCTTTAGATGACGTCATGACCATCCAGTTTCACTTCTGTTTTTAAGAACACTTTCCTGGGGGTTTTAGAGTGGGGAAAATGCAGTAGTATTTCTGAAAACAAAATAAAATGCATTCCACACTTGTGTAATTACATTATTCTACTATACTTTATAAGTTATATATTTTCTCTCTGATACTGACAAATTTGTGACAGACAGAGTTGCGAGATTCGCAGTGGCTGCCCAAAAATTGAGAAGAAGATTCATAGAGGTCAATATGGTGAACTGTAATGAAGAAATTTAACATGTTCTAATATATCAGTAGTAATTTTTATACATTTATGGCCCTTTTAATGTAAATTCTTAGTGTCTTATTTTAATTCTTTGTATTAAAACTAACTTTTACATATTTGTGGGCACTTTTCAATGAAAACCTTTTTAGTATCTTTTTGTATTTTACTTCTTTGTACTGTAAAGTTTTTGTGTGCTTACCTATGCATTTGTAAAGTTGATATGACCGTGATGGTTGAAACAACAAATAAACAAGCACTTATAGAAATGTCCTTTCATGCCATTAACGTAGAACCAAGAGCTTCTTTACATGAGTGATTTATTGCACACTCATGTTTGCCCACTCATGGACATTTGTGGGTAATTTACATGACACCGTCAATGACCTGGATGTCTCTTGTGCCTTCCTCTAGAAATCTCGTTTTTAAAACCCCAAAAAATAATCTGATATCAAAAATAATCATGGGATTAATTCCACCACTAGATGGCACTGTTTCATTGACTTTTATGAATCATTCAGCCCAAGGGGAAGATTTCAATTACAAATCATGTGGTCATTTCTGAAGGAGCTCTAGTGAACGTGGAAAGGCCCAAAGAAAAAAGAGGGAAAGAGGGAAGTTTTTTTTTGTTAATGTAGAGAAGCTCCAAGTCTTGGTACATCATAGGAAAGTACTGGAATAGGGTTAGCAGACATGTCTAACTTGCCTCTCATAGCCTAATGGAATAATAATAATAATAATAATAATAATAATAATAATAATAATAACAACAACAACAACAACAACAATAATAATAATAATAACAACAACAACAACAATAACCCCTTGTGTGAATAATAATAATGGAACCAATTACCTAGAGAGGCCTTCAAGATGCAGCTGGAAAGCCATGTGCCAGGAATACTTTAATGTGCATTCCTACATTGAGCAGGGGGTTGGACTCGATGGCCTTATAGACCCCTTCCAACTCTACAATTCTATGATTCAATAATAATAATAACAACAATAACAATATTAAAGCATGTAAGACTGTTTTTGTTATTTTCCATTCAACTGCACAGAAGATGCAATTAATTTTCCATGGAAAAGTATTTATAACATAGAGGATTTATCATCCCTTTGCCACAGAAAATGTTAAGAGTGCCGTCTAAGCTATAAATAATCTATACAATTTTTAAAAAGCAATTAAAGATTAGCAGAGCTGGAATATGCAGTGAGTCCCTTTGGCGAAGAGCAGTTTTTCATTATGTATGTGCACACAGCACTTGCCACAGTAGGAGATCTTCATCTCTGACTGGCATCTCTAAGTACTATCAGAATGCAAATTATTTATCATTATCTTTATCCTTTGTAGTAGTAGCGTTCGCATTTCCAATTTCAGTTTTAACAAAGGCAATGCCTTAAGCGCAGAGATGTCCACACTTTTGCAGGGATCGTGCCCACTGTATGCTCATCCTCAGCCAAATGTTCAGAAACAGGATATTTTAGGCTGATATCTCCATATAACAGTTAACAGATCAAAGATGCAGCCTTCTGCCAATTCATGTAATGAATAGATTCCAGCCTACTTTTACTCCACTGGTTGTCAAGACCCTCAGTCCTCGGCCCTTCCAGTATGCAACAGGGGGTTCTGATGGGCTACTTTCTCAGGGGTAGGATAATCCGCACCTTATTCACAGTCTGGGGTCCCCAGGCCCCTCCCCACCCATCAAAAGGTCTGTCTAGATCAGTGGTTCCCAAAGTGGGCGGTACCGCCCCCTTGGGGGCGGTGGGATTGCATAGGGGGCATTAAGAGGCAAGGGGGCAGCAGGGGGGCGCTCGAGGTGGTCTTTTCCGAGAAGCGCCTCTCCAGAAGGTCTTAAAACCCAGGGACATTTTTATGGGAGAAGGTAGTTTGGTCCCAAGCCATATAGGGGAAGAATCCATATATGTATTAATACCGTTTAAGGAGAGTCCTTTTAACAGTGAATTGAAATGTTTCAAAAGCACCAAAACGCTAATAAAGAGACATACCCTGCTTGGTGTGCCCCGCCACGCCGGCTGCAAAACAGGCGTTCACTGTCTTTTCCCTCCCTCAGTAAGCCTGTGGTGGGGGCTTCGGATTTTGAATAAATATTCAATTGATTGTTACTGTTTTGAATTTTATTGTTATTATCTTCCTTAGTGGGTCATTGAAAACCACTATTCTGAATAATGATTTTTATAGGGTAGGATAGGGGGCACTGGGCATGAGTTTGTGGAACCAAGGGGGCGATGACTTGAAAAAGTTTGGGAACCACTGGTCTAGATGCTCAGAGCCAAAGTCTGTCTAGCTGTTTTTTGTATCTTAAATGGAGGAACGGAAACAAAATCACAGGATTCCACCCTAAGTGTATCTAATAAAATATGAAAATAATTAAAAACATTACAGCAAAACAACAGTAAAACAGAACTTCCTGCCTTTCAAACCAGGCATGGGAGAATGTTCCAGAGAGTGGGTGTCACTACTGAGAAAGTCTGTTTTCATATTACCAGGCAGGATTATAATGGTAATAAAATGACCAATAAGGTCTCCTCTGAAGATCTTAGGTGTCAACTGGGTCTATGTAGGGGAGGAACGTCTGTTAGGTATCTTGTCTCTCAGTTATTTAGGGCTTTGTATGTCGACAACAGAATATTGATCACAGCTAATAGGCTAATAGGCACCCCCTGCAGTCCCTTTAACACAAGTGTAATATGTATATAGCTTGGTGTCCCACTGAGCATGCTAACTGCTGTATTCTGCACTAGCTTCAGTTTTCACACCAGATGCAAGGGCAGCCCCACATAGAACAGAATACAGTAGTCTAGCTGTGAGGTTACCAGTGCATGGATCACAGCAGCCAGGCTATCCCTATCCAGGAACAGGTGTAGTTGGCACATTACTCTGGCCCACTGAGATCATCTGACCTCTAGTGACAAAGATGGATCTAGGAGCGTCCCCCAAACTTCGGATGGAACGCAAACTGTAATGTGGAAAATCGGGACGGATTCATCAGGCAGAATCCAATGGAACGCTTATGCCCCCACCAGTTCTGTTGCAGAGGCAGTCTCCAGCACTTGTTCAATGGTGATTTAGCACTTCCTGGGAACCCCGAGGAAGAGCAGAAATGCTTGCTTCCGGAAGGAGGCAGGGTAGTGAAGCTTGCTTGTAAGGGAATTCTGCCAACCGGCCTTCTTCCATAAATGAGTTTTCTGCTTGTTTGGGGTCTTTCCTGCTTATACACCAGAATTGGCAGGACCCAACACTTCTGGAAGGGAATTGGTGGGGTGGAAAGGAATCTGTCCGTATGTATTTTGAAATATATCCATTCCTTACGAGGACTTAGAGCTGCTACTAACACCGACCTCCAGAGGAACATTAAATGATACCCCAATGCACTTCACCGCAAGGTAGAAGCATGCCAAAGAATCAGAAGTGGCATGCAAATAAGTGAATGACCACCGCTTCTGCCTTCTCTGCATGAATGGTGAACTACTACAAAAGGCTTTGAATAAACACTTTTTGAACCTAGAACGCTCCGAACAATGTGCTTTATTTCTGTTCGGCATAGCTTGCTTGCCATCTTGTGGTCTTTGAAGATAATTCTAGTGAAATCCTAATACACTGCTTCGATTTCTGAGGTGCCACATCGTTCCTCCTAATAACAAAACTTGGCTGATGTGGGTGGACAGGTCAGCAAGCAAAACGGGGCTAATGAGAAACGAGCCGGAGGTCTCAGCCTGTTTGGGAGAATACCGAGATTTGGAGAAGCACATTTAAAAACAAAAGAACCTAAGGGGAGGGGACCTGCTCCCAATAGAGGACTGAGCATGCCCAGTAACTATACAATGTTGATTGACAATAGGAAAATGGGAGAATGGAACACATTGCGGAGATAAGGTGCAATGTCTTGCTTGGAAGGATTGGCTGGCTGGAACCCTGGACAGAACCAGTTCAGAACTCTACCAGCACATTTTGCTGCAGGCATACACCCAGTGGCACCGTTAGTCATGGATTTCAGAAGTCCAGGACTGCACAGCCCCGGCAATGGCCATGGCTGTGCAGTCTTGGACTTCTGAAATGGCATTAGAGCAAGCAGGGGATGATGGGTGGTGGGCAGCTGCAGCTGTGGTGCCCTGCAAACCACTGCACTGTGCCAACTGGGGCTCCAGCAGGCCACCATCTTCATTTCCCCAGAATGCCCCTGGACCCACCCTGCGTTGGTTTGCAGGCCACCACTTCCAGGTTGCCCCCAAAGTTTTGTTGTTGCTTTCTAAAGCGGGAAGAAAAAGAAATCCCTTCCTGCCACCTACTGGTAAGCTTATGGAGAGGGAAGAGGAGAATGGAGTGTGAGGCAGCCAGGGTGCTCTGGACAGCCGGTGGGGATTGAAAGTGGGGCAGCAGAGGGTGTTTCAACGTTGGTGTACTGCCCCCCACCCCCACAACTCAGCCTTCCAAACAAATCTAAGTTTTATCTAAATAAAGCCTTTCCACTGGGCTCTCTCAGGCAGTGGCCACTCTCTCCTCAATCCAGAAGCAGTGGGTGTTGCCCTCAGTCACTTCCTGGTTCCTCCCAGGAAGCACAACCCACTTAGGCCAAATCCAGTATATACATTTTCATACTGGTGTGGAGAATGTGGAAAAGGAGACATTTTTCTTCCTCTCTCAAAATACTAGAGTCCAATGGGGTCACCCCATGAAGCTGATGGGTGGGAGATTCAGGACAAATTAAAGGAAGGACTTCTTCACACAGTGCAGAGTTAAATGATGCAATTCACTACCACAAGATGTACTGATGGCCACCAATTTGGAGGGCTTTAAAAGGGGGTCGGATAAATTCCTGGAGGAGAAGGTTATCAAAAACTACTAGCCCTGATGGCTAAGTGCTACCTCCAGTATCCAAGGCAGTAAGCCTGTGTGCACCAGTTGCTGGGGAACACGGGTGGGAGGGTGCTGTTGCACCATGTCCTGCTTTGTTGGTCCCTGGTTGACAGCTGGTTGGCCACTGTGTGAACAGAGTGCTGCAGGGCACGTCTTATGTTCTTACAGAGGAGAGATGGGCGGAGGAAGTGGGGCAGTCAGGGTGGCACAGGGCAGTGTGGGGTGCCGCAGAGGGCTCCTTTCCCAAGGCCATCTCAAACTTGGCAGCAACCCTGTGAGCGCTGGGCTTTAGACAAAATACAAATTGGAGCTAATATTGTTCCAGTGACTACGCTGTCTCTGACATTTCTACTCAGGGGCTTCACTAGCCTGTTGCTGTAGTCACTGAATCACAGCTGCCTAGCACACACAGGGTAAACGAAGGGAAGACGTGTCAAACAGCTCGTGGCCATGACTGACAAACAGAAACTCCTGAAAGTGTTTCAAGCAAATTGTTGGCTTTGGTGGGAGCAAACCGGCTTAAATCCACATAGACTGGGCTATAAAAATGAGCAAGTATTCCCGTACCTCAAATGAAGTAAAAGAATGAAAACCTTGAAAGGTCCAAAGTGTTCAAGCCTAGCTTACCTAAGGCAATCTATCAGCACATCTGCATGTTACTTATTCCATGGGTCTATTGTGATGTTTTATCCTGGTCGTATTGTATTTTGTATTTGTGTTTTTAAATTGTTGGTTGTTTTATTATGCTCTTCATGGTTTAAATTTTTGTGAACCGCCCAGAGAGCTTTGGCTATTGGGCGGTATAGAAATGAAATAAATAAATAATAAATAAAATCGAGAAATGCCAGATATAAATAAATAAAACAAAAATGCAAGATAACCATCATGGCCATACCAGGCACCCAATCTCCATGCATATTATTATTAATAATAATTATTATAATTATAATAATAATTGCATTTATATCCTGCCTTTTTTTCCTCCAAGGAACCCAAAGCGGCGTACATAATCCTCCTCCTGTGAGGTAGGTTGTGCTGAGAGTCTGACTGGCCCAAAGTCACCCAGTGGTTTCCATGGCCGAGCGGGGACTAGAACCCGGATCTCCCGACTCCCAGTCCAACACTTAAGCCAAGGGCTGGCAGTGCGGTTTACATGGGTGGCATTACGCTTTCAGTATGGGGCGGTCCAAGGACCCAGAACAACTTGATAGCTGTAAGTTCAGATGAAGATGAAGACTTGGCGCTTTTATGAATCAAAATGGAGGGCCTACAGATGCCGCTCTTAATGCTGGTGCCATTACTGACATGTCATGAAATTGTGTAACCCATGGCACAGCACAATTGTGTGGGTCAACCAAGGTCTAGTTCTGGTGAGACGGTAACCCTGTATTTGGGTATTGCATTGTACTGCTACAGCAAGGGTGTACATGTGAAGGCTGCATGTAGATGCAGGAACTAGCATGGACAACACATACACGAGGGAGGTCACAACAGGCAAAGGGAAAATCAGGGGTTGCCCCAGTTGCCCCTATGCCACCGCCCCAGGACTAAATGACCTCAACTACCCTTTGGTGGGGAAAGGGTTGAGGGAAACAGGAGCAGGCAAAGTGAACATCCAGGCCTGCTCCATTTGGACTGCCCCCCTTCCAGACGATGAGATGGCAAACAGGACCATTCTACCAATCCTACTGACAGACTATTTTTCTTTTTAGCCACTTTTTTTTAAAATAATAATAATAATACATACTTCTGGAATGTAAAAAATTGGTCTGCAAGTCCATGGACTCCATGAGATTTGAAAAAGGCGAATCTGCTGCAGAACCTGCAGACATCTTTAAAGACTCATAGAAATTTACAAATACACTTATTTATTTGAGAATTTATGAGTGGAATATAGGTTTCCCCCCCCCCATATATGTTTCTTTTTTACCTGTACCCATTACTCTCTTGTTGCATAAATTATGCCAAATCTGAGTGCATCAGAGTCCAATAGTGAAACACTCACGAAAGATCACAGGCAAGGTGCTCCAAATGTTTATTGTGATAATAAACAAATGTTTATTATCACAGGCAAGGGCTCCAAATGTTTATTCTCAAGAATAAGGAGACCTCCTGGAGCTCATGCTGCTAAATCAGAGTCACACGGTGCTGAGGCAGGACAATAGCTTGTATACTTCCATGCAGTGGTCAGAAGGAGAATTGCAGCTGAGATTGCCATGTGCTTTGCTTCCTTGCTCCTAGGTGTGCTTTGCGCCTGTAGCGTCCCCCCATTGGTGATGTCACTTGAGGCACAGGTGAACTCAGTGGCAAAGAGCACCTTTTATCAGCTTAGGCTGATATACCAACTGCGCCCTTATCTGGATGGAGATAGCCTAGCTACAGTTATCCATGCTCTGATAACCTCTCGTTTGGATTACTGCAATGCGTTATATGTGGGGCTGCCTATGAAAACAGTCCGGAAACTTCAACTGGTACAAAACAGGGCAGCATGGTTACTAACAGGGACTGGCCGACGAGACCACATCACGCCAGTCCTTTTCCAGCTTCATTGGGTGCCAGTCCAGGTCCAGGCCCTATTCAAAGTGCTGGTATTAACATTCAAAGCCCTAAATGGCTTGGGGCCAGGCTATCTGAAGAAACGCCTCCTCCCAAATGTACCTGTCTGGACCCTAAGGTCATCCTCAGGGGTCCTTCTCCACGAGCCCCTGCCAAAGGAAGTGAGGCAGGTGGCTACCAGGAGGAGGGCTTTCTCTGCTCATTCCCGGCTGTGGAATGAGCTCCCTAAGGAGGTTTGCTTGGCACCTACATTATATGCCTTTAGACGCCAGGTGAAGACCTTTTTATTCCCCCAGCATTTTAACAATCTATAAATAAATTTTAACTGGTGTTTAAAATTTGTAATTTTGCATTGCTGCTGTTTTTATCTGGTTGAGCTTTTGTATTGTATTTTATATTATGGTTTTATACTGTTGTTTTATACTTTGAATGTTTTTAAATTTTGTGAACCGCCCAGAGAGCTCCAGCTATTGGGCAGTATAGAAATGCAATAAATAAATAAATAAATAATGTGGCTAGGGGGCAGTCATAAGGACTTGGCTGAGTTTAACTGGTCAGTGTCATTTGAAACTGACCGATGGTGTTGAAGTGCACCTAAGCGATGTTTTCTTAGGTGGAGCTGGAGCTGTGGGAGGGAAAACAGAGTGGGGGAAATGGACATTCTAGATTTTACATCACTCTCACACAGCCGCGTCTTTACTAACCTGATTCACATACCGCAGTATTTATTTATTTATTTAGAATATTTATATACTGCTCCCCGTTGAAAAATTTCAGAGCGGTGTACAAGGTAAAATGAAAATAAAAACGGAATAAAAGTTAAAATAAAATTTAAAAGAACAAAAACAGAAATCCAAGGCTGCATATTAAAGAAAGGCTTCTTGGAATAAAGATGTTTTCAGGAGGCGCCGAAAGGAGTACAAGGTTGGCGCCTGCCTGACCTCCAGAGGCAGGGAATTCCACAGGAAGGGCGCCACCACGCTGAAGGCTCTTCCCCTGGTGGATTCCAATCGGAGGATGGATCTATGTGGAACCACCAGGAGCAAGCCCTCGGATGACCTCAGGGACTGGGCAGGTTGGTAAGGGACATCTAGCTACCTCTCTCAGGTATCCTGGTCCCAAATTGTTTAGGCATGTTTAGTATCACACATTCAACATTCACACACTCAAGTCTAACAATTCTCTTCCTAACTAAAGCCTCTTATTTTGTTTTATTTATCGGATTGTTTTATTTTGTCAACCTTATTTGATTTTGGTGGCAAATGAGCAACATCACTATTTTTCCACAAGTCTTTCTGTGCTTTAACCTCAGTCATCTGTTCCCTATGACCATAGATATAAAGATTTTAAAAAGCCCACTTTGGTCCAGCTGTGTGAATTTAGGTTTTCTCACATGCAACAAAGTTTTAGACTTTTTAAAATAAAATAGAAAACAGACTTTATTACTCCAGAAACCTTTAAACAGAATCAGACCAATACTATAAATTATTATTTGATGGCTTTTTGTTATAAAGAGCCATCAATTGTTTCTAAACACTGTACATAATTTTTTCCCTAGATTTAACTTAATAATAAACTCTGGGAGCATGCGCGCACACACACATACATGCACACACAAAGAGTCAAAGCCATTAAAATAAATGGGTTTTTCTCATGTCCAGGCTGTATTTCAACACATGAGCAGAAGCCATAAAACTCTTAACGGAACAACAGATTGTTTCAGTAAATTATTGCTCTCCCTTCAGCAAAAGATTCCAAGACATGGGAGTAAACATTCCTTACTGTTTCCATTTCTGAACTAAAGCCACTTGAAAGAAAGCTTCTTAGTTATTTTGTCAGTCATGTTTTTCTTTTTGTTTTTTAAAAATAATGTTTCTTTACTCAGTACAATGGATTTATATGAATTTTGTTTACTCCCTTGCTATGGATTTCCCACTTCCAGCTACAGTACTCATTATGTGTCACATTTCATGTGTCACACCATTACTTTTGTAGAAGTCCAATAAAATCAATGGTATTGTATCAATATCGGCAAATGCCATTTATTTCTAAAGTTTGATACATTTTGTCCACTTCACCTTTCAGTGGCCCATTCAAACAACAAACTAAACCATGCTGCATAACCACAAAATTCCAGCATGGTTTAGCGTGTTGTCTGAACGGGGCCATAGTATCTGTTTACATCTTTTCACCCCTGTCAAAATTATGCCCTTTCTTTCCACAGTAATATCCAATTATTGCAGAAACTAAGGAAAATGTAGTCAACTCTGACAGAAACATAAACTGAAGATAGATTTCATATAGGAACACCTTTTCCTGGATGTTTGCTAAAGTCCAAGCCAAAGGATCTCTTTAAAGTGCTGTAAGACCTACCTGTTTGGATTGGGCGTGGTTTTTTTTAATGATATCTTAAAATGATGGACTTTTATTCTGTTTTGCTTGGGGTTTACGATTGTCTGTCCTGATCCTTCAGGATGGTGCAGGCCATAAACCTTTTTTTTTTCAAACTGACCCTATTCTTTGTTAAAACATGCAAAAAATGTTTACAATGCAAAGAACGACAGCTAATTATCTTTATTCTTCTCTGTGTGTACATTCTTGCATAGCATGACTCTCTGACCCTCCCACTAACCTGATTTGGGGAGACATTCCTAGAAGATGCAATTTCGAAGGACAATAAAAGGTCACACTAAAAAAAAACCTCTTGCCGCCACAGAGGTTGGGAGAACACATCAGCAGTGCTTAAAGCCCAATGTTTACTTGTGAATTAGTTCCAGTGAATTCAATAGGACTTATACACAAATGGGTATGCCTGTGATTGTAGCCTTCGGTTCTAAAAGAGGTGAGAAAATTCAGGTCTGCAGGAAAGTCAAATGCCATATACTGGACAGGTTAGAGCTGCAACTTAGGGTAATGCCTTCTTAGTGGTAGCACCATAATTGTGGAATAGTCTCTCCATGAATGCCAATGGGATGTTATCACTACACTGTTTGGGCTGGGGCAGATAAAGACTTAGTTTTTATTTTCACAGCCTTTATAAATGTGGGAAAGTTTGCCATATTTTATGTCTGTCTACTGTTTGGGACAGGATCTAAAGAACCACACAACTAGTTCCATGTGCCTGAGTAAATTTCAGGCATGCATTTCCAGAACACTAGCCCCTCATGCCATATGGCAAGCCATTTTTGAAACTGGGAAGGTTTTCCAAAGCGCTTTGTAATGTGGCATTGCCACCTGCTCTTCAAAGAAAAGAAAAGAAAAGAAAAGAACTCATTAAAGTAGCTCTTTGGGTCTTGTCCTCTGTATTTAGTTGTTTTTGCTTTTTCTCTTGAATTGTCTAATGTGCTTTGTTGTGCCATCTCATTTGCCAAAGGTTGCTCCATCTTTTGGGACATTTTATAAATGAGAAAAATAGCTTATAAATAAATAAGTTTCTTTAAAGGTTACTTTTTTCCAAAAAAGATTAATCTCTGCAAAGAAACTAATGTGTATTTTGAATTAAATGTGACTACAGTATATGTTGCATCACAGGTACATTGACCAGACATATTAATCTCCATGATGGAACAAAGGAATATATGAAAAGACCCCAATTGTGTGGGAGGGGGATTATTTACATCCGTTTCCCTACCTACCCCTTCTGGACCAACCACGGTACATCAGTCGGGAATAATTTGGCAATTGCCTTAAGCATTTTGTTTTCACTCTAGTCACCCATTCTATAGAGATATATATTTGTGGGAATGAGGCGGGAGTAGATTTCTTTCAGCCTTTACCTGAGCATATAGCACCATTCATAAGGGCAATTTCTATCAGCAAATGTTATTCAGACTATAAAAGAATATCATAAGATGGTCTAATATTCAAACAAATCATGTGAAAGCAGGTGGTTGTCAATTGGCCCAGAACAGAGTCTGAAGGGACATGGTTTAGATCTACTCCTGCTGCTAAGCAGGTCTACCTATATAAGCTGTCCAGACAGGAAGCCACCTGGGAACCATATGTATTATTATTGTTGTTGTTATTGTTGTTATTATGGTTACATTTATAAACTGCTGCATAGCTGAAGCTCTCTGGGCGGTTTACAAAGATTAAAACACTGAATATTAAAAACCGATATACAAAATTTAAAACCATAAAAAGCATAATAACAGATTAGATGCAATATCCATTTAAAACACCTATTCTGGGTCAGTTAAAAACTCAACATATGCTGTTAGACACCTGGGAGAAAAGTCTTGACCTGGCGCCAAAAACGTAACAATGTTGGCACCAGGCGAGCCTTGTTGGGGAGATAGTTCCATAATTGGGGGGCCACCACTGAAAAGGCCCTCTCCCTTGTTGCCATCCTCCGAGCTTCCCTCGAAGGAGGCACTCGGAGGAGGACCTTAGATGTTGAACATAGTATACATTGAACGTATATGTAAGCTGCCCGTAGCTCTTCAAAGAAAGAGCAGGATACAAATCCAGCAAGTAAACTTTGTACAGTCCATCCTTACCTACATTACATGATATGTTCTGTTTATTTATCAATTGCGATGACCTTGGGCTACAAGCAATAGAGCCTGTGTGTACGTTCCTGACATATCACACTGTGTACGATCAGTGGAATGCTCACCTAGCATTGAAAGTTGAAGGCAACAGTAAAGATATAAACACCTTCGCATCCATTGAAACAATTAAGTTTTATAGTTCCCGAAACCTGATATCCACTGAAAGGGTCTTAAGTCCACTTCTTGTTGTTTTGTGTGACTCACCACAGCAACCAGGAACGGGGAAGCTGAGCAATTTAGGAGGCAAAGACAGGAAGTATTTTATGAATAAGTGTCTTGAAGCCAAGCCATACGTGAATGGGTGTGGATCTCTTCCAACCCCCAATATCCCTATCTTTCCATGTGTATGAAAGTGAGTGAAAGACTGATTCACATCACTACTACCACAACCCCTTAACCCTTCTCTCACTCCCAAGTGTATTGGTAAAGCACATTGTTTTATATACTATGTTTTAGGTTGCCCTTAGGGTTTTACGGTCTTATCTTTCATGGGGGTTTAAATGATAAAATAAAATAAGAAACTGTACCTTGCACATAGAGCACCAGAAGCACAGGAGGTGATAGCAACCACATGGGAATAGGAATTAGGACAAGACATCTAGCTACCCTAGTCTCAGTACTCAAGCACACAGGTCAGTGAACACCTGTGTGCTACTGTCTCTCACACCTCAGTGAGCCAGAAAGTGAACGGAATGAGCTCCAGCGTGAGCGTCTCTCAGGCTTGTCGTAGCCTAGCTGTTTATCAATTATCTCCAACAAGAAGATAGGCATCCTCAGCAGAATTTCCCCACCCATGACAAGAACTTAGTGGAACATTTCCCTTTGTTTGGAAGGGAGGGAGGGAAGGATGGGTTGGGGAGGAAGCAGAAGAACCTGGTAGTCACAGCTCCTGGAGGACTAGTGACAAAGTTGTACTACAGAGATGGGAGTGTGTGCCTTGTTTTAAAGCAAAATTAGGAGGTGCAATTCTGCTTGCAAATACATTCCCCATGCACCTTGTTTCTATGCAAAATCACTGTGCCACAGGGGGCATGGGGGGGCATAGGTGGCAATGGGGAACATAGAGATGCAAAAACAGCCGGGGGGGGGGGCTCATGCAGCCTGTGGGCCTTGTGCTGCCCACCTCTGGTTTAGACAAACCATAGTTAACATTAACCACAGATTAAACACTAAACTGTGGTTAAGAAAAAGAGAAAGCAAAAGCTTCCAAATTCTGCCTTCTGATCACATAGGAGGTTGGGAGAGGAAAAGGCTCGCCTAGGCTTGTTCATGTCACGCTTAAATAAGCCAGAAGTCAAATCTGGGACCATTCACTGTAAGGATCAATCAGGGAAACGGAAAAGTGGTTCTGAATAGGGTAAGGGTAGGACTGTGCCATAATACTCCCCACCTCAGGATATTCTAGCCTCTTTCCTGAATTTTCAGGTTTCATTAAAAAAAAAAAAGCTCTCTCTAGCCCTTTTATTTATGGAGATACAAGTGGAAATATGTTAATAATGTTTTATCTCATTACTGCAGCTGCTTCAAAGTTTATTTACAAAATCTAATACCGTATTTCTTTGATTCTAAGATGCACTTTTTTCCCCATATAAACATCTCTAAAAACAGGGTGTGTCTTAGAATCGCGGGTGCATTTATTATTTCTTAGAATCAAAGCTTTTTTTCTGTTGGTGGTACTGAAATTAGTGTGCATCTTAGAATCGATGACGTCTTAGAATCGAATAAATGCAGTAGTAGATACCTCCTGTTGCCACTGTTTGGGCCTTTAGTGAATCCATATCAGAGGTGAAATTCTAACTAGGGTCCTCCCAATTTGTAGCTCAGTCTCTTATCCACTACGCTACATCAATTTTCTTTGCCCTTCGCAGTCACTTGGTTCACGATATCTGTCCAGCACTTTGATCGCTCAGCACTCTGCCTCTCATAACTGAATGCGCAAACAGTCTTCCTTGAAAAGTACTTGTGTTTTCAGGCAAAATATGCGGTGTCTCTGTGATGGCTCATTAACACATATGACTCACCCACGGATTGGTGACAGTCCTCAGTGAGGAGGAGCATGCATGAGTGAACGAACAAACCAATCCTTTACCGTTTTTAACTTGGAGACCTATATGACTTTCCAAGTAGAGTACAGCATGAATCTGCCTTGAGCAGCAATAATTGAATTTTTCCCTTTTTCGCAACACACCATACAACAAGTCTGAACAGCACCTAAGATTCCATAGCTATCTTTCCTGAGGGACAGTTTCAGTTCCTAGGATTAGCTCAAACACACGCACAAAAAGACTTGAGGCACTAAAGACTTTTAAGCACAATCCTATGCATGTTGGCACAGAAAGTCCCATTGTGTTCAATGAGGATGACTCAAAGGAAAATGTGCATAGCTGCAATGCTACACACACTTGACTGGAAATAAGCCTACATAAGAGGAGCCCTGCTGGATCAGACCAAGGGTCCATCTAGTCCAGTACTCTTCACAGTGGCCAACCAGCTGTCGGCCAAGGACCAACCAAGCAGGACATGGTGCAACAGCACCCTCCCACCCATGTTCCCCAGCCCCCTTTTAAAGCCATCCAAATTGGTGGCCATCATTACATCTTGTGGCAGTGAATTCCATAATTTATCTATGTGCTGTGTGAAGAAGTACTTCCTTTTTATCTGTCCTGAATCTCCCACCAATCGGCTTCATGGGATAACCCCATTGGGTTCTAGTAAATCACACTAAGCCTCATTGAACTTAGTGGGATTTACCACTGAGAAAATGTATGCAAGATTGCATTGTAACAGATTTCGGCAGCAATATACCTGGGAATATTGATCCATTGATCAAAACCATTGAATCCAGAGCGTTAATTCTGGATAGACATGAATATGGTCTCACTGTTACTATGACATAAGCTTTCATAGACTGTTGAAGTCTCCAGACGACACAAAAAAATCTACCACAATAGATTTTTGTGGTCTTTAAGGTGCTTTATGTGTGTTTGCTCTGAGTCACCTCTCTGGAATTTGTACTTAACTTGTATACATTGGAGCTTAGAAATGTCACAGGCAGTGTACTTCTTGAACTTATCATGGTATTTTGGACCCATTGTTTATCATGTCCTATGTCAATTGCAGATAACACTTCCTGCCTTGGGTCAAGTGGGCTCTAATCCACCAAAGCTTCTGCCACAATAAATTTGAAACTGCACGATCTGATGCATATTTACTCAGAGGTGGGAATCCTCAATGAACTCTCAAATGTGCATAGTATTGCAGCCTTACAGAGCAATCAGATGAGTGATTTCTCAGAAGCCCCACTGAATTCAATAGAGCTTACTCCCAGGTAAGTGTGCATAGGTTTGCAGCCTTACAAGCCAACTCTATGCTCATTTTTGTTGTTTATTCGTTCAGTCGTTTCCGACTCTTCGTGACTTCATGGACCACCCCACGCCAGAGCTTTCTGTCGGTCGTCACCACCCCTAGCTCCCCCAAGGTCAAGTCTGTCACCTCCAGAATATCATCCATCCATCTTGCCCTTGGTCGGCCCCTCTTCCTTTTGCCTTCCACTTTCCCTAGCATCAGCCTCTTCTCCAGGGTATCCTGTCTTCTCATTATGTGGCCAAAGTACTTCAGTTTTGCCTTTAATACCATTCCCTCAAGTGAGCAGTCTGGCTTTATTTCCTGGAGTATGGACTGGTTTGATCTTCTTGTAGTCCAAGGCACTCTCAGAATCTTCCTCCAACACCACAGTTCAAAAGCATCTATCTTCCTTCGCTCAGCTTTCCTTATGGTCCAGCTCTCGCAGCCATAGGTTACTATGGGGAATACCATTGCTTTAACCATGCGGACCTTTGTTGTCAGTGTGGTGACAATGCTCATTTTTCAGTCGCTTTCGACTCTTCATGACTTCATGGACCAGCCCACACCAGAGCTTTCTGTCGGCTGCCGCCACCCCCAGCTCCCCCAAGGTCAAGTCTGTCACCTCCAGAATATCATCCATCCATCTTGCCCTTGATCAGCCCCTCTTCCTTTTGCATTCTCACTTTTGCTGAGTTCAGACGACACGCTAATCAACTGGGAGGGTAATCGGAACAGAATGGGAAACAACCATTGATTAGCGTGTCCTCCGAACTCAGCCTTTGTGTTTTATTTCATTTATTTATTGCATTTTTATACCGCCCAACAGCCAAAGCTCCCTGGGCGGTTATAAGTCTTCTGGTGTGATCCTGTGCAGAAATAAAATCAACAGGACTCACTCCAAAGTAAGCGTGAACAGGCCTGCAGCCTTATTGCATCATTCAATGCAAGTTTTCTCAGAATGTCAGACTACAATGGGGTTTACAACCAGGTGTGTGTTGGATGCACCCTGAGAGCACAATAAAACCTGCAGCCCACTCAAGGGGGTTTACACCTGAGTAGACATCCACGAAGCTGCACTCAAGGAATTTTACTTTTGAGCACAGGTTTGGATTCTCCTCGTATAGCCTTTCCCAATCTGGTGCTTTCCAGATGTGTTGGGACTACAACTCCTAGCATATTTGGTTGGGGGATGCTGGGAGTTGCAACCCAATACATCTGGTGGTGGGGAATAGCTATGCGAAGAGAATCCAAGCCTGTGCATGTCTACTTTTGAGTAGACATTCTATACAAGCCTAGGAGTATAGTCTGTGCAAGCCTATGCATGTCTACTTTTGAGTAGACATTCTATACAAGCCTAGGAGTATAGTTTGTGCAAGTCCACTTTTGAGTAGACATTCTATACAAGCCTAGGAGTATAGTCTGTGCAAGCCTGTGCAGGTCTACTTTTGAGTAGACATTCTATACATGCCTAGGAGTATAGTCTGTGCAAGTCCACTTTTGAGTAGACATTCTATACAAGCCTAGGAGTATAGTCTGTGCAAGCCTGTGCAGGTCTACTTTTGAGTAGACATTCTATACATGCCTAGGAGTATAGTCTGTGCAAGTCCACTTTTGAGTAGTCGTTCTATACATGCCTAGGAGTATAGTCTGTGCAAGTCTGTGCATGTCTACTTTTGAGTACACATTCTATACACGCCTAGGGGTAAGTCCCACAGCGTTCAATGGGGCTCACTCCCAGGTAAGTTTTCAGGTAAATAATTGCAACGGGGCGAGGTACTGCGACGGCGAAGGGCCCTTCGGAAGTTGCTTGAGAAGTTGCCCCTTCGGCATTACTTGCCTCAAAACTTTCCTTCCCGGCTTTCTAGTGAAGCCGGGCGAGGAACGCGACCTTTATACCCCCTTCATGGAGAGGGCGGGAAACCCGCTTCCCTCGGGGGGAGGCGGAGTAAGGGCATGGCGACGGCGAGGGCTCGCTCGGGCCCTGGCTTCAGGTGAGAGGCGGCCCGAGCCGCAGTCGCCCGCCCGCCAACCAACCACCCTCGCTGACCTTCCCTCTTCACCGCTCCGCCGGGTCCCGCCTCGCCCGTCACCGCCACTGCCGCGTCAAGCGGCCCCACCTCGCCCGGCTCCGCCCCGGCGCTGCCGGGCCGGGTTTGGGAAAGGCTGGGCCAGGGAGTGGAGCCGCTGAGCTGGCCGGTTCCACAAGTTTTGACAGTTTGAGGCGAAGAAGAAGAAGAAGACGACGACGACGCGTTACAACAGCAGCAACGCCGCCGGTTTACCTCACTTTCGTGGAGGAAGAAGAAGAAGAAAAAGCGGCGGCGTGTTTTTGCGAGGGAGTTTTTAGCGCGCCCTGGCTTCTCGCCTCCCGCCTCTGGGAGGGACGCCGCCGGCCCAAGAGGCGCCTCCGAAGCCCCGTCCCGTCTTGAGGGGAGCCCGTTCCCGTCGCCTCGGCCTCTCGTCCTTCTCCGCTCCCGCCTCCTTCTCCTCGTCGCGGCGGGACCATGTCTCGGGCTCCCGAGGAGGTGAACAAGTTGACTGAAAGCACCTATAAAGTAAGTGAGGCGTGGAAGCGCGCGCGTGTGTATATCATATTATATTATCTTTATTATATATTGGGGAATCAATACTACAATAACAGTAGTAGTAACTCGAGTAATAGTACTACTACTAATAAGTAGTTAATAGGAGGAGTAATAATGGTAGGAATAACTAACAGCAATACTAGTGAGAACTTAAGCAGAGCCCTGCTAGATCAGACCAAAGGATCCATCTAGCCCAGCACTCTGTTCACACAGGGACCCACAAGCAGGACGCGGGTGCAACAGCACTCTCCCACCCATGTTCCCCGGCAACTGCTTCTGATACTGGAAGTAGCCATGTACTTCTGGAAGTAGCCAGTAGATTCCAGGAATCTATCCATCCCTCTTTAAAAGCCCTCCAAATCGGTGGCCGTCGCTACATCTTGTGGCTGTGAATTCCAAAGTTTAACTCTGCACTGTGTGAAGAAGTACTTCCTTTTATTTGTCCTGGATCTCCCACCAATCAGCTTCATGGGATGACCCCAGGTTGTGGGATTAGGGGAGAGGGAGGAAAGTGTCTCCCTAAACACAATGTCTGAGTTCGGACGACACACTAATCCATGGTTGTTTCCCATTCTGTTCCTATCCCCCCCCCCTCAATTGATTAGTCTGTGGTCCGAACTCAGCCAATGTGCGATTGCCCCAGACTTAAGTGAAGTGAACTTCATGTGGGTGGGGATTTGAACCCAGGTTTCCTCTTTCCTTTCAATCTTCAATCAGCGTAGCCTGAAATTCTGTGCATGCTTACCTGAGAGTAAGCATGCCTGAGCTTACCCCAATGAATAATATTAGTGATGGTAATAATAGTGGATTACTGCATTGAACATGGGGTTGGACTTGATGGCCCTCCTTTAATCAACATCGGCTGAAGTTCTGGGCACACTTACCTGGGAGTAAGCACCAGTGAACACCCTAGTGGGGTTTCAGGATCAGAAGAGTGTGCTGTGAGTGTTCCACACCTGCCCTATAAATGCACTAACCACACAAGGCTGCCCTTTTTGCCACTATATTCATGCAATATAATGAATTGTATTCTTTTGTAAACCACTTTGGGATTTGTGCAAATGAGAAGCAGTATAGAAATATCGATGATGAGGATGATAATACTGAGAATCTCCCACTGGCTCTTTGAGGTAGATACTTGCTAAGGAGCACTTCTGAGGAACTACTACCTTGCAAGCACGCTTGAAAGGCTGAAGCAGATGTGACTTTGCTGTAGTAGGGGGTTTCCTGCACCAGCTAGTGGTTGATCTTTGAGGTCACTCCCTGTTCTATGATCCTACTTCAACATCCATTTTTATCCATATGAGTGTTCCAGGTATGCGCCATCATGTACAAATGCACATATGGACGTAAGAAGCAGGGACAGGCTACTTGGGATCCTTCTACCCGGCAATGCCAGGAATTAAACCCCAAAACCTTCTGCATGCAGAGTATGGTATCACTTCATGAGTTATAACTCCTCCCGGGATGTGTGAGTCAGCTGCCCCCTTTCAATACGATGCTTGGTGCATTGACTTTAAATGTGAAAAGGGCTGACTCACATGGTAGGTGTGTTTATATGTGATGGGGCATGCCCGGAGCACTCACTTGGAGGGGGGAAGTGCTTTACCTGTGGCTGCTGAAATAATTTCTGTTCTGATCCTGAAACCCCTGCAATCAAACTGGCACAATGATGGATTGGTTGTGTATCTGTGGGTTTTAAGGAGGGGGGGGTTCTAATTCATAGTAGAGACTAGAGAATAAGACAGTGGAAGTTAACAGAGTAGGTGGAAGTTAACAGAGTGGAAGGTCACATACTCAAGAATCAGATGATAGAAGTTAAAACTGAGTTAAAGAGCACATACTTAAGATCACTTAATGCAAATTTGGTGCCCATTAAGATCATGTGGATAAAATGTGGGGGGTTTTCAGTGCTTCCTTCTAAAAGAAGGTAGTGATTCTAATCCATTTCATTTTGCTGTATGAGAGTGCCAGATGTGGAGGTGGAAGAAGGAATATAAGGAGTTCTTTATTCAAGGTTCTTTATTCTCAGTCTGTTCAGAACAGAAGTCAAAGTTGGATGGCATTCTGGAGTTGTATATTTGAGAGAGTAATACAGTCTAATGTACCCTGCCTAAAGGGTTCACACTATCTAGGCATTGACCTGATGAAGGGAAGAGAGAAACTGTCTGTTACAGGGATCACTGACAAAGGTAGGAAAATATGGATCTGTATTCAATTATAAGTAACTTGCCAGTATTGGCGTACCTTTTAATAACACAGGGTCCTACTCTGTCAAGTACCTCTTTGGTATAGGGCATTAGGGGTGCTTATAATACATTGGTGAAATGATAGGTGAGCAGCACTATATTACAGGCAGGGTACCGGTCAAATAATGAATACGTTTATACAGAGGGAATTCCAGGATGTAGAATGGTAAGGATGCTCAAAAAATAAATAAATGGAATGGGTCAAAGTAACGTTCCCAATACAGGGCTGCCTGGATGTTGTACCAAATGGCTATTCATATACCTATCAAGAATATAGAACAGTTGGGAAGTCTTCCTAGCATTTGCAATGCCATTCTGTGGGGGAACCCTGAGGGAATAAGACAATGAGAAGACCGTCAATGCACACCTGTATCCATGGCTCCTGAACAAGGAGATACTGCTTCAGTATAATATTTATTTGAGAACTGAAGATGCCAGCAGATTGACAGTGTCATCACACAGGGGGAAATCGCGTTCCCTTACCGTTTCTTCTCCACTCATGCTTTTGTCCCTCATTTCTTCCTTTTTCAAAAGAGGAAGTAAACAACCTGCACGTGGCCCATTCAATAGGCCTTTTTGATCACGCTGCTTCTCCTGCACACAGCAGGAGATAGCGGCAAGTTCCACCTCAAAAATAATTGGTTCTTTTTTGTCACGCGAAGGAGGCTAGAAGGGGTGGGAGGCATGCAGGTTGCAGATGACGTTGTGAATAGGACCCGCAAAAATCCATGAGTGCCCAGTAATGAGAGTGCAATAAAATGCTTATCTGATGACGCCCTGAATATCCCACAAATGGGAAACGCATGTATGTTGTACTAGAATGTCAGCTACCTGTAATTTTAAGACAAAAAGCAACACTGTATTGCTATTGTGTATCTCTCCATGGACAGGAAGGGTACTCCCAACTATTAAATGAGAGAGTGGGAAAGGGATTCATGGCAAACTACCTCTTGTGTACTGACTTGTCATGCACAGCAGTGTACGATTATGATTAAGTTTATTTGTTTTGATCATAAGCCATAACAAAATAATGACATAACCATTGACAATAAAGGACATGTAGCAATATTAAAAATACATTACAGGGTTTCAATAATATGAATTACCCACTGTCCCTCAGATCACCACCAGTATGAATATTCAGCTGTCTAAGTAACAATTGCCTAATCCACATATTAAAATAATTTTGGCAATGTTTTGCTAAAGTCAAAATTGGAGTGGCCTCTCATTGTATCATACCTTTGTTGCTATTTGCAAATATACTTTATTTTTTGTTGCACAGCTATATATGCCAGGAGGAGAGACTGGGAGTGACTTAACCCAGCTTCCTACGCCAGGAAAGGGGGACATATCCCCCCTCCAAAGTAAAAACAAAAACAAAAAACAGAAGCTGTATAGCTGAGTTGTCTGACAGCTGGAATACACACACACAGAGCCTTTTATATTGATGTTGCATCCAACTTTCCAGAGCACTTGGCTTATTTTCCTTCTCAAAAAATAAGCTAGGAATAGTCCGTTTCTGCACTTCCTCGGTCTAAAGAAAATTGAAACAATCCTGCCATATGCTATTTGAAAGCTATAGAGATCCTTTGTAGCATGACAAATTTGTTTACTACCCAAATCTATTGTGTGATTCTAAGGTGTGTGATCAGTCGGGAAGAGTGTGTAGTACACATAATACTATAGCCGCTTAAAATGGTTTCTAATTCTGTCTTGCTTTGGTACAAATGAAAATATGTTATCTGTACAGCACCATGTACATTGATGGTGCTATATAAATAAATAAAAATAATAATAATTTTGGTGTTTGCTATTGTGTGTGTGTACTGACATTATAAAGTCATGCCATATATATATGACCTTATAAAGCCATGCCTTTTTCCATGACACAGGCCTTTAATCACAATGAAGTATGCCTGAATTGTTAACCTGCTATGGCATGCATGCTTATATGATCATATAACCACATTAAAACATGGCAGGATAATCCACAAATGAGTAAGGCCATCTTACTCAAAAGCCATATTTCATGTACCTTTTTCCAACACTGGGTTATTTCATAATTTGCTTTTGTAAAGTTAAGCATTCTTTCAAAGTCTATTCTGCACCATGCTGAGTCTTCTAGCTTGTTCCTAAAATGAACTTGAATGACTGATTAGGCTAAGTATTCTTATTAAGGTTTGGGAACATGGCATGCATTTTACAGTGTGAAGCCTGTGGTCGCTCTAATCACTGCAGTATGCTCTCTTGTCTTCCATCTTGCACCCTAGTTACGCCTTCTTTTAAGTAAAGTCTCACCACCTCCTCTGGCCGTTGAGCCCCCTTCCTTCAGTTGATAGATAATAATATATGGCAGTCCAGGTGGGAGGAACAGGAATTCTTGTTCCTCCCAGACCACAAAAAAGTGCTTTTCTTCACCTTCTTACAACTGCCTACGGTTTATGTCTGTACAACATAGCTTGCTCTGTCAGTACTTCCGGAGCATATGGGCTCACTTTATGGATTTACTTTATCCCTGAGTTGTTGACAGAATTCAATCTTCAGTCAAAACCATGTGAGTCATGCAAAGAAACACCAGGATAATACATAAAGTTCCAAATGTCATGTAGAAATACAGTTGTTATCCACAGCATTTGTCTTGTAGACATGTTGCGGGGGGGGGGGGGGCGTCAAGATCCCTAGGGTGGATTTGTAAAACCGTTGGGTTTTAGGACTGGGGTGCAAACCACCTGAAAGCATGACTAATTTTAGCATCATGCTTGTATGAATTTATGTAGTGCTCAGCTGAATCTTTCTACAGAACTTGAGTTATACAAGGTTCACCCTTTGAAGCTGGATCTTGCAACCATATGTAGATCCACATATGGCTCTGAAGAGTCATTTGGGCTCCACATGAGCTTAGCTGACCTCTGCTACAAACTGATTACATAACTGAAGTTACACAAAAACTATAATTAAAAAATAAAGGCTATTAATGACTATATTATTTTATACAAGAACACCCCACTTCCACTTCCCCTCCTATTTCTATCTTGCTCAGACTTTAGACTGTTAGTTATACTGTTATACTGTTAGTTTTACCCTACCCTGTTCCTGTTTACCCTACCCAGTGCCTGTTTCCATTCTCTTCCCCTCCTTATTGCTTTACTATGATTTTATTAGAATGTAAGCCTATGTGGCAGGGTCTTGCTATTTACTGTTTTACTCTGTACAGCACCATGTGCATTGATGGTGCTATATAAATAATAATAATAATAAGGATGGAGCAGACGCAAACTGTAATAGTTATGGGTTGGCTGGGATGTCTACCCTTCATTGTTGAAGCTAGTTCCAAAACGCATGAAGAACAATGACCAAATCTCTTGAACTTCCTTTTCTTTCATTAACATTTTATTGAGTCTGATAGGAGATTATAAAACAGCTGATGTGTTTACTCATTGGCATCCAAACAGTAATAGCAGTGTAATTTATTACTACAGTTGCAAAGTAGTGAGTATGGCTTTGAGTTTTACAGAATTCTTCCTCAGGCTGGAAGTTGAACAAAAAAGGAAGAGTGCAGGAAGATGTTGCTAAGGGGTATTTAGAATATATACTGCTCTTAACATTGTGATAGGGAAGGTCTTTGCAGAATGATTTCCACTGATGTAAAATATTTTCACAGAATCATAGAATAGTAGAGTTGGAAGGAGCCTACAAGGCCATTGAGTCCAACCCCCTGCTCATTGCAGGATTCCACCTTAAAGCATCCCTGACAGATGGTTGTCCAGCTGCCTCTTGAATGCCTCTAGCGTGGGAGAGCTCACAACCTCCCTAGGTAACTGGTTTCATTGTCCTACTGCTCTAACAGTCAGGAAGTTTTTCCTGATGACCAGCCAGAATCTGGCTTCCTGTAACTTGAGCCCGTTATCCCGTGTCCTGCACTCTGGGAGGATCGAGAAGAGATCCTGGCCCTCCTCTGTGTGACAACCTTTTAAGTATTTGAAGAGTGCTATCATGTCTCCCCTCCATCTTCTCTTCTCCAGGCTAAACATGCCCAGTTGTTTCAGTCTCTCTTCATAGGGCTTTGTTTCCAGACCCCTGATCATCCTGGTTGCCCTCCTTCACAAATATTACTAAAAATTTGACCATCAATTGATCATATTCCTTGTGTGCGACAGATGTGTGTGATTGAGGGAATTGCCCCTAAATTCTGGTCACATTTGTCTATTTGATGTATTGGGCAACAATGACACAAAATTGTATTGGTTTCGGCCATAAACTCTTAAGATATAAGCTAAAGGTTAAAGGCTTTGAAGGCATCTAATTTGGTGAAAGAGTCTTAAATTGTCAGTCTGTAGAAGTCAAGATGTGATTGCACACAAAAGGCACAGCTTACAGTTACATACCGTGTGAAGTGAACAAAAATTCTTCTATGTAGAAAGGGTAGGGCCACAGTCCTCTAAAACATAACATCTGCTTAATCACCCTTGCATTTCCTGAATATCCGCACAAATGCCAACTGTTGAAGTAGTCAGAAACGGTTGCTAATGAGGAGGACAAACCCATCATGGGTTCTTAGACTATGCACTGGGAAATGCCCAGGAAGCTTCAACTATTGGGCGGTATAGAAATGTAATAAATAAATAAGACCCAAATCTTTACTATCCTAGACTCTCAAGTAATCTGTACCAGGTTTGAGACCTACAGGAATATAATGACTGGGTTTAGATGATCACAGTAGGGGAAGAAGCCATGGTGCATGGCAGGGTGGGGGTAGGGGGGTTATCAACCTACAACATGCAGTAGAGATTCTAGCATGGCTACGATGTCCCCCCTCCCTCCCGATGCTGTGCAGTGGGTTTGGACAACCCACCCTAAAGCGTGGGGAATAGTGCAAATGGCAGCCACACATGCAGCTCTCATGGGGAGCAGCCATGATGGCTTCTTCCCCAGCTGTGATTGTCTGAATGTGGCCATTATTTTAAGATTAAAGCTGGCCTTCAACAATGTGTTAAAATTCTGAGATCCATCGCTGGTGGGAGGGGGTGGATTCTGAGGCACCCAGTACATTGTAACCAAATCTCTGAATTATAAAACAAATCAGTATTTGGATTTGCAGTCTTGTAAGACCAGTCTCTTTGCACATAGAGCTTTCTATCGTGTCCTTGCACCTTTTAGTCTTGTGATCATGGGTAGTCAGCTTTGGGAAGTACCCCAACTCAGTCTCAGCAAAAACACGAAGAGATTTAAAGGAGCTTTTAGAGAAGGACAGAATTATTTGGCACAATATTGAGTTTCGTGCAGTGAAGCATGTAAGATGATACCTTGTACTGGACCAACTTCTATGGAATCAGTGTTTGTTACATTACTTACTGTTTGCATCTACTTTATTGTCAGGACAGAATCAATACTATGCGAAACTAAATTTAGGGTGGCTAAAAAGGGAAGGAATTGTGGATTGCAATATAAACCTTAAAGCAAACTTTACAATGAAGTAAAAGAGCAAGCAATTTGGAAAAAAAGGGTATACCCTATTTCTTCGTTTCTAAGACGCACTTTTTTCCCCATATAAACATCTCTAAAAATGGGGTGCGTCTTAGAATCGTGGTTGTGTCTTAGGGTTTTTTTTCCTGTTGGTGGTACTGAAATTAGTGTGCGTCTTACAATCAATGGCGTCTTACAATCGAAGAAATACGGTATATGTGTGAATTTTATTGTAACTGTTGTACCTCAAATACCTATACATGTACTCACCATGTATAACACCAAGTGGTTGGAGCACTTTCCTAAGACGAAATGTTTATTTTCACCTCTGTTCTGTTCCTTTCTACACAACTGCATGGGAGTCCTCTTTTGGTATAGGCATTTCATAGGGCAGCTAGAGAGACACAGGTCTAGACAAAAACTTTTTCTCTCAACATTAGCTCCCAATTTGTATAAGGGAATTAGCCAAGCCTGGTGTCAGTACCTTGCATAATGGGGCATTTGCTAGGGCTCTTGTAGTCAGCAGGGACCACCAGGGCCGATGCCTTACCTGTCCCCCACCTCCCCAACCCAGCAGCCAGCCTCATACTCACAAGCAGGCTAACCAAGTGGTGGGAGTCAAGCAGCCACTTGTCTCCTGACCCATAGCAGTGCTGCCACTGGGTAAGCTTGTTTGCTTAGAGGGCTGGGGAGGGTGATAGAGGCTGGCAGCTGCAGCAGCAGGGTTGCCACAGGGCCAGAGGGCCAGCAGACCCTGGACTGGTGCAGTTGGCATGGGGGAGGCACCAATGGCAGACTGCCTAGGGATCCCAGAACCTGGAACTGTGGTTGGAATTATGAGTAAGCCTTGGACTGATTGCATTCAAGGACTTTCTGTCACAGACCTACTATCTTGTCTTGGATAAGCTACTTTTACTTTCCTCATTAACACAGGAGGTGGTGAGTGTGGGACAGGTAGAAAGAACTGGAGTGTTTTCGGCATGAGGCAGAGCAGGAGTGGAGTTGTGTGCTCCTCTCCTTGTTTGGGGGAACCAATTGCTATTAGTCATGTTGCTTGCAAAATCAATAGTATGAGTAAAATCCTCAAATCCCAGGTATAAAAAAGGATTTAGGAGAATTCTAAAAGGAAATAAGTTTTGTTTGCTCTTAACCTTATGATTCCTGCTCCACACCCATCGCAGTGCCTGTTTACCTAATGTAGAATGTGTTTATTGGATTCTCATCAGAATGTATTGATACACTTTCCATGACATTCTTGAATATACTTACATAACGATAAGAAAGCTTAACAGAAGAATGTGAATCCTACCGGCTTAGGTTTCCCGAGAGGTCTAAGCCACAGGTATATTTTATTTAATGCTATTAAATGAACACCCTAAATATTTTTAGTTGAGACGGTTATTATAAGAATACTCCAGTGGCACATGTAAGCAAGAAAGAAAATTGTTAGATATTAAGAAAGAAAACTGTTAGATATTAGCATAATTTTGTACATAGACTTGTAGTAATGCAACAGGTAAACTACGTGCTGTTAACTTACATTGTATTATAGTTTTATAAGTTATTATTATCATTATTATTATTTAATGCATTTTTATACCGCCCAACAGCTGAAGCTCCCTGGGCGGTTCACAAAATTTACGGAGATTGTATATTTTGACATGAATATATACTTTTGATGGTGTCAGGGGGGCGGTCTTCAAAAACTCACGTGTGCCCTAAACCAACTAATTTCATTTTGGGAACATATTTTTTCACATATGCAAGTGCTCATGATTTCCAGGATTCATATGCCCTGCTTTGTCAGCAAAAAAGTGACTGGCACACATTGGAGTACATCAACTTACTATCACATAATTGTATACGGTTTCTGCAGGCAGATTCTCTGGAACATATGTTTAGTGGACAGGCTGCTTATTGGATACTATTTAATATTAAAATGAATATTTTTGTTAAGTTTTATATAAAAACAATGTAAGCAATATGCCAAATGACATTGCTGCAAATTTCTTTGAAAGCCAGTAATTGGGCAGTTTAGCTAAAGTTCCATTTTAAGCTTCAGGAACTGAAGACAAGGACAATATGCATTGCTAATCTGTGTCAATACATGCTGACCTATTGTATTCTCAGAAGTTGTGCCATGTCTTAAAGATCAATGACAAACATTTACGGGAATGCGTTTCTATAACTGGTGTCATTTGGAAAGTGAAAACTGTTTTATAATAGGAGGACTGTTTATAACTGCCTTTTATAACAAGCATGTATGTGTTTGTATATATATAATATTTATTAATCCAAAGCAAAAGTGAAAACACAAGGCTCTGCCCTCTGGTTCATACTTACCTGCCTGATTTTTGCACAGTGCTCAGTACTTGAAGCAGTAGCAAACTTGCTTGCAGTGATTTGACACCTTTGATCCTCCTTAGTCATGGAGATAAAGCTTTTACCTACGCATTCCTTTATAAGAGGAGGAAAGAATTAGTCCATTGATTTTAAAACTGTGCACCTCAGAATTTCACCATCCCAACCTGTCTGTGCTTGTCCTAAACGACCAACAAGATGCTGCAAGGTCTTTGGAATAACTTTTAAGCCATGCTGGCTGAAGAAATAAACAAGACGGAAGGGTTAGAAGTATGTGTGCCACTAAGCTGAGCTTTCATAATGTTAAAAATTACTATGTAGATTAATTTTTAAAAAGCCAGCAAATGAGAGACAAATAGCATCTTTATTCTTTTGGCTTTCCCCCTCAAAGTATTTAAATTGGTACTTTGAGAACAAACTGGTAAAAATTAGATAAGTTGAAGACGACCATGGCTTACTATCTGAAATACGTTGGGACCCATGGTTGAGCCTTGATCCATTTAAAATTTGCTGTAGCCTGACCTTCATTAGGAAAAATACAATTTAACAACAGTATCTAAAGACATATCTTTCAAACGGCCTAATCATAACTTGGCAACAGATGCCAACTTTAAGTAACCACTCAAAAAGCAAAAGGGAATAAGGAATAAATTAAGGCCTTACCTGTGCTATGAAGGTTAGCTGATTCTGACCTGTTGAAAACCAATTGCAGGGCACACGTCCTTTAATATCAAGAAAATAAAGAAGGGATAAAATCACCTGAAATTATTTGGTCTGACAAGCGTTTACATCTGAAATGTGTATCCAGGAGAGGGGGAAGTGTGTCTCTATTTCTTTCCCATATACTTAAAAACAGGAGAGTCCAATTGGAGGCATCTAGCCATAGGAATCATAGAATAGCAGAGTTGGAAGGGGCCTACAAGGCCATCAAGTCCAACCCCCCGCTCAGTGCAGGAGTCCACCCTAAAGCATCCCTGACAGATGGTTGTCCAGCTGCCTCTTGAATGCCTCTAGTGTGGGAGAGCCCACAACCTCTGCCCACAACCATATACATTCTAATAGCACAGTAAGTAGTGAAAAGGTTTTTAAAAAATTGGGTGGGTGCTGCTGGGATGGCCAGTCATGCATTACCAATTAAGAGGGCATATACTACTGAAAGAACATATACCAATTTGCATATAATATATAGATCCTTGCATATTATAATACACACACACATTTAGAAATAATTAATAGGATTTTACAGAAGACAAACCAATTAATTTCCCAACCAAATCACCAAAATGCTTACCTTAATCTGCACCTCATTCCGTGCCTCTCAAATCAATTCTTATTCAATTAATTTAACCCCAGATGATCCAGATTCTGCTCCATAACCCACATCCCTTCAGTAAATTAAACTTAGTCAGTTCAGTCATTTATATCATTATTCCTGCTAAATCGTATTAAAATTGTAATAAAAAGGATTCTTTTTCCAATGCCTTTCTGGTCGTGAGATTCTTACTATGAGATGAGGATACAAGATGACCAGGTGAGTGGCCGGTCTATTTGTGTCTTTTTTCTTTTCTTTTTTAATGTAATAAAGCCAGTTAAAGGCAAGATAATACTCTAAACAAACATTTTAAAATGGATACAAATACATTTAAATATATGAATAATATATTCCAAAATTATTTTTTAAAAAGTGCCCCCCCCCCCAAAAAAAATTATAGAACTATCTCCCAATGAGACCATTGGTTATTTTTTGGTGCCAGGTTACCTTCCTTCTTCTCTCAGGCATTTGCCAGCATATAATGAGGTTTTAATTATGTCCTGGGTTTTTCTTAGCGTTGATTATTTAAATTATTGTTTTCTTTAAATATTTGGTGTGTGTGTATGTGTACTGTCTGTTTATATGTCTGTATGTATTTTTAACGAGTTATAGTCTTTGTAAACCACCCAGAGAGCTTCAGCTATTAAGCGGTTTAGAAATGTAAAAAATGAATGAATGACAAAACAGGCTTAATTGTTTGAGACAGATTCAAAGTGGCAGTATAAAGCTGCTCCTATTCTTTTTCTTTGACAACCTTAAGATTGTAAATTGTATTATGTAGTCAGGGAGAGCTGCAACTGAGCAAAGATACTATTGTCTGGAAATTATCTTGTATCAATAGGGCGTGTGTGGTATAAAGCAATATTCCTATAATAGTTAACTTTTGCAAATGCAGACAAAAGGTCAGTTTACCATCGGCACTTATTGTAAATAGTTTTAACCTATTGTTATGTGAATTGCCTTAAATTATATCTGAGGCAATCTTGTCGAATGTCGCTAAGAGGGCATTTGGTATATTTTGCCATACAGTTTCCACTGCATAATAGTTTCACATTTCTGGTCTTTCAAAAATGTGAAAATAAACCCATGTTTTGGCTATTTTGTGTTTTTGTCTTTGCTTCTACTTTTAGCTCTTTGTAAATGTGTTTTAATAATTGATTATTATATACATTTTATATTTTATAAGGGCACAATTCTATCATTTCAGCTCTTGATGCTCATAAGCCTCCAAACCCAGAGGCTTACAAGCATCAAGTGCAGAGTGGCAGAGGCGATCGTGGCCTCCGCCACACCTTCAACCCTCCTTTTTAGCTAGACGGGCTTTTTCACCCATCTAGCTGGGATGCTGCAGAGGGGGAGGGAAGGAAGCTGGAGAGGCCTGGGGATAGTGTATAACCTGGCCTCTCCAGACCCCTTCCCTCCCACAGAAATGCCCTAAACCTAGGCAAACTTAATGCTTGGATGTTAAAGTTGGTTTCAAGTAAGTTGAGATCCATTAATTGTGTTAATTCTTCAGTTAACCAGATTCAGTCATAAAATTTCTCTCACACAAACACACACACATACACACACAGAGTATTTGAAATCTACTGCTGTGGCTTACTCTTTTTTTTCTTTCTTTCTTTCAAGTGAGTACTTCAGGTTTTATCATTGTTTGAAAGCCTGTTTTTGTTTTATTCAGTAGTTGGTTTGTTCAGGTTATGGAGCTAGTAGATGAAAAGAATACTTCAACCTTTTGGCCATGATACAAAGAGTTGTGAAACTATTACCAAAAATTGTTTGTGTATGAACATCTCCTGGTAGAATTCAGTTTTATTCACTTTGTGGTTGCTCTAGTTTTTTATCTTCATCTGATTTTAAAGAAAAGCAGTATTGTTTTCCAAAACAGTATCAACTTTCATAAAAAGCAAACACAGCCATGTTGATCATCAGTAAAATTTCCAATTTTACATTAATAGATTTTAGTATCAACTCAATTTTTTTCAGATTGTTCGTATTCAGCACTAGAATTTTAGGCATCAAATCTGCACAAGCTAGAAAAAATTAGGCACCAGCGTTAATTGTCAGACAATGTGTGTGTGTGGTTGTTTTGTTTTAATCTGAAGGTATGTTAAGCCACTTTTAAGGCCTGTAGGTAGAAAGACAAGATATATTTTTACAATGTTTTCCATTCAGTTGAGATGGAAATTTGACTCCAATTAAGTGACGTGCATTTTTTAAAAATTCTCTAGACGTTTAAGGCTATATTTTAATGTCATTAAAAATTCTAGACACTGAATGCTATATTTTTATGTGAGTTTAGTGAAGGAGTTTAATGATTTCTCTCATTTTGTTGTTCACCAGAATGTTATGGAACAATTCAATCCTGGGCTGCGGAATTTAATAAACCTGGGGAAAAACTATGAAAAAGCTGTTAATGGTAAGCCTATGTAACATTTAATGTGTTAATTCCTCTGTGGTGGCTGTTGACTACCTAATTCATTCAGTTTCCAGATGAGAATCTTCCTACTGTTATCTGTAGTTCCAGGCATTTTATTATAGCAATTGGCTTATTTTATTTCTATTGCAGTTTATAAGACTGGTTTCTTTAAAAACCCATTTTGACTATTTAGCTGGCTTAATTTTAGACTGCCTTTCTGGCTCCAGAGAAACTAGTCTAGTTTTGCGAAGATAATAGGTATGAAATATGCATGGCAAGGATAGCCACAGATGAACTGTTTTGCATGACATAGGTGGCTGAAACTTCCTCCCCAGAAATAGAAAAAATCCCCACTTTCTCTCCCTGCTCCACCCCAGTTCCTATGATCCTGTTAGAATGGTGAAAGCATTGATATAAATGAGATCATACGTATTTGTTCTCTAAATCTTGGGTACTTTGCTATATTTACCTAACATCTATCCCAGAAGCAATTTCTGGATTATCCACTTTTATTGAATCCACGGGATCTCTGCTTGCTAGAAGATGATTGGTTTGCCTAATCCTATTTCCTCCCTGCAAGTGTCAACATTAAAAAATAGAACCTTTTTCCCTTAGGAAGAGCCTTGTGTGGCGCAGAGCGGTAAAGCAGCAGTTTCTGCAGCTGAAACTCTCCCCACGGCCTGAGTTCGATCCCAGCAGAAGCTGGTTTCAGCAGCCGGCTCAAGTCGACTCAGCCTTCCATCCTCCCGACAGTTAGCTGGGGGAAAGGTAATAACGGCTGGGGAAGGCAACGGCAAACCACCCCGCTATAAGGCCTGCCATGAAAACGTCAGCGAAAGCTGGTGTCCCTCCAAGAGTCATTAATGACTCAGTGCTTGCACGAGATGTTCCTTTCCTTTCCTTTCCCTTAGGAGTTGTTGTCAACTGTTTTCTATTTGACATTTCTATTTAAGTGACCTTTAAATCAAGAACACCTGCCTAGCTTATCCAAGTATTTAGGTAAGATAGAAAAATGTATTGATTTTGTTTTCTCCTATCTGTTCTGAACCTCCCCCTCCTTTTTCTAAGTATCCCAATAAATTACTTAATTAGTGAACTGCCCTGACTAGTAAATTTGTACGCCGGGAGCTTCTCCCCATTGGCTTCTTCCCAGTTTGCCCATGCTACAATATTGTCTGGAAAAAGAGACTGAAGGGAGCCAGTGAGGTTCATAAGATGAGCGTTTTACTGCACGCTTGCTAGTGCCCACTTACGGATGTGCACATGTCCTTTAGATGATGTCGGCCTCCCACGAGCCTCCTGTTCCTTCTGCTTGTTTTTCCATTGCAAAATAGACCCCTTTTAATGTGTCTTTTTTAAAAAATGGAATGTGCCACGATCTGCTGTGTGCAGGAAAAGCGGCGAGATGAAAGCGGCCCCTGCATGGGTCACACGGTCTTTGTTTACCTCCTCTTCCCCCTCCAGGCAGAAAGAGAGGAAAGAGGAAGTAAACAAATGGACAAAAGCAGAGGCAGAGAAGCGATGGTAAAGGAAACACGACTTTCCCCCGCGTGATGACACTCTTCAGTGATTGGTGTCCAGGAAGGCATTTTGTCTCCCACAGGGATTGCTCCTCTCCAGTTTTCCTCCAAAAGGAAACGATGGCCTTGAGACCCCATTAAAAAGGAAATTAGGATTAAACAAGAAATAAAAATAACTTTAAATCTTCCTCAATTGTCCATTTCGTTTTGTAGTATGAAAAATGTGACAAAATTAATGAGAAACAAACCAAGGTTGTTGTGTGTTATTTAAAAAAAGGATTCTAATAACCTTACGTTTTATTAGAAATTTAATTCAAAGGCACCTAGTTTCTGATAGTTCTTATTTACCATGGAGAAGTTGTGCACGTGTAAAGTATGCTAGAAGTTGCTAACTTTGTGTAGTACTTCTTCCACTTACAAAGTACTAAACAATACTTATCTGCATGCAAAATGAGTTTATTTTCAAGTTGAGATAAAATGGGTGTGACTAGTGAATTAAACGATGAAATCCTTGTTGGGTACTTCTTTGACACTTTTGAACCATACACATTTCCTCTGGGAAATCAGCTTGTAGTGCCACCAGCGTCCTTACCCTATAAAGCCATTCAGTTGGTGGCCTCCAGTAAGAACTGCCTCCAGGGGTGTCTGGGCATGAAAGCTTCACAAAAGCTGCTTCCTCAGTATATTTCTATCTAAAAGAAATTATTTATTAAATTTATATACCACCCCATAGCCGAAGCTCTCTGGGCAGTTTACAAAAGTTAAAAACAGTGAACATTAAAAAAGGTATACAAAATTTAAAACCATCAAAAATATAAAAACAACAGTATAAAACAGTATCCATTTAAACAACAACAGTTCTGGGGTCCATTAAAAAAACAACTTGGCATATGTTGTTAAACGCTGTTAAATGCTTGGGAGAAGAGAAAGGTCTTGACCTGGTGCTGAAAAGATAACAATGTTGGCGCCAAGCAAGCCTCAACAGGAAGATCATTCCAGAATTGGGGGGCCACCACTGAAAAGGCCCTCTCCCTTGTTGCCATCCTCCGAGCTTCCCTTGGAATAGGCACTCGGAGGAGGACCTTAGATGTTGAGCGCAGTGTACAGGTAGGTTCATGTCAGGAGAGATGTTCCGCCAGGTTTTGTGGTCCCAAGCCGTGTAAGGCTTTATAGGTTAAAACCAGCACCTTGAATTGAGCTCGGAAATGTATAGGCAGCCAATGCAAACGGGCCAGAATCGGTGTTATATGTTCAAACCTTCTGGTTCCAGTTATCAATCTGCCCACTGCATTTTGCACAAGCTGCAGCTTCCGAACTGCCTTCAAAGGCAGCCCCACGTAGAGAGCATTGCAGTAATCTAATTTGGAGGTTACCAAAGCATGGACGACTGAAGCTAGGTTATCCCTGTCCAGATAGGGGCGTAGCTTGGCCGCCAAACGGAGTTGGTAGTAGGCACTCCATGCCACCGAGGCCACCTGGGCCTCAAATGACAGAGATGGTTCTAGGAGAACCCCCAAGCTACGAACCTGCTCTTTCAGGGGGAGTGCAATCCCATCCAGAACAGGTTGAACACCCACCAGGTATATATTGGCATGCGGGTAGTTAACATATTTTGTGAGCTAGTAAAATGTGCACTTATTTGCAAGCTTAGATAATCCTATGCTAAACAGTGATTTGATTACACAGAGCAAGCCTTAAAATGGGTCACTACTCGTATTAGTGAAACTAAATATGAAACCTATTTTGAAGCTGTGATTGTGGACTGGAGTTCTTCTCAGAAGACTTAATAGCTGTACCACACAACTAGCCCCAGCTGCATTTACTTCAGTAGGACTGCTGCTGCTAGAGTGAAAACTTCCATTAGACGATTGACTTCCTTTTGACTTGCGTCAGTAACTTGTTCCCACTTTCTGTGTGCAGACTAATTTGGCATCATATTGGAGGGATGTTTCTTCTTAGAGGCGATGGCCTTGTTTGGAATATGCATGACTTTAGATCATGTTCTTTTTCCCATGCTGCAATCTAGAGCATTAAGGGAACTTGTCAAAAGAAATGTATGTGGCTCCCTTCCAATGAGCCTGTGGGACATATTTTTCCACTCAAACTGCTTTTTGGAAACTAGTAAATCGAAATATAATGGAAATCATACGAGAGAACCCGCTTTGTCTTAGAAATGTCCATTTATATCCCATTAGCTTTTCATTGTTGTTGTTTAAACTGAAAGCTGTGATCTTTAAATATCACCAAAATTTACTGAAGGTGGCTTAAACGTATTTTAAATGGATATGATATGAATCATTTTCATGCTGCGCTTTGAAGTGTGTTCCACTATTTGATGAAGTGTCCCCCGTTACTTTTAGGGTAACCAGCCTTCAGCGCACAGGAAATTCAGTATTTTGACTGGTCAAATTATTAATAGGGATAAATATCTGATTTATATACATTATCTGCACCTTTTTAGCAGCACTGCAGAAGTAGACTGTTTCACAGGAAAGCATTTTCTCCTAACGAAGCTTCATGTACTACGTTGACTTCTGTATTTGCAGAGAAATACAAAATATTTCTCAGCCTACATGCTCATACTTGCATGTTGCAGGGCAACTTGAGTGGTGGGTCTGGCAAGTTGCTTGTATGGGAAAAAAACTGTTATCCACTCAAGTCCGAAAATTGGTCCTCGATTGCAGTTACTTAAGTTCACATTAGACCTGGCTAGGTGATGAAACGGTTGTTTGTTCTGTTATTCCCCTAGAACCCTGTTTAGCATTGATGTGACGGGTAATATTTTTCCCGTGTGCCTTGTTACCCACTGACTAGGAATATTTGGCTATTAACAAGAATCCAACGCTTCACCATGTAGCCAGCGATAACATAGATAGGATTTCCATGAAGTTACTGATATTTAGCCATGTGAACCTGACATCAACATCCTACTTGCCCATTCCAGCTTTGAGGATGCATCACTTTCATCTAGGCACGAAAGAGGCATCTTAAGAGGTGCTGCATATTTACTCAGAAGTAAGTTTCACTGTGATCACTGGGGCTTGCTCCCAGGGAAGTGTTCATAAGATTACTGTTTTAGAGCAGTACCCATAGGATTGCAGTCCCATTAGAAGTAAGCCTCTGATCTCTGACGCTTTTGAGTATTCTGTGCTCGGCTGCTGGCAATGTGAGAGGAGCAACGAAGGTGATTTTTGGCTGTCCGTTTTCCTTCTTAATTTTTTCCTCTGATAGGCCTCTGAGTCCAGGGACAGGGACCGAGCTGGAGAACCCATAGGATATAGAGGATCCTGTCCTCTCCTTCTCCCCTCCCCCTGGAATGCTTCCTTTTTCCTCTCTCTGATCTGGTATTGGCGACCTTGGGAAGCAGCTGTCTGTGGCAACTGCAAAGGGGCAGGGGAGAGGTGTGGGGAGGGATCGGAACCCAGAGTCTCCCTCCCAAGGTTGTAACAGTGTCTACAGGCTTGGAAAGAGAACTCCAAAAAGTCCTGTGATCCCTGGAATGTTCTCCCAAAGACCACAGAATTGTTTTTTTAAAGCTATTTGGAACAGACTTAATTTTCCCCCATTTTTGTCGAAGATCACAGACTGTTTTCTGGCTTGGTTTTCTTAAGATAAAATTAAAACTGGATTTCCTGTATGACTGCATAGGAGAAATGTGATTGTCCAATGGTTGATCCTTACACTGAGAATTGATTTACTGAACATGTAAAGCTACTGTATATGGGGACAGTCTGTATCAGCCCTTGACTATTTAATCCTTATCAGCAACTGTAGAAAATGTGAAATGATGATAAATGCTGTGGCGGTTTTTAAAATGGATTTCCGTGGAAGGAAATAAAAGCCATGAAAATGATTTCTGCGATGCTGAAGTTGGTAATTAATTCTCAGTTCCTTTTTTTGCACAAATATTTGATACGGAGTTCAAACAGTTTTCTTAATAAAAACCTAAGGTTTATATGCCCCTGCATGCCACAATAAACGTTGGGCCGCCCTAAATCATAGATCTATGATTCAATAGCATCTGATGGAGGACACACTCCCCGATGTGTGAGTGTATGATTTGTGATGGCCCAAAGGTTGCTGTAGTAGAGTCCATATACCCTGTTCCTTATTGCTTTCTACAATATTTTGGCTAGTGCCTTATGCCCAAAGAAAGATTTGAGCCAGATGCAATTCAATGTCACTGATACAGGGCACTATTCTGCACATTTGGTTGTATGATTTGGGGTGGCCCAAACTTATTGTGGGGTGCACACACCCAATTTTGTATTATTTTCTACATCATTTGAGTATTATTGGCATGGTGGTGTCATGGTTGACAGTGTCTTCCACCAAAATGAAGCATATAAACTTAATCTCATTAAGTCTGATGACTGAAGTTTGTTTCAAACTTACAAACAAATAAGGAACTGGAAACTAGTAACCAACCTAAGCATCATTTTTGGACTATGCTCAGAGCTAACTATAATCCGAGAATGCTATTAATAAAACATAATGTAAGGAGTGGCTGTTCCAGTGGGACTTAACAACTGTAATGACGACTGGTTTATAGGCCTAATGTTCCCTTTTATAGTATTCTGGTCCTCCTTTTAAAGCTTTCCATGTCTCTGCTTAGATTTCCTCTTTTTTTTCCTTTCTGTATTTCCCCCACCCCATTTTGCTCAAGTTTAACTACTGTTTGGCCCTCGTCTCCTCTCGTCCCCATCTCTGAGCCTTTTTGCCTTGTTGTTCCCAGAACAGCCTTCTTCCTATGTTCATCAAGCAATCATCTAAGCCTACTTCAAAGGCATGCTTCTGAACAAGCCTTGCATGTATCGTTGTCAGGTATTAGAGTTTGAACTAAAGTTTCAGTGTTTTAACTATCTACCCTTCTCAGGGTCTCCAGTGGAAGGACTAAAGTCTCAAGGAGTGTGAATGCATGTCTCCTGAGCTCCAAGACTCGGGCACCTGAGTCTTGAGGGTTAGAACCGCAAAGGACCTTGCAATTTTGCCTTCTTATCTGCACTTATACTGCCTTCTCATTGTCAATCCCTGACTCTTTCTCTTCCCTTCCTGTATGTTTAATATATATTATGAATATAGTTGTCACCCTATTTAACCAACTCTTATTCAATTAACCATATCAGTTTTAATTTATCAAAGCTATACTTGATCATATTAAATTTGTATTAAATTTGAAGGTTTAAAATCAACTGAGTAAATGCTATCATTGTGAGTTCTCTGCATGAAATGGCATCTGTGTTCTGCAAAGCTAAATAAATAAATATAGAAAGCAAAAAGGAAGACTAAGTGGATTGTAATTTGAGGAGAAGACAAATAGCACAGCAATTCTCTCTCAAACCTATTCCTATATCTTAGGCAGATCCTCTCTATGTTACTCTTACAAACTATAGGTTGGAAGGGTGTACTTAGATGTGATTGTAAGTATAGGTGTGCATATTCCAAAATTTTCTCCTACCTGTCTTTTACCTCTTTCAAAGAGACCACTCTTGTCTTGTAAAAGTAATGTTTGAAGTGGCTGCCTGAGCTTCTTGAAAGATAACTTGCTAAATCTTACTATCTTGCTTTGTGCTCATGCTACACAGATATAGAATCATAGAATCATAGGATAGCGGAGTTGGAAGGGGCCTACAAGGCCATCGAATCCAACCCCCTGCTCAATGCAGGAATCCACCCTAAAGCATCCCTGACAGATGGTTGTCCAGCTGCCTCTTGAAGGCCTCTAGTGTGGGAGAGCCCACAACTTCACCAGGCAACTGATATGTACCAAGTGCCCTGAAGGTCTAGGGAAGCCAGACTTTTATGGTCTAATGCTACCTTTAACATGTGCAATCTTCTTCTGACACTTGGCTGCTCTCCAATTTGAATTTTGCTTCCAGGACCCATCTATCAGAACAGGCCTTGTTTGTTTGTTTGTTTTTTAATTATAGATGACAAAATAGTTGGAAATCATTAACCAGGAACAACCAAACCCAATGTTATGTTAATGTTTTCTACATTAATGTTTCCTTGAAATAAACTGAATTGATTCACTGATGAATGTCCCCTCCCTGTTCTTTGAGAACAGGAAACTTCTAAGCTCCAACTCTAGGGGAGTTTCCCTTTTAAATCTTGAAAGTACCTGTTGCTTAGCAAGCACTATTATATAAAGTGTTGTTTGTTCTTGATGCAGTGAACCTGGTGAAGGAAATGTTAGAAATGTTAACTGGCTCATTAGGCTATATATATATATATATGAATATGATAAACTTAGATATATTATTTCAGATAATTTAAGAGAGAATCACGTTAAGATACCGTAGAACTAGAATGTAACTTTTCTAATCCCGTTAAAATGAATAAAGAAGTAATAGATGAATACTGGATGAATATTGGCACGATGCCGACCCTAGAGCAGTAATAGTTACAAGGAATACATTGTCCTAAGTACAGCCTATGTCTCCAGTTACATTTATTTTAAGTTATATAGAAGATTTAGATCAAAAAATGATAATTTGATAGCAGATACATGGAAAAATAGAAGAGACCTTCATGTACAGCAGGAATGGGGAAACTCATGCCCAGGTGGCCAAATCCAGACACTTCCCCTTTCCTTCAACCACTGATTGTTTGGTGGTCTCACCTTGATGGTAGATCTCCACAGGTTGCATTCAAGAGACATACAAGATAAATGAGTCTCCAGTCTGGAATTAGGCATAGTATCTGTATAGGCTGTCCATATTCTTTGGTAAATACCTTGTGATTATCATATGTACACTAACTTCATGTACAAAGAGGGAGGTTAAATCCTCTACTGATGGATTGGAGGCAGTGATTTATCCTTCCATTATGAATTTCCTGGCAGTCAGTGCCGTTCTTAGACTTCATTTTGACTTTCTGAATGTGAGTTATTTTCACTGGGAAATAACCCAGTAATGTGTTCCTGTTGGATAAGTAGAGTGATGTCTCCAAGATTAATCTAGTGCATGCATGAAGTGACCAAGTGTTCCATACCATTGAAATCATCATCATCACCATCTTTAGGGAAAGACCTGTGGATACTAAGATGTACAGAAATACAGAAAGTATTGTAGCCTATATGCAACTTAAATTCAAAAACTAATGATCAAATGTGTATGTGCTTTGTCCTACTATTGACACTCCGTTCCTCCTCCTTGAAGTTAATCTGTATGACATATTGTTGACCACTAAATGTGTTCATTAACTTTAGAGTACAACATATACCATATATGTTCTCTTTAATCCTTTTATCTCTTCCTGTAGGTATGATTCTTGCCGGAAGAGCATACTATGATGGTGTTGCAAAAATGGGTGACATTGCAGTTGCCTCGCCTGTTTCTAAAGAACTGGGTAAGTGTATCAGATTATTCAGTTACCCCAGGGGAGAACAACCTGTGATTCTCCAGATGTTTGGCCTACAACTTCCATCATCCTTCGCCACTGGCTATGCTAGTTAGGGTTGATGGGAGGTGAAGGATAAAACTTCTGGAGGGTCACAAGTTGCCCATAAGATACACCATAGAATCCTTCTTAATACATGGAATTCATGTAGGAGCTCCTAAGTTTTACTAGCAAACCGAGCTTGTTGTCAGTTGACTAGTTGATCAACTAGATGTACATTGTAGCATCCTAGCATCTTGTGAATGTCTAATTTCTACTGTCCGTCCACCAACAGATTTCCCCTTCTACATTCTGCGAAAGCTGGGTTCAATTATACTTCTTCCCCAGTCCAGCCCATCATGGGGAGAAAGTGAGAGCGTCTCCAGTGTACCTTGGACACTCAAGGACACAACATTTAAATGTAGCCTGTATGTGTAAAATCCAATGTGCATAGGCCAGGGGTGAGGAACGTGTGGCCCTCTAGATGCTGGTGGTCTGCAACCCCTATCAGTCTTAGGTGTGGGGTGAGGGAGTTGCAGTCCAATCACATCTGGAGGGTCACACATTCCCCATCCCTGGTGTAGGCCAGTCCAATCAATGGTTGATTACCATTTATGGGGGGAGTCAACCAAACAATTTTAACTTATGTGCATTGAATTGTACACACATCTCTGTGTGTTCAGGCATTATGTTCCCTTGTAGACATGTAGGGATGTCAGAGTTGGGGAAGAAGCATTGAGCCAGCAGGAATACCTGGCATGTTCTTGCTCTTCTGCCTGTGATGGGTGAGATCTGAGAGAACATTCAATCCCACTCTGAACTAATTAGGGAATTCATTGTTTGAACTAGCATACTTTTAAGACTGAAATGTGAGTTTTGTTTTTGTATGTCAGTTACCCCAAATATCAATCAATTTCATTCGTGATCTGACATTTCTGTCTGCAGTGCAGTCTTAGGTATATCCTTTATTTTCTATGTAGTGAAATTGAAAATTATGTATCCAACTGCCGGCATAAAATTTGACAGGACACTAGATTTGCTTTTCATCTTGTCTTTTCTGCCATTGTTAGTTTTGACTGAAAGTTTAAATAGGATGGTTCAAGTTATTTTTCTCCATAATCATATTCATCCTTCAGCTACCTATTTGTATGCTCATGTCCTGCTTGTGGGTTCCTGGTCAACAACTGTTTGGCCACTGTGTGAACAGAAGGCTAGACTAGATGGACCCTTAATCTGATCCAGAATGGTTCTTCTTGTATTCCTATGTTCTTATGTTTAAATACCTTGCACAATATAAACTGGAGGACAGATCTGCCTAAAAGAAAAATAAGGTGTTGTTATTGTTGTTGTTTTTAAAAAATTCTATACTGATGAAGAATACAGGAACCTGTTGAAGTAAAAGGAACCGTGTTTGGGGTGTTTTTTTGAAATTGCCTACCTTTTTTGTTTCCTTCTAAAATCCATAATTGTGTGGCTTTCCCATTCTGCCACTCCCGTAGATTGAATACAGAATGTAAACAGCAAAAAAGCAAATAAATCATATTGTAGTCACCTTATTTGCTTTGCAAGTTAGCTTTAGGAAGGACTAGCTGAATACACCAGGAATCTCAATATGCTTGTGTGTCTGATATGTATCAATCCTTCAAGGTTGTAAGAATAATAACGCAATGACTGGCCACTACTTTTTAATTTTATGCATTGCCATCATGTCGTTTTACATGCCTTTAGTAGATGAACATGTATTTTTAAACTTTTAATGCTCTCCTTTCCAATATGTGAGAATTCCAAATTGTCTAACTGAATCTCATGCAGCCTGTCACTATGCATGTATACTCTAAAATAAATTATGTTGAGTTCAGTGGGGCTTATTCCTGAGTAAGTGAACACTTGATCTAAGTGAGCATTACATTAAATTTACACATACCTTCAACATGCTAAAGTGACCTCTTTAAAGTAGGCAGGAATTAGGCAAATCCTGAAGAAGCCTCACCTGGAAGATGTTAACAGCTGTAGGCCAGTTGCCAACATCCCCTTTATTATGTTGTGTGTTATGGTTTTATGTTTTGTGGACTGCCCAAGAGCTTCAGCTTTTGGGAGGTATAGAAATGTAATAAATAATAAATAAAATAAAGTCGAAACCCTTTTGTGGGGTATGATTACTACCCCCAATTTAGATGCATATGGAAAGAAGTAATTTCCATATTTATGAGTATCATAGTTCAGAAAAGTGACCAGCTTTGAGTAGTGTGATACCTCTGCATGTTGTTGAAAATGTCCTTTTGCTTATGCCTCTGTAATTTGGGAGAGGAGAGAACTACAAATAATGCCAACTGCATATATCCTTTAGCACGTTAATCAAGATTTACTCATAATTCATAACTCATGGCATTAGCCTATGTGTAGCTGATAGTTTTCAATAAATAGGTGTGGGGGGGGGAGAGCTGAATTAGGACTGTGGTGGCATGTAGGGAGAGTTTTGATCCTCTGCCAAGTTGGAGGTACATCTGCTATTTGCAATGGGAGGAAAGCTCCCAACCGTGGCTGTGGGTGTCCTTCATAGAATCATAGAATAATTCTTCCATTGCAAATAGCCTTCATAACCACACTTTGGATTGGGATCATGGCAGAACAAGCAGTTAAAAGCCCCCACCCCTGAACTGGCTCACTCCCCATCCTGTGCCAGCTTTTAATTGAAAAAAGAAGAAGAAAAGCCGTGCAAGGGCTAACGACTTGAATAATGTTCTCATCTAGTTTGTCCCTCAGCTACATCAGTGTCCAGTACTCTGCTAAAAATGTACAATTAATAGTTGGGATGCCCCTCTGATCATTTTCTAATGGAGGACTTAAAATATCCAATAAAAGTTCCTGTGCAACATTTTTATGTTCATTGAAAAGATGGCTTTGGACTCCCTCCAGTTCAATCTCAGATAAAGTGCTTGCTGTAGAAATACGAAAGGTACAAAAGGTCAGAGAACTCTGGACGAAGCACTGTAATATTTTTAGCAGTCCTTGAAACAGCAATGAAATGGCGCTCAAAAGTCAGCACTTCCAAAACAAAGCATAGAGTCAGTATTTAAAGTATGGATGCTTGAGGAATTCAGTGTATTTATTTAAATTAATAGCCCCCAAGTTTTGGGATTTGAAGCCAATAGAATTATGTCTTCCTCCAATTTCAGGCATTTAGGCAGTCTTGAAGACCTTCCTGTTGAAGGCTGCCTTTGATTCATACCTTAGCATATGAAAGCAAAGGAAATTCTTAAAGTAATTCTGGACACCTATTCTCACGTGGCCCCCTTTAATTTTTACTTTGTCTTTCACTTCTTCTGTATCTCAACTTTGTAAGGGCTCAGCCCTAAAAACAGCTTCAAAAAAATGACATAAATAAAACTATAGCACAGAACATTAAAAAAAAAAAAAGGTAATACAATAAGATAACAGAATTAGAGCCGTAGAAAGAAAAATGTAGAAAGATGGCCAGTAGATAGTATTTAAGGAGCAACATAGTTAAAAGCTTGTTGAAAAAGAAAAATCTTCAAGTACTGACAGAATACCAGTAAAGAAGAAGATAATGGGGCGCTGTCACAGAAAAGACCCTAACCCTTGGTACGTCAGAGACGGTTTTATTAGCTGGTCTGGTCAAGGCTTTAGCTGCAACTTTCTGCACATTTTTTAATACTTCTGTGATTTTCTGAATGAAATGTCCTGATCCAAATCGCTCAAACTAAAAATGGCAGTTTAAGGTAGAAGCAGAATTAATGGTTGGTATCACATGTGAAAGTGTCAGAGGTCTGAAATAGACAAATTCTTCCACCTCTACTTTTATTAAACAAGTCTTTGAATATGTCTTCATTTGTAAGTGTATTCATAGAGAAAAGATGGAGCATATGCTTTCTCAGGCGTTGCAAATCAAAAGCGAATGAATGTTGGACAGAGAGACGTACATAAGCGAACACTTCTGGATCGTTTGTATCAAATCATTATCGTGCTGGTTTCATAGTATGTGCTTTCTTTCTGACCATGACGAAAGGAAATTGAACCATAAGGTAGAGTTCAAAGGAGAATTAAATTATGTTGATGATGAAGTAAGAAGTTTTCTGAGCTGATTTTTTTTCAAAAAAAGATTCTGGGGACTCGCCTGTTTATTTGGCATGAGCTTTGGTAGGCAACAACCTACTTCAATCTATTGTGTGAATCTAATGAAATCTGCCTGCAAAATCACATGTTCCAATAAACCAGTTAGAGGTTATTTTTGCCACTACAGAAACATTTCTCAGTATTTTTTAGATACAGGATCATTTTCTTCTAATCTATATTCTACCAGACTGTGTTGAATAATTAACTATTCTGAACCTGATCTAAAAAGGCCAAATTATTGCTACTTTAGTGTCATTAAAGGCTCTGTATTTAAACTAAAACATGGAATAAAAACAGAACTCTGCTGGCAGGCTTACAATTTAAATAAGCCAACACTTGAAGAAAGGGAAAAGGTATGAGAAGATACCTTGAATTACCGTATTTCTTCAATTGTAAGACGCCATCGATTGTAAGACGCACACTAATTTCAGTACCACCAACAGAAAAAAAAACCTAAGACACACCCGCGATTCTAAGATGCACCCCATTTTTAGAGATGTTTATATGGGGGGGAAAGTGCGTCTTAGAATCGAAGAAATAGGGTATTAGTTTATTGGATAAATTAACATTGTGCCTTGAAGTGTTTCTTAAAAAGCGGACGGAACTTAGTCATATGAATACCTGTAGGTAATGAGTTCCAGAGATAAGATACCGGCAAAGAAAACATATGGAGGCATGTGACAACAGATTTAATCTTTCATGTGAGAGGAAGTCGGTGATGTAGGACGAGAACAAGTACAGAGAGAAATTAAAGGGAAAAGAAGCAGGAGCATCAGTGTTCAGGCATTTAAAAGTGAGAACTAAGGATTTAAAGTGAAAGTGATATAGGGAAACCAGTGCAAAAGAAATAAAAGGAAAAACATCATGTTTATGGACAACGAAGATAAGACAACCTGCAGAGTGAAAAACAGATATCATTTGTTTAGATGGGCTAAAGCAAAACCAACAAGAACATTACTATAATCAAATCTAAGGGAATGAATAAGTTATCATGGGAACTTCAAAAAGAAATGAAAATATTTTAGACACTTTAATATTTATAACACCTCAGTTTGAATAGTCCTGAATCTGCAATGAAAAATTGTCAAAAAATATATGTGTATTGAAAATGAAATAGAAACACCAACAATTTAAAAAATATTTATTTATTTATTTATTTATTTATTTACTACATTTATAACGCCCCATAGCCGAAGCTCTCTGGGCAGTGTAAAAAAACACACACGATAGCTATTTGTAAATTTGCCAGTGAATAAAAATAAAGGGCATGACATAGAAAAGATGCAAATTTATGAAGAATAAAGAAAGGAGCCAGTAGCAGGTGTATATATAGCCTCTATTAAAATTTGCAGGGTTTAGCTCTGTCTATAGAGATATTCTATTACTAGATATAATGGATAATGACTTAAGACTAAGTTTAGAAACTATGGAATTACGGGACTTTAGGTCTTGTTGAGAATTTAGATGTTCTTTTTGGAGACATATGGGGGGAACTTTTTTAAAAAATATGTGAGATAAATAAGTAGCTAGTATAAGACAGAAGAGATTTTTTGTAATATTGATCTCACACAGTAGATTAGGAGTAGGGAGTTTTAAATACTAAAGTGATCTCACAGGCTTATATTTCTCGTTTAACCAGTTCAGAGATTTAGATTCCTATTTCAATCCTGCAGCATTTTTAAAGTAATTTGCATAGTGCTAAGCACTCTAAAGAACACGCAATTAAGCACATAAGTTTCCATATGTATGTTCTGTGTGATACTGTGCTTGTGAAAATGATAATGTGTAAGTGATGGGCTGCATCCAGCAAGAATGCTCAGTACCTTAAATTTGCGCTTCCACTGTATTTGCACTGAAGGCTCTGAATCAATATTTTCCAAATAACATGAGCTATTTTCCTATCGAGGTATGAATATGATGAAAGCTTCCTGGTAATTTGCTGTCAGACTACTGTGAGAAAGCTAACACTTCTGGTACATTAATACCAAGTTACATCACTGTTTACCTTTGCATTTTAAATGGGAGTTCCTTATAGTTCTTGGCCTTCCGGGTATCCAAGTTGCCATCGCAGCTTGCTTTTTGAGACACAGTTTTATATTGGCTGTATCCCAGCTTCCTTTGCAACGGGAATAGAGATTGCTTGAGAGGAACAGTGAGGCGTCAGAGTTTTGGGGCACTCTTGCTGAGCAGCTCTGTAGGGGATATCCATAACCCACAGGGCGCAACAAACAACACGTTAACCCACCATAAGTAAAATAATCCACTGTGGGGGAGGGACATCCCACAGACAACGGACCCATCTTAGTTTGTTCCGGAAATTAAACCAGCATGGGTTATTGTGTTGTCTGAATGCAGTGTCTTTTCTGCAGGGTGGGTTATTGTGTTGTCTGAATGCAGCATGTTTTCTGCAGGGTGGCCTGTGAACCATGCAGTACAGTTTACTTTTCTCAAACACACCACATTGAGAACCCATGGCTTGTTGTTGGGTTGTTCAGGGTGGTTAACAAGCCACATTGCGTAGTTAACGAGCAAGCCCCTGGAAAACACACTGTATTCAGACAACACAATGACCCAAGTTCAACCACAACTCACACTGGGTGGATTAGTATGTTGTGTGTGAACCCAGCCTAAGAGTGCAGTCCTATGGGATTGCTACTCTACAGACAGAGGGCTCCAATCCTCATATCCTAAGCCCCAGCAGACACGGCAGAGGAACGATGGAGACACTTTTTGCCTCCCATTCCTGGTTTACAGCCAGGCCTCTGAGCCCATCCAATTTGCTTAACTTTCAGTGGGAAGGGATGGAAATAAAGAGGCTCATAATCCCCCACCTCCTACCATCATGCCCCCTCTCCCCGTCACTGTTATAACCTTAGGTAAGTAGCCATTATGCAACTTCCTGCAGTAGCAGTTCCAGGATTTCTCCCCCCACCCGCCAAAAAATCATACCTGTGTTTATGGGTGTGGGTGGGCTGGTGGGATCGACACCATCTTATGGACCCTGGGACAACTATGCTCCCCCTAAGCGTTCCTGCAGTTGTTGTTTTATTTAGTTCATTTATTACATTTCCACACCACCCAGTAACCAAAGCTCTCTGGGTGGTTTACAGAGATTAAAAACCTAAACAACACAATATTATACATAGTATAAAAAACATTTAATACTTTTTGCATCTTTTTTAGTGCTCATTAGGTGCATGATTTAAATAGAGAGATACAATAACATTTGCGTCCTATAAGTACAAGGACTCAATATAGCCGTGTTCTAATTATGATATTTTTATAGTAGTCAGTCTAATCTTTATGCTTCCTTTGCTCAGCTAAGTAGCTGGTCAATGGAAAATCACTGCTCTTTTGTTCAGTTTTCTCTGAGTCTGTTCCTGAAATTGTGATTTCTTTGCCTTTATGACCATCTGAGCATAAAGGCCCAATTAATTTTTGTTACACATAGCAAATATATTTAATAGGAATGGAGCTTACAACGTTATAGATCTATATAAACAGTCCAAGGTCTGGAATGAATTTTGCTATACTAAGTAAGACTTAGAGCAGAAAATACGGTATTTTCCATAGACACATCATAATTTAAAATAGGTATTTTGTATGCTGAACTATAAGGCAAAACATTTGTATAACTTTTAATGCACTGATGGTAAAAGACAGCTTTGAGAATATAAGGCAAAATCCTATGGTAAATGACCTAGAAGTAGGACAACAGGAAGGCCATCACTGCAAAATGGCGTTGCTGAATTTGTGCTGGAAATCCTGTCAGGGATGAATAACAATGGCCTAGTTCACAGGTCACAACAACCTAGGGAGAGGCAACTCTAGGTTGTCTCTCCCCTAACAACCCAGAGTTCCAGGTTCACACAGTGCTAAACAACCCAGGGCTGCAGTGTCCTTGAGTTGTTTAGCCTCTCCCACTTGCAGCCAGAGCAATCCGGCAGTGGGAGCCAGCACACAAACCCGCCAATAAGGTAAAGCATATAAACTCCTTGGTACAAGCATATAAAACCTCACACAGACCCTTTAGTTATATATTCAACAACATATTCAACATTCGCCATGAAGAAGGAAGAATTCCATCAATAGATGTCAGTCTGAAAGTGACAAGACAGCTTGACTACAGTACTATGCACTTCTGTCTGTGTTCTTTCGTGCAAGACTTCACTTACTGAAAGTAATTATTATGCTGTAGGTAAGCAAAACACACCCTCTCCAACTGATATGTACAAGTGGCCTGGAAGTTTGCTAATGATTTTTTTCAATGTCTTCTAGCTTCTGACAGCTCCAACATAAAATGTTTTCTAGATTTTCTCCAGAATTAGATAAATGAGGAAGTTTTCTTTAAAATCCATGTTATACTAAAAAAAATTAACAAGAGCTTACAAACCATAAATTAGTTTAAGGGTGGGGAGGAGTAAACAGGGCCAGAGGCAAAAACGTGCGAGACCAATACAACAGAAACCCAGCACAAAACTCACCAAAACAAAGAGGCAGCACAAATTCTCCCACACAAAGAATAGCCAAAAATCCCAATGATAAAGCAAAGATCCAGCCAAATTCAATGTTCTGTACAGCCCCCTCCCTCTACAGAAATTCCTGCTGGCAGTATAAAACAGATCAAGCACAAAACTCCCCAAGGGATCCAGCACTGAAATGTTTGGCCGCAACCCAGCGAAACCTGCAAGAAACCCTCCACAGTTCCAGACAGTGGTGAAGAGCTCTGAAGAAGAACCAAAGACTAGAACGTGTGCATTCTGGACTTCACAGGGTGTTTTCTCAACCCTGGTTTAGCAAAGGTGAACGCAAACAAGGAAGAGAAGAGCAGGGATGTTAGTGAATGGACATGGGGCTGGGTAGAGAGGTTATGGTCTGATGGGAGAACTTGGCGAGGTGGGTGGAAAGGGCTGGAGGTTCCCTATGACTGAACTAATCCTTAGGGTAGTATTTCCCTGATCCCTATTATATATAATATATGTATATGTTACCAGTTAATAGTCTTGTAGTATAAATATCATGGGGAAAGTTCCCTCCCAATTTTGAGCTACTGCTCATACATGATGGACTCATTTCATGGTCCATGATGAAAGACTGAGCAGACTTTCACATGTCAATCAGTCTCCTTTTGAACATGGCTATTGGAATCCCTCCGAAACTGCCACTTCAGAAACGATGGAAAGAAGTTTGGGTTGCGATGCAACGTTTCTTGAATTTCCCTTGGACTGCAAGAAGATCAAACCAGTCCATACTCCAGGAAATAGAGCCAGACTGCTCACTTGAGGGAATGGTATTAAAGGCAAAACTGAAGTACTTTGGCCACATAATGAGAAGACAGGACACCCTGGAGAAGAGGCTGATGCTAGGGAAAGTGGAAGGCAAAAGGAAGAGGGGCCGACCAAGGGCAAGATGGATGGGTGATATTCTGGAGGTGACAGACTTGACCTTGGGGGAGCTAGGGGTGGCAATGGCCGACAGAAAGCTCTGGCGTGGGCTGGTCCATGAAGTCACGAAGAGTCGGAAGCGACTGAACGAATAAACAACAAAAAGCTTGTAAGAGAGAGTTTTAAGCTTGTAGGCAAACTGTCTGGAATTAATTTTGAAAGGACGTGTTCTACGTAACAGTAGGGTACGCTATCCTGCCTGTCTTACAGGCCTCAGAAAAACAGTCGCACTTGTGAGTCTCGGCTCTAATCAAGTTGTATTACCATACTCCCATCACCCTTCTAAAACAAATGAGGGCTTAAAGTATGAAATAGTTTCCCCTATGGCTGCTTATGACCTTTCAGAATAATCTGCAGCTGAAAGGAGACCTTAAAGTCTGTCAGCATAACCAAAGAGTGAATCTATCACTTTTCCATTAAACCAGAATTAAGTTGACAACTTTTTAAAATTACTCGTTTTTAGCTCTCTCTAATTAATCCATTCGAATTGAGATGAACGCTTTTAAAAATTAGTACATTTCAGCTCTCTCTAATTAACCCATGTCATTAGTCTTCCTGGATAATGCACATCAGCATTAACAAGGGAATCATATTTGTGGCTGACGCACTACTTTGATGTGCTTTTACTTCCTAATGCTGCAAATTGAAACTTACTGCATTTTGTAGAACATTTAAAATAATACAGCAAACAAATTCTATGTTTGAATTAGCATAGTAGTGAACATCTGGTAGTGTTCAAAGTAGTTGGTGAAGCTGAATATCAGCTATTATAAGTCATTTCAGGCAGACATTCTACAAGTTACTATTTAGTTTTCATATATTACAAAAATAATACTTTTTAGTGTTTTGTAAGTGGCTAGTGTCAAGACGCATCAAATAGTGTGCAATTCACTTACAGGATACCTTGTTTAGAAATATAGATGACAACTTTAAAGAGTTATTCATGGACATTGTTTCACAAGTGTTTTTCTCCAAACAAAAGTGTGTTAATGTTTTTTTCTTTGTACATATAAGATCAACAGGCTTGAAAGCAATAGTTGAAATTATTGTGTGGGGGAGGGGGTGTTCTTTCGCTTTGCATATCTTGTTTTATTTTGTCATTACTGGGATAGCCAAAAAAAAAAAAAAAAGTGGAGATTGAAGAGCCAGATCTTCCCCTGGTATACTGTAAATGATGGTGATAATAGTCCATTGATAATGTGCCTACCTAAACCAAGACAAAATCTGTCACTTTGGTTCTAGAAACATATTTCACCTCTCTGTATCAAATTTCTGTTAAGGATACACTCGACAGAAATGGACTTATGGTTTCCTATTTAGGTAAAAGATTCAGGAAATCATGTTCAAAGTTTCTCCATCTATTCCAGGTACTACTCAGCATTTGTATAGGAATTGTAGTACTACAGGGCATGCTACAAAATATAGGAGTACTGCAGTCCTGTAAATGTTCCCCAGATTTCTTTTGGTGGCCTGCTAATTTTAAATATAATACTGGAAATAATCAGAAGAATGTGCTTTAGGTGTGCATTTGTATTGATTGAGCTCACCACTGGGTGGTTTTATTAACTGATATGGTAAATACCTGTCAGAACTCATCCTTAAAATTGCAACTCAGATCAATCCTGCTCTTACAATGGGAGTCCATTCCCTCACATTTTGCTAGAAGTCTTGATGGCAGAGGGGAATAAGAATACTCTTCAGTTCCTTTTACACTTGCTGTAGACCTGGGAAAAGAGGTATCTCTGTTTTATTGCTAAGCTTCTATGCTGGTCATTGCATTCTCTTAACAAGTTCATAGTGCATGATAGTGGGATGGGTGCCCTATCATTGGAGAAAGAATGTGGCAGAACAACATGTTGGAGACCTCAGGAAACACGAATTCACCCCCTCTCCCCACTGCCTGTGGGAATTATTCGGAGATTATATCAAGTTGGTTATCCTGAGATTCATGAACAAAAAATTCCAAGATTTTAACCACATCCTGTTGCTCAAAGGTCACCGTCTTTTTCTTTAAAAGTGTGAATTCTACCCATGACCACCCTTGTACCTTCAGGCTTACTTTAAATAAAAATCTGGAGAAGCAAAGACTCTTTTATCATCTCATGGATTGCTGACTCTTTCAATTCACTTGTACATTTTATGTACCCCTGAAACCAGAGGTTAATGTCTTCATAGTTATTCTGTATTAGCAGGTTTTCTGGATAATGCGGTAAACAGTACATATTAAGCTGTAAACTCAGATCTGTATTGCAATTCAACCTGAATTAACCATAAACCTAGGATCAAAGTCGATGTGACACAAACCATGTCTTTGGGATCTTGGGGTTGTAATGGATAGTACATTCAGAATGTCAACAGTGTGTGGCTGTTGTGAAAAAGACAAATTCCATGTCGGAGATCATTAGGAAAGGAATTAAAAATAAAACCGCCAATATCATATTGCCTTCATACAAATCTATGGTATGACCGTGCTTGGAATGTTGTGTCCAGTTTTGGTCACTACAGTTCAAAAGGGATATTGCAGAGCTGGAAAAGATGCAGAAAGGGGCAACCAAAATGATCAAGGGGTTTGATCTTTTTAGCTTAGGGGGAAAAACTGGGTAAGGGGAGAAATGATAGAGGTATGTAAACTTAGGTATGGTATAGAAAAAGTAGCTATGGAGATGTTTTTCTTCCTCTTTCATAATATGAGAATCAGAGGTCATCCAATGATGCTGAATGGTGGGAGAATCAGGAGAGACAAAAGGAATTACTTCTTCGCTTAGCACATAGTTAAACTATGGAACTCGCTACCACAAGATGTAGTGGTTGTCAGTATAGATAGCTTTAACAGGATTAGAACAATGGAGGCTGGGTATCAATGGCTACTGGTCATGATGTCTGTATATTACCTCCAGTATCAGTGGTTATTTATTTATTTATTATATTTATATCCCGCCTTTTTTCCTCCAATAAACCCAAGGCGGCATACATAATCCTCTTTGTCCTCTCCATTTTATCCTCACAACATCAACCCTGTGAGGTAGGTTGGGCTGAGAGACTGTGACTGGCCCAAAGTCACCCAATGGGTTTCCACGGCCAAGTGGGGACTAGAACCCAGTTCTCCCGACTCCCAGTCCAACACTTTAGCCACTACACCAGACTGGCTCTCAGTTATATAAGTATTCTCTATACTTATATAATTATTGGGTTTCCTGTTGGCATTTGGTTGACCACTGTGTGAACAGAATGCTGGAAGATAGACTTTGATCTGATCTAGCACAATTCTTATGGTTTTTAATCCATCAAGTTAAATTAGGAAGAGAACTGAAATAAACAAAGTCCATAGGTGAGAGTGAACCTGAGAAATCATAATAGTCCGACATCAGCATCAAAAGCTGCACAGTGTGTTTTAGTGTGTTTGGGGTAAGGGCGGATGCAAATTGGAGGATAACTGGTTGATACACTCTGATCTTCTGGTTTGTTTTCTGCAACCACACCCACACAGTGGGTACTGGCAGCTGCTTATGTATACAAACACTCATCATAGCAGAATGCATCTGCAGTCATATGCTCAATGATGCACCCTCTGGGGCTAATTACAAAATCTGCAGTGGGTGTGTTCCAGCTCAATATTAACAGTATGAACATTTCTTTGCCTTGTAGATGGGGTGGGGGGTTACTTTAGTGATCTAATACTGCTTTCATTTTTAAAAAAAAATGTTTAAAAGAGGGTCTTTTGTTTATATTTTAATCATATTAGTCCATTGATGCCTTCAAACGATTCCAAGGTCGATGCCCTCCTACATGGGGACAAATGAGAAACTACAGAATATGAGAGATCTCTATGTGCATCAGGTCTCTACTTCTACATAAATTTGGGGTATAGGTGTCCAACCCAGAAAGCCATGTTCACAACTAAACCACTGTCACTTGTAGAAGGTGAACGTTTCTCATGCACTCTCAGAATTGTACCAATCACTGAGAACCTTCGATATTTATTTAAACTTCTCCAAGGTGAAGCTTCATTCCCTAGACGTCAAACAGGCACTTTCATTCTACTTGCTCAAGACATTATTGTTTAGAAACTTGACTCATTTATTCATCTGCCACCCAGAATCCAAAAAGGGTCACCCTGTGTCACCACAGCACTTTGCCAAATGGTTGGTTTCGGCCATGCTTCCAGCCTATCAACTGGAACACTACCTGCCCTACAAGTATGGGAACACTCAACCAGAGCCCTGGGATCCTCTGCTTTTTTCCTCAGAGGTGTCTCACTTAGCATGGTGACCTGGGGTTCAACCTTCTGGCTTCATTAAACACTACCGCCTGGATATCAGAACACGCGTTGATAAAGCTTTTGGCATAGCAGTTCCTTCTTTCTTCAATCCTGGCATGAGATCTTCTTCCGATAAGTCTATCACCCATATGTGCGAGTCACAGAGACCACGAAGAAGGACAGGTTGCTTACTTGTAACTGGTTCTTCAACTGGTCATCCTGCTTTGATGTCTCCCTGCTTTTGGCTACATAACCATTTAAACACACTCACTAACCTTTTGCTGCAAAACGGTTAGCGGCTTATACAGGCCCTATATCTGTTTTACATTAACACTGCACCACTACCCTTTAAAACAACTCTGTGGTTTTATGTTGCAAGCTGTCAAAGCTTCCTTTCCTCATACCTCATGAAATGGAAACAAGGGATCCACACCTGAGCTATTCCACCTCTTTGGTGGTATATGATCACTTCAGAGCTGGAAGCCATGGCTAAAATTAATATAACGAGGTCACATGTGTTTTGCTTGTACCGGCTTTTATTGCACAAGCAAAGACCACTCGGGTGATCTTCTTTTTACAACCTGCTTAAACAATGTCAAGCCCTTGGGCATGTTCAGGCCTGTGGCTGGGCAGTAATTGGATTTTCTTTTGTGATTGAGATTCATGCAGTTTTGAAGCCCGCATAAGCAATCTATTCATTTAACAAGGCAAGAGTTACCTCTGTAGTTGTGACAGTTGATGCTATTCTATATAATGGCTCAGATTCCAAGTTTCCCTCATAAGTGAGCAAAGGCACTTCCAGTTTCTTGGGAGGGGGATGTTGTGGAGGGGCGATTTCTTTCACACACCCACACCCACACACACACTCTCCAATTGCGGCCTTCTTTGCAACATCACATATCGTTCTTTTAAAGTCAGGAAAGGTTTTTTGAGGGCCCCTGGAAGGTACACTTGGAACAGGGCTGGTTCAAAGCCTATGTGTTAAAACAATGAATCTGCATCAATTGGTATAGAGTCGTACCTTGAACAAAAAGAACATAACACATTACTACTCTTATGTTAAGTGGAAAAAATGTTGCATTTCGTTCATACATTATTAATGGCGCATCTGCCTGCTTATTCTTTTCGAATACAAAATTACCCACAGAAAATTACCAATCACCTTTAAATGAGTCAAGATGAATATGTTGTTTACATTTACTTGGGTTAGCACCAGTCATACAATTTTAATACCCCTGGTTGTTGTTTTTAAAAAAACGTTAATTTTATCCAATAAAAGGCTAAATGATGCGAGTGAATAAGGTTTAACAATTTGTTTGAATGGGTTCTTTTTCCGATAGTTGTGTGGAAATGAGAGGTTTTATAATCTGTTGACAGCTTTAATGTTCTTACAGGGGTAGAAAATTACTGATTTTGTTTTTTCTGGTTACAACATCCAGAGGGAGAGGCGGGTAACAAATAAATAAATTATTATTATTATTATTATTATTATTATTATTATTATTATTATTATTATTATTGAATAATGAATGAAATCCATAGTTATTTCTGAAGAAAATCCATCTTAAATTACAAATATAAACAATATTTCTCCTGAATATCATTGGCACTAAGACATACCTCTGGGTAAAATATGTAGGGGTGACTAGGTGTGTTTTTGCTACCTTGATTATGACTAACAATGTAACTAAATGGTTTGGTTGAAAATGAACTTTCATGGGCCGGAGCCCAATTTGTCACATGTACAAAGGTGTTTTCCCTGGTTATTCCCTCGTCCTCAACAACCTATGCCATAATACATTTCTTCATCTTTTAGGTGCCACAGAACTCTTGGTTGTAGTTCAACATATTGGACTGCAAGCTTTCAGAGGAGAAACATGACGAAGCTAAAGTTGTATAATAAGTTGATTGTCATGATAGTCAATATTAAAATAAGTGTGTTCATTCGCAGTATCTTAATTCTGCCTAATTTTTATCTAAACTAGCCTTGTAACATGATGCAAATATCATTTCGTTCTGAGCAACCAGCTTGCTGAACCCACCAGCCAAGCTAGCAAGATTTTGTACACACTGGCAAGGTACTCTAAATATATTTACTTTGGAGTCCTTTTTTCCCTTTAAACTTACATTCACATTTTTACTCAATAGGTTATATTCAGAGTCATGTTTAAATACACTGTCTGGTAAAATAGTGCTTTTTCATGCTCTGTTCTCCAGAGCCAATGTTGCTATGATTTGGCAAAAGGGATCCTGTTCCATTTGGTGATTCATCAAGAGTTTGTTTACTGAGCTATAATTAGTTACACCTGTGCAAACCAATTGACAGGAGTGGAATTGAACAGGTGTCACTGTGTAATTTGAACGCAATTGGGATGAATACTAGACATAGCAGAAGGATGAGATTATCAAACTCAGAACTGATATATTATCATTGTGGACTGTCCTTTGTGAAGTAGGACACATGGCCACCATAACTTGGAAGTTCCATTATCTATCAATGGCTGCTAATAACATAATCTCAGTGAATTGGTTGAATCTCCCTTTTAAAGTCTTGTATGGTAATGGCCATCACTACATCTCCCCCATCTTGATCGATGATTCTGACATTTAGCATAAAGACAACTATACATTATCTCCCTCTCCAAAAGTCATGTGTATTTATATGCATTTAAAGAGGAAATTGTGGCTATCTTTTTGTCTGCTTCTTGCCAAATTACGCCTATCCTAGTCCTATTTAAATAGTCCATGCTTCCTTAAAGAAGGTGCCGGTCCTATGAATCCCCAGGCCTATGGTCATATTCTTTAAGAGTACAGATTGTGCTTCCAGCTGTAGATTTTTTCTTTCCATTTACCTGTGACAAAAGGAGTTTACCCTTCTTGTTTAATTGGGTATTGTTGTGATCGGGTACTGAATGACCACCAATGGCCCAAAATCCTGATAGGTAGCAGGCACTAAAGCATTGTAACTTCTGAGAAATCTGATGTGCACATTTGGCTGATATTCAGTTCCAACATCCAAAGAGGACTGGGGTGGGGTTTAAGCATCTTCTGGCATTAATACCAGAAGGGATTCTGTTTTATGGTATCTACTGCAGTGTGGAAGAACATAAGCTTTCATCATCCCCATTGCTCTTGTCTGAAGGGTAGTCAGGGATGAGTTTTCAGTTATAGTAAATGAAGCTAGGTTGAAAGCTAAAATGTGGAAGGGTGTTAATGCTGAAAAAAATTCATCAGATGTATACTACGTTAAGAAGACACAATCTAGTTCAATCCATGCTTTTGCATTTTCTTGTCTGCAGTACTTCTGAGAATTAACTAGCATACCACACAACACTGTTCTGTCACTTTAGAAAGTACAGCTTCAGCTTAATAATATGACTTTAAAATCCTCCAGATCTGCCAACTGTAGAACTATTTGACTTTTAGGTAAAAGAGCTCTGTTTGTCTTACTGTTTGCATCTTACTGTGCGCTGTAAGATTACTATGGTTTCATTGTCAAAATATTGACTCATTAATAACACAAGAGGAAATAGGTGAGCCAGTGCATACATCTGTATGGTGACGATGTAGGAGGGGATGTAGAAATAAGAAAAACCAGACTTGTGTATAAAATAATAACTACCTTAAATATTTACTTTCATTTCCCAACTGTATTAGTCCTTCAAATTGTTTTGAAGGGTGAAAGAAAAAAAAATCAATTTTCAGGAAGAGCAGTCACACCCTTAGCTCTGAAAGCTACAGTCAGGCTTGAGTGCTACAGAGACCAGAATAACAACATTTGAAAGTCAGGTTTTCCAGTCTTGACCCGCCAGGTGAATGAGTTGTTTTATTGAACATTTACACTGTCGTGGCAGGAAAAGCCAAAGGAAGGGAGTGTATAAGGGTGGGGGAGAGTTGTGCCAGCTCACAACCTTGTTGGATCACTGTCAGAACGTTGAGTTCCAGCTTCTACTGCATTAATCTTTGCAAATGTGCCAGCCGTTGGTCAAGTGTGTTGCTGTGGCAGCAAATTCTCAAAAGCATGTACTGTGTGAGCAGAGCTGAAGAAAGCTCATAAAAACACACACTTCCCAGGGTTTGAACCTTGCTCTCCATTAAATTTTAAATTGCTTCATGATTTCTTCAAATATGCGTACTTATTTGAAGAATAAGGCTGACTTAAGGCTGACACATTTCATGACCTCAACTGCATTCCTCCCCATAGTTTCTTCGTGAGTAAGTCTCATTTAAGTGGGCAGGACTTGCATGTACCTAAGTGAGGGTATGCATGATTACACCCAGTCCCATCCCTTATTATCATTTGCAAGATAGGTTATAAATATTTCTGTTTTACAGGCGGAAGGGCTGAAGCAGAGGTTGTCGGCTACTTATATGGCAGAGGAGGAAGGGCTGGCATAAATTAGATCTCTCAACAGTTTGTTGAAATAATAGTTAATGTGGAGGAAAGGCACACAATAAAGAGGATTCAGTCATTACTTCAACCCTATTCCTGTGTCCTCATAAGCAGAAGGAAAGAGGCCATGGTTCTTCAACCATGGTTGTTAGAAATGGCATAGATGGAGATTTCTTGGATTCACCAGGAGATTGGCTACCAAAGTGAAATTATGTTGGCTTTGGGGCTTTTATGTGTTTTACTATCAGGGTTTTTCAGTTCTCATCAGTGTGTTTGAGAGTTAAGAGATGTGTTAAGAAGATAATGCCTACATTGATATACGTAGAAAGCTGCCTTATGCCAAGTCAGATCATTGGTCCATTCAGGGATAAGCAACCTGTGCCCAATCTACACCAAGCAGGATATTGCACTATGAAAGCAGTATATGGTATGGTATGTGTCAACGGGCCCCAACAGTTGTCAGTGCACTTCAATACAGCTATAAAGCAGTAGTGTGGCTCCTGCCTCTTATATATCGCTTTCATAGTGCAGCATGGTGTAGATTAGGCCCAGGTAACCCTCTGGATGTTTCAGGTAACAGCCATCCACCCCAACTGGCATGGTCAATGCTCAGAAATTATTTATCTAATTAATTTGATTTATACTCTCCTTTCTACCAAAAATGGCACTTAAGGTGGCTTAAGAAACAATTTAAAACACAATGAAATGCAATTTATAGGAGTTGGGGGTCCAAAACTGCTGGAGCACACCAGGTTGCCTACATTTGCAGCATTCCAAGATTTAAGGCAGGAGTCTTTCAGCCCTTCAGGAATACTCTGTGGGTTGAACCTGGGAACCTATGCATATAAGGCCTGTGCTCTACCATTGAGCTATGGTCCATGCATAATAGCTGTGGCATAGTGCAAGAAAAGAATATTGATTGGAGGAGGAAATATATTATTGGGCAACAGTGCAGCAGCAAGAGATTTTGTAGCTCCTTCACATGTAGGGGGCAGGATTATAACTGCAATCCCTGCTTTCCCCCATTGCAAAATGCAGGATCTCTAAACCTATGGAGTTGGGCTACACACATGTAAGTCGTACGTGGTTAGACTGTATTTGTAGCAAGCTGATCATTGCATAGATGTTGAGAGCAGAGACAGGAGGCATGACCCTAATCCCCTCTTTGTATGTTCAATTAACACCTAATTTCAATTATTACAAAAGTATTGTATCTGAAAAAATATATTGTTATCAAATAGTTGTTGTGCATAACTGTGGCCAGATACCATTTACTCTAAACTTGTTTTGCTGTTTGAGGTATGGTATTTAAAAAGAATATCCAGGTATTTTGCATACTGCTGAATGCATTATGCTACTGCTCCCTCTCCCTCTCTCTGTTTTAAAAGTCTTCCACCAGTAAAATAAACCAGAAATAATGTCGGACCTGGCCACGGTGACACATGCCTTAGTTACATCCCAATTGGATTACTGTAACACGCTCTACGTGGGGCTGCCTTTAAAGAGTGTTCGGAAACTCCAGCTGGTTCAAAGAGCTGCAGCCAGATTGTTGACTGGGGCTGGTTACAGGGAGCAGACAACTCCCTTGTTAAAACAGCTCCACTGGCTTCCAGTCTGTTTCCAGGCACAATTCAAAGTGCTGGTTATGACCTACAAAGCCCTATATGGCGCGGGTCCAGGTTATTTGAAAGACTGTATTCTCCCTTATGAGCCTGCCCGTGCTTTGAGATCTTCTGGAGAAGCCCTTCTTTCAGTCCCACCATTTTCACAAGCGCTTGGTGGGAACACGGGAGAGGGCCTTCTCGGTGGCTGCTCCGGTGCTCTGAACTCTCTTCCCGGGGAAGCTAGACTGGCTCCCTCCTTGCTGTGCTTTCGGAAGCAGGCAAAAACTTGTTTGTTCCGACAGGCCTTTGGAGAATAATCTGGTCCTTCATCTATGTTAAGGTCTTGTAAAATTGTCGTGTATTTTAAACGTTTAGTGTTTTATATTGTATTTTTTATTTATTTATTTATTTATTTATTATTTTAATTTTTGTATATTTCTTTCCCTAGGTTTAAAATGTATATGTTTTAAATTTTGTAAGGCCGCCTTGAGGCCCAATATTGGGCAAAAGGCGGGATACAATAATAATAATAATAATAATAATAATAATAATAATAAATTGTTTGTCAACAGGACATGTTCTCATAGAAATTTCTATTGCACAGAAGAAACTAAATGACAGCTTAGATGAAAGTGTAAGTAAACATTTTTGCAATGTTTTTAAATATTTCAAAAGCATTTCTTAAGTGGGTATGCTAACCTTTTCACCATACTTAATTAATTAATTAATTAATTTTTGTGAGCCGCCCAGAGAGCTTCGGCTATTGGGCGGTATAAAAATGTAATAAATAAATAAATATAAATAAATACTATCATCTGTTTGCTCCTAAAGTTCAAGAAATTCCATAAAGAGATTATATCTGAGCTGGAGAAGAAAACAGAACTAGATGTAAAATACATGAATGTAAGTATATTACATATATAAAATAGTCTTGTCCCTGTGTGTTTCTTGATGTTGACAACTATCATAAATGGATGACAGGGATCAAGAGCTACAACCAAATTGGGTTAGATCTACTCCTCTAGCAGCAGCGTTCTGGAATCTGGATAGAGAAATCTTTCTTTCCTCAGTTCTAACATTCTTAGAGCTTTAGCAAACAGAACTGTTCATTATGTTATGTCTGTGAGAAGATAACAAATTTCTGGGCCTCTGTAAAAGATGATAATTCAATTATGAAATCATAAACAAATGCAACTCAAACTTGCAAGAAGACATGGTTACATTCTCAAGTGTCTTTTGGAAATTGTTCTGATATTTTGTTGCTATATTTTTATCATCATTTGTGAACCTTCTTTAGATAAAAAATAAAATAAAGGCAGCATGAAAATGTCTAAAGTGAATAAAATAAATGAGTGCAGCAGCTTCTCAGACCATCTGGTTATCACATTACTCTGTTTTTATTCTGTTTTAAACTCTTTAGGGTTTTATATTATATCTGACCGTGTTGTACTTTAGGGTTTTAATTTTTGTGAACTGCTCAGAGAGCGTTGGCTATTGGCCGGTATAGAAATGTACTAATAAATAAATAAATAAATTCTCAAACTCAAGTAACATCAGATTGTTCATGAACAATAAACTGGCATCGTTCAGAAGACACCTTAAACCATGGCTTTAACCATGGTGACTAAGGCTTTTTGATTTAACCACCATGGTTAAAGCCATGGTTTAAGGTGTCTTCTGAATGGGGCCATTATTGAACACCCTTAACAGCTATTTCCATGTGCAAGTTGCTGACAAGTAGATTGGGGCAACTTCTCTAGAAGACTGTAGCATGTTCTGATCAGTTGTAATGCAATTTTTCACTACAACACCAGAATAACATAATGTTTTGTGGCATTTTACTGACACTGGTTGAACATGTGCTCTCAAGTACTAATTTGCAAGTAGGGGGAGTTGAGTTCCCAATATGGCAGCCTAACATCGCACCTTTGAACACTTTGATTGCAGGCTACTTTGAAAAGATACCAGAATGAACATCGAAGCAAACTGGATTCTTTGGAAAAGTCTCAGGCTGAGCTGAAGAAAATCAGAAGGAAAAGTCAAGGAGGAAGGAATGCCACAAAATATGAGCATAAAGAAACAGAGGTTAATGCACTGGCCTTGTGCTTATTCCGTTCCCTCCACTGTATCTAAAAACTGGAGGTGTTACCTTGAAAATCCTCCTAGGACAGGTTTAGTAGATGAGATTTTTAACATACCAAACTCTGTGTAGTATGGGCATGATTTTTAATATTTTTGTTAATTATTTTAAATCACTGCCTAGCACCCATGCAAGGTGCCTCCACCCACTTTTCTCCCATCCCTCCTTCCCATTGTAGCCCCTGCACCGCATTCAACTGAAGTGGGCGTGGGGAAGGTCCCACTGTGCAATGGGCTTCCTCTCAAGCAAATTTGGAATCAAAGCCATTTTATCTCTAATTTGAATATCTGAAACTGGATTAAGTTAAAAGGGTGTGATGTTCATTTCTCAAACTTAAGTTCTTCTCTTGACTCAGAGAGAGTGCCTCTAGGTCTTTTGCATGTCAGCATTCTTATATCTCTTGGAAGGAAAAACTAACTGGATTTTGCATAGTCATAGCAAGAGAACAAATGTGTTTAAAGATGAGGGATATTTCTGTAAGTTTATCTAGATCAGGGGTAAGCAACTGCATTGAGATTGTATTAAAATAAAATATTAGATTCAAATTGTCTAAGAAGAGTGTATAAAGTTTTCTCTGTCTTAACCTACTATGTAATACTTGATTTAGTATTTGGAAACCGTGAGTTCTCGGCAGAGTGATATCCAAAGATTTATCGCTGAAGGTTGCAGAGAGGCGTTACTTGAAGAGAAAAAAAGATTCTGTTTTCTGGTTGACAAGCACTGCAGTTTTGCTCAACATATGAAGTTTTACCACGTAGAGGTTAGTATGAGAGAGGAATCTAACTTCCCAGAAAAACCTGAATAAATAAATGAACCTTCAAATTGCAACATGTAGTCTATGGCAGATTGTTATTTGCCACTATGACCCTGTAACAAAAATTGTATAGGGACTTGTATATAAGCCATTTCATTTCTGTGATGGGAAAGTATGTTTCACAAAACAATCTGTATCTTGGTGCTGAAGTATGTCATAGTTCACACTACCAATAGAGTTTGACAAGAACTTTCAACTAAAGCTGTCTGTGCTCGTGTAACCAAGTCACAACGTAATCCATGGCCATTTTTAAGATTTAAATTTGAAAAGTCTACTTTTTTCTGCTTTAAAAAATCAAAACAGGAAACTTCCAATCTTATTGTTTATAGTCCTCAGAGTTACTTAACTCCAAATTGCCTGGATGGCTGGAAACTTGCAGTGATGCTACGAAAGTGCCGGAAAAAATCATCAATATGATTGAAGAGATAAAGACACCTGGCACCACTCCAGTATCTGGAACTCCGATGCCTTCACCAATGTTAGAGAGAAACAGTATGGTGAGGAATTCCCTTTCAATTATAAGTTTTCCTTTTGGAAATGAGTGGGGTGGGTAGATGAGAAATAAATGGTTTTAAGTTCTAGGCTTGACTTCTAAGGCAACAGCTAAGCTACATTTTAACAGGTGTGTATAAATGCTGATAGAGGTAAATGGCATTAGGGCATTGGTCTTCTATTGGTGGATCAGGATCAATGAGTGGATTGCACCCTGATCTAAGGTGGGTCTCGCCACTGATGGTGGAAGGTGGTCTCCAAGAAATCCAAAAAATGGAATTTAGCCCTCAGGATGAAGGAGGTTCAGCATCCCTGATTTAAAGGTTGGTGGTAGACATAAGCTTCTTTTAAAGATGCTTATTCAGTAAAAATAGAAATGGAGCTAAGTCAAGCCCTGCTGGATGAGAGCAATGATCCATCTAGTCAAATTCCCTATTCCCCACAATGGCCAACTGGAGGCCTCTGAGTGGCCAACAAGTAGGATACGAAGACAATTGCTCTCTCCCGTTCTTACCCCATCAGCTGGTACTCAGTGGCATACTGCCTCAGAACCATCCAGTAAAATAATTGTTCATGAGAACATTCTATACGTTATATAGATTTCTTGAATGAATTCAACACATTATTTAGGTATTTTTCATTTTCCATGTTATGTAGGGTATAGACTTAGGTATTATTGGATTCCATCAAGGTTGGAAAACCAGTTGTTGACATGTTCAAAGAAAAAGGATGTTCTTCAACCAGCTAGTAATGTTTGCATATGTGAACAATACCTTATAATAAAACATTATTTCATGGCATTGATGTTTGGGTTAATTTTGTGTCTGCAGGTCGGAAACAGTTATGATTCACTTCACAGAAATTACCCCAAAGTGCCTCCCGCGCCTACAGGGAGAGCCTATACTAGTCCTTTAGTTGATATGTTTAACAATCCACCAATGGCTCCAAAGGCACCTTTGGAGAGACTGAATCATTCAACAGGTAAAGGTTGTTTTTGTTTATGTCTTGAGATGGTATGTTCTTGGGGATATTAAAAATGTTGTACAAATAATGTTGAATCAATTGGAATCTTATACTACAATCCTATGCAACCAACTTATGACTAAGGTCCATTGAACATGGTGGAACTTATGTATGAGTAAACATACCTTGATAAAGGTCTCTGGAATTCCAGAATCAGGGCAGTAGGCAGCATAGTGCCTTCCAGATGTTTTGGACTACAACTCCCAAAATCACTAGCCACAGTGGCTGGGTCTTATGGGAGCTGTAATCCAAAACATGTAGAGGGCATCAAATTGCCTAGCCCTGCACTGCTCAGTTATCATAGAATAGCAGAGTTGGAAGGGGCCTATAAGTCCATCGAGTCCAACCCCCTGCTCAATGCAGGAATCCACCCTAAAGCATACCTGACAGATGGTTGTCCAGCTGTCTCTTGAATGCCTCCAGTGTGGGAGAGACCACAACCTCCCTCGGTAACTGGTTCCATTGTCGTACTGCTCTAACAGTGAGGAAGTTTTTCTTGATGTCCAGCTGAGCTTCCTATAACTTGAGCCCATTATTCCGTGTCCTTCCATTATGCCTAGCTATTACAATTTGCACCATAATGAGGTGACCTGTCATGTTAATTTTGAAGGACTTGTGTGCATACTCACATCCATGTTTAAAAATCTTTTAAAAATTAATATGTGAACTCTAGCGTACACATCTGTTTTGAAGACAACACTGAACCTCCAAAGCAATTACCAGATTTTTGACCTGCATGCACCTTCTCTCTGAGATGAACACATGCATTTTTGTTCTATCATCACATTCTTAGATGTTATTTTGTGTGTTTGCAGCTCCTAAAGAATACTGTGTGCCTTTTTGAAGTAATATGGTAGGGGGCATTTAGTCCCATTAGCTTCAGTGGGACAACATCAGCCCATAGTTAATTCAAAGTTTTGGATAAGTGAGTGGTGGTGGTAGTTGTGCCAGTTTCACTGATTCTTGGATGGGCTGCTCATATTTTTAAAAGTATTGGCTGCATGGAGCAATGCAATCAAAATTTTCCAATATTTTAAACATTCAGGAAGTGAAGCATTAAACCAGGAAGAGTTTTCTTATTTGATCAGTGTATGATATACTTGAGTTAACAGCAATCCTCATTAAATTATTTTCTTTTCCATTTGCCAAATAAGCATTACTGATGTTACTGCATATTTGTTTAAATAGTAATTCATAATACATTGAGGTCAAATTGATTGTTTTAAAAAAAGATGGAAAAGGTCTCTCTTTTTCATTATTCTGTAGTTCCATTTTAACTTGTTTTTCTTTGATTCTATGCTATGCTGTTGTTTCTGTTTCTTTTTAATTAGATCACGTAGACGATTCCAGTTTATCACGATCAACCTCCGTTGCCACGGGACTAAATATAATGAAAAAGCAGAAAGTTAAAACCATCTTTCCCCACACTGCTGGGAGTAACAAGACTCTGCTGAGTTTTGCACAGGGAGATACCATCACACTACTTGTATCTGAGGAAAGGGATGGCTGGCTGTACGGGGAGCACGATGTGACTAAAATGTAAGTTAGGCTGCAATCCTGTAAGCACTTGCTTGGGGATAAACTCCGTTGAACTCAATGGGGCTTACTTCTGAACAGACTTGTATAGGATGCATTGTAAATCCACGTATATCCTGATTCCAGTAGAGTTTTAGAAGAAAAGGTTGTTGTCTACTTATATTGTTACTTTAATATTCTGGAGGCTGTCAGTTGTAGGGAATTTTGAGAGGCATTATGGGCAAAAACATGATCCTGGAGCAGTATTATAATTTTAAAATCAGAATTCAGAACCTCAAACATACTTGCAGAGCTGTTTGTCTCTATATGTATCTGCCTGTATAATTACAGGTACCCCCACCATCTGGGGTGAAGTGATTGGCTGCCAAAGAGAGGGCCACCTTGGAAGGCCAGAGAGCTTTGCTTGCCACACCTAACCTATTGTTCTTTCAGTGCCAGGCAAAGATGTTTTTTTCTCTCAAGCTTTTTAGATAGAGTTTTAATCCTGCAGCCCATCTTATGCTGTATTTATGGTTTTACGGTCTTTCAGTTCATATGTTTTTGTACTTTTATTTAATTGTTTTATGCTTTATGTAAACTGCCCTGGGAATATGGTTGGAGGATGGTATTAAAATACTTACAAATACCTGAAATATCTTCATTAAATTGCTGCAATATAAGAAGAGCCCTGTTGGATCTGACCCAGATCCTGTCTAGTCCAGCATCTGGTTTTCCACAGTGGCCAACCTGCCTCTAGGAAGCCCACTAGAAGAACATGAGGACAATAATGCTGGTCCCATGGTTGTTCTTCAGCAATTGGTAATTAGAGGTATACGACCTCTGAACCTGATGGTAGTAGTATATAGCTATCATGACCAGTGGTGTAGTGGAATCAGGGCTTGTAGGGATTCTTCTTGGGAGTGTGGCTATTGGGACGGTCATGATGGATTTCAAAAATTATCACTACACCCCTGATCATGACTTGTGGCCATTGATAACATAAACTACTGCTTTAAAATGTGGATGTTAGAGCTCTCATAAGCTAATCAAGTATTACTATGTCTTGTTCTAGAAAAGGATGGTTCCCGTCATCATACACAAAGCCAGTGGAAGAACCAGTTGAGAACATTCATATGCCAGCAACGAGGTAATATTATTTTAGCTGGGATTTGTTTAAAGCATTCTTTATACTTACAAGAAACGTATTTTAAAACAAAAGATAAATGCAGGTCAGCCTCCGTAAATATAGTCAACAGTTTTACTTAAACACTTGACATGGCCCAGTTTTATATTGTTGTCACACTCGCTTGGAGTACCTGCCTTCACACACAGCTGCAGACGAGTTTGTGTTCGGGGAATAAACCCTTCCAGAACATGAACAACATGCTAGATGAGCCCTTTTCCCTTCTGGTGAAGGAAAGGCTGCTGTGTAGTCACTAGAGCTGGCCCAGAAACTAGTACTCTAAGCAACACACAAGGGAGCCAAGTATTATGACCTTCACAAAGAGGCTGGCTAGGAGAAAATCATCCCTGGGCAACTAGCCTTGAAACACCTGCTTTTCCTGCCCAATGAAAGTAGGCTAACTGTTGTGGAGGGGGAAGTACAAATCAACCTTGCTAGGATTTCAGACCTCTCTGACCCCTTTAGCTTCAATTATGGCACCCAACAACAAACTCCTCTAGAGGAGATAGCTCTGAAACAGTCTGTAAGGCTAGGTAGGTGAGGAAATAGAAGCAACCTTTATGGTGGATGGGGAGCAAGACCAGCTAGATCTCAAAAAATGGTGAGTAGGGCCTGAAGACAACTCTATCCCAGGATGAGTTTTGGAGCTCTCATCACAAAAAGACTTTTGTACACTTCCCACATGCTCCCTGTACAAAAACGTGTCCTTGTCTTCCCTCCATAGACAGGACTTGAGAGCTTAGGTTAGTTACACTTCATATTTTCAAATGGAAAGGCGAGGTTTCTATCCTTTGGAAAGGAAAGGAACCTCTCGTGCAAGCACTGAGTCATTACTGACTCTCGGAGGGACGCCAGCTTTCGCTGACGTTTTCTTGGCAGGCCTTATAGCGGGGTGGTTTGCCGTTGCCTTCCCCGGCCGTTATTCCCTTTCCTCCAGCTAACTGGGTACTCATTTTACCAACCTCGGGAGGATGGAAGGCTGAGTCGACCCGAGCCGACTGCCTGAAACCAGCTTCCGCTGGGATCGAACTCAGGCCGTGGGGAGAGTTTAATTTGTGAAGGTTCTGTCTATAAAAGAGAAAGGTAAAACAAATCAGCCTGCTCTAATCATAGGAAGCAAAAATGAAATTCACAGCGGGCTGGAACTGACGTACGCATTGTTTCTTACAAAACTTCAACGCTTCAATTTCTTTCCTTTAGTACCGCACCTCTCCGAAGCATCAGCTCAGGAAACTTAACGGAGAGAGGTGGGGTTGTCCTTCCTCCACCAGATTATTTGTTAACTGGGCAAGCAAGAGCAACTTCAGAACTAAGACTAGAGTCTTCAAGAAATGCTGCTATGATTAAAAGTTCAATGGCCAAATCAGAAAGCACAGCTCTGGTGAGTAGACCTGCCAGTTTTGAATGTTACCTTCTGAAGTCTTGTTTAGCTGTGTACAAGACCCAATGTGGTACGGAAATATCTGCATGAAATACCAGAAATATCTGCTCTGCTTTTGTGTATTTGACTACCTAATAGCTGCCTAATAGCTGATTTCTCAAGAGTATAAGCTTCAAAAATCTTTAGGGGGAAAATCATATTGCAGGTTTATTTTGAAGTTTCTTTTAATGGCTTCAAACACTTTGGTGCAGACTTTCCCCTGCCGGTGCCTTCCAGGTGCTTTAGACTTCAACTCCCATCATTCCCAGCCAGTCCAGGGGTCAGGAATGTTGAAAATTGTAGTCCAAAACATATAGAGAACACCAAGTTAGGGAAAGCTAGTTTAGCGCAAAAGCCTATGGTTCGCATGACATAGCAGCTTATTATGAATTAACTCAAGGTTAGTCCAGTTGCATGTAGATGCCATTTATTTATTTACCATATTTATATCCCACTCCCCATTGAAAATTTCAGAGCGTTGTACAAGATAAAATGGAAATAAAAACAGAATAAAACACTTAAAACAGATTATAAAAAGGCAAATACAGTGACTCATAGCTGGACATTAAGGAAAGGCTTCCTGGAATAAATATGTTTTCAGGAGGCACCGAAAGGAGTACAAAGTTGGCACCTGCCTGACCTCCAGAGGCAGGGAATTCCACAGGAGGGGAGCCACCACGCTGACGGCTCTTCCCTGGTGGACTCCAATCGGAGGATGGATCTATGTGGAACCACATTTGGAATATGTGACCTCTGGCCAGGGTGATTGAGGGGTTCCAGTGTATCCACACTTAACCCAGCTAATGATCAAGGGTTTAGTGTGGATTGTTTAATCTTTGATTAACCCATGATGACTGGGTTCACCCACACCACAATTCCCAATCACCCTGATCAGAGGTTGCATATTCAAAATGGCCTACACTGCAGCTAATTGTGGGTTAATTAACCCATGATAACTCACTGTGTCATGTGAACTGGATCTATATAATGGAACAGATTGTTTTCAAGTTCTAAATGTATGCAGTTCCATAGTAAATTTTGTCAAGCATCTAGATATATAGTTTTCTGTCAAATTATTTGCTGGACAGAGTTTGGCCTTCTCAATTAGTTACCATACCTGAATTAAACACACAGAATTAAATATTTAGTAGCTACAGTAATTTTAAGTAGCATTCCAGGTGTCAGGTGTTTATGCTGGTTAAGAGATCAGGTGTATTGTATACTACCTTTAAAAACCCATTGGTCAAACTGTAGAAGTTACTAAAAACCTCAGATAAAATTCAGAGGAGAAATTCCAGAATCCGAAATATATCATACATGCTCCTTATAGTATGACCATTTGTGCAAAGCGTGAAATAAAAATATGTTTCTTCATAATAAAGACAAATGCATAGACTTGTACTTTGAAGAAATTTTCAAAAATGATTAGACATGGTACAAACTTTATTGTGCTTCACCATCTGTTCTGGCTTATACTATTAAAAAAATGTATACCGTATTTTCCGGCGTATAAGTCGACTGGGCGTATAAGACGACCCCCAACTTTTGAGAAGATCTTCCTGGGTTAAAAAGGCATCTTATACTGGGCGTATAAGACGACCCCCAACTTTTGAGAAGATCTTCCTGGGTTAAAAAGGCATCTTATACTGGGCGTATAAGACGACCCCCAACTTTTGAGAAGATTTTCCTGGGTTAAAAAGGCATCTTATACTGGGCGTATAAGACGACCCCCAACTTTTGAGAAGATTTTCCTGGGTTAAAAAGGCATCTTATACTGGGCGTAGAAGACGACCCCCAACTTTTGAGAAGATCTTCCTGGGTTAAAAAGGCATCTTATACTGGGCGTATAAGACGACCCCCAACTTTTGAGAAGATCTTCCTGGGTTAAAAAGGCATCTTATACTGGGCGTATAAGACGACCCCCAACTTTTGAGAAGATTTTCCTGGGTTAAAAAGGCATCTTATACTGGGCGTATAAGACGACCCCCAACTTTTGAGAAGATTTTCCTGGGTTAAAAAGTAGTCTTATACGCCAGAAAATACAGTAATTATATAAGGCTGCCCTCCCTATCTTACATGTTGCCTTCTCAAAAAAGGGCTAGATGGCTGACAAATTATAAACTCATGCAATGAATAATATTAAACCTAAAACATGCAATAAAAAGCAGAAAATATATCTGCTTTCTAGAAGTGGAAATTTTCTGATATCCTCCTTGTGGGAGAACGCACAAGCTTGAGGCTTGCTATGGCTCATTCTCATAATGCTAGAACATGGTTGAGTTTTCTTATGGTTTGCACCCTTGGTTTCTTTTTAAAACAAATAAATGAGCCCTAACCGTTATACAGTGTGTCAGAATTATATATTGGTTCACTTAGTCTGCGGCCAGCTGGTGAGACCTATTTGATCAACATGTCCTTTGACAATAATTATGAGAGCAAGAGTTTTAATGATTTATTAGCTTGGAGAAACTTGCTAAGCCAGCAGCACAGCGAGTTCTTTGTGGTGCGACAGGCCAAGAGGTGACTGGAGTCCAGTTAAATTATTGTATCAATTGAGCATCATGGCACTGTATTTCATACAGTTAATTTACCCCCATTAAATTCTAGAGGGCCTCAGTTCTAAAAGGATATTTTAGATGTCTCATTATGAAGACATTGCCTCATAGAAGAATTAACAGGCATTTCTATCGTGCTGTTGTGAGAAAGGAGAATGTATAGTGCTGGAGTTTGGGAGTAATGATGTCTTGCAACCCCTTTTTAATTTAATGCTAGATATATAAATATAGGTGTGTGTGTGTGTGTGTGTGTGTGTGTGTGTGTGTGTGTGAGAGAGAGAGAGAGAGAGAGAGAGAGAGAGAGAGGCAGGCCTATATCTATCTACCACCTTTTACATGTGGGACAACTTTAGAATTAGAACACTGAGAAAAATTGCCCTGTAAATCAGCTTAGTACATCCTAGGTGCTTGTTAAGAAATTTAACAATATATTGTACAGAAATACATCTTATTAAGCCAACCTATGCTTCTGTTAAAAGTATCCACACTTTCAAACAGAATAGTTTATCAAGCAGAATGGAAAGTAAGACGTATCTTTGTGTGTGTGTGTGTGTTGGTTGTGCAAGTTTGTATTTTAATAATTTCACATGGAGGCCTTCAAATTTCACATTTGAAGCCTTGATGTAAAAAAAATGCTTAGATTCTTGTAATGACCCAGGAAGCCAATGTTTCTGTGTTTCGTCTCCTGTCCTTTGCTTGTGATGAGGTGATGCATTTTAATTCCCAGCCGTGCGTTTTGAAGAGTGCTGTAGGTTTCCTTTTGGGACAAGGAATTTTACATCACTCTTTCAAACAAATGAAAATTAGAATAAATTAGAATAAATGGTTCCATCTATTTGACTCTACTGTTTAGTTACTGAAACTTGATGTGTTTGTTCCAAGGGACTGAAACGTATCTTTCAGTGGAAGAAAGGTTTCTTACAGAGTCATTCTTTATTGCCATTGTGATTCATGTGTCATGAAAACTATCCCCATGGCTGAAATTTAGCAAAAACATCACCAACAACAGCGAGAAGGATAAAAAAAGCAGCTTTAAAAAGCCAAAACAAAAAAGACAGCTGCACTAGTGTTTTTCGAGATTCTTCTCTTTATCAGGGGCGATGGAGACAGGAATTATAAACATTATTCGGAAGTTTTGAAGAAATCAATTGCCCTTGATAAAGAGAAGAGTCTTGAAATGTATCATGAGCTATGAACATTGGTTCAGCTGTCTTTCGTTTTGTTCTCAAATTCAGGGACCACAAAAACAGAATTGACTCAAAAGCATAGCCCCTATTTGGTCTTATTCTGTGCTCAGTTCATAAATCTGTGGGATCTACTGACATGGGACCTCCCCAAACCTGTTTCATGATGTCTGAATCTGTAACTGGCATGCATGATTTAGCTCTCTAAAGCAGGGGTTGGCAGAAAGTAGATCAGGATCTACTAGTAGATTCCTGGATGATTTGCAGTGGATCGATAAGCATTTCTGGTTCCCTGTTGTTTTAACAAAAGCAGCAATGCAAAGGTTTCCTCTCCTACTCCTAAATTAGGTTGTTAGAATTCCTGATGTGTAGCAAGTCATATGTAAACTTATATTTGTATATGCAGGTCATCCCAGACTGTAGCTCATAGGATGCAAGAAGCAGTGGAGGTAAATGCTTCCTGCGTTTAGCTCCACTGCTCCCAAGCCGCTGTTTTAGCCCTGGTTGTAGGTGGTGGACGTCAAAGTTCTAGTTTAAAAAACAACAACACACAGTAGATGATGCAAGCCTGAAGTCTGTCCATGCCTGCGTTAGAGATCTTGCCCATACCCTTGAATTCGGTACCATCTGTCTATTATTAGTAGTAGTAGTAGTAATAGTAGTAGTAGTAGTAGTATCCCGTGTTTTGCCCAATACTGGGCCTCAAGGCGGCCTTACAAAATTCAAAACACATACATTGTAAACCTAGGAAAAGAAATGTACAAAAATTAAAAATTAAAATAAAAAACATTATTAAAACATTAAATGTTTAAAACACACGACAATTTTACAAGACCTTAACATAGATGGAGGACCAGATTATTCTCCAAAGGCCTGTCGGAACAAACAAGTTTTTGCCTGCTTCCGAAAGCATAGCAAGGAGGGAGCCAGCCTAGCTTCCCCGGGAAGAGAGTTCCAGAGCACCGGAGCAGGCACCGAGAAGGCCCTCTCCCATGTTCCCACCAAACATGCCTGTGAAGATGGTGGGACTGAAAGAAGGGCTCCTCCAGAAGATCTCAAAGCACGGGCAGGCTCATAAGGGAGAATACAGTCTTTCTATGGCTCTGACACATCTTCTGTCTGCCTTCAGAAGCTCCCATGCTTGGTAAAATTAATCCTACACCCTGATCCTAAATACATTAGCCAGGACCCAAAGAACTATTTTAGGATTTTTTATTCCCAACCGCTCTCGTTTTGGGGGCAACAAACCGCCACGCCATATAACAAGCTGCTTTTGAAATTCCTCTTAATTATTATTATTATTAATATTTATTTATATAGCGCCATCAAGTTTTCATGGTGCTGTACAGAACAAATTAAAACAAAATACAAAACACCCTGCCATATGGCTTACATTCTAAAATCACAGTAACAAACTAACAAAATCTCTTAATTTTCTGAAGAGATTTTCCATGGTGGGTATGAAGGGTTGCAGTTCGAGAAACACAACACCAAAACTGCCTTTAGCACATGCGGGCTGGTTGTTTTTCTTTCGGATCCCTGCGATGACGTGGGGCCTCCTTGCAATTGATTTCAATAGGCTTAACGTGCTTAAGATCGTGGTGTTACCTGCACTTCGACTTGCTAAGTATTGGCAAAGAGGTAGCACAGCTTGGTCCAGGAGAGGCTGTCAAAAGATTGTCATAGCTGTCAGCGCTTCATGCTTTTATTATCACATTCAGTTTAAACTTTTTAAAATAGATGTCAAGTGTTTGCACAAAGGAAACATTTATTATGGGCCAACGGAAGCATTGTGAAATCGGTAGATAATCATTTTCCCGAAATGACCATTTGTACAATAGCTTTGTGATATGTATGTAGGAAAGAACCTTCAAGTAATTCATGTTTCAGTAACCGACACTGAAAAATGTCGCTTTTCAACTGCTTAATTCTCTTGGCGATTTTACCACTTCAAAATAATGAGATTGTTTGCAGTGAAACTTATTGAGACTATTTTTACGCATTGATTTATAGAGTTAATTTAGTCTCGTTTTTGCACCACAGGTAGTAATAAAATGAAACCTACATCAATATGTATATGTGAGTGAGAAGATAATACATTCCATTGAAAATGCCAGGATTATTCCTTCACCTTCTTGCTGTAAAACAGTATCTGTAGCCTTTCAGGAGAACCACAGTGCCACCTTCTGGGCACAGAGGGTTATTGCACTTCAGGCACAGAGATAAAGTATGAAATTGGCACGGTGAAATTGAGGAATATGCGAGTTCTCATCATTAGGTAGAATGGAAGGAAAATTAACTTGTATTTGACCATTGCTTTTTATCATTAGGGCACCCTAAAGCGAGTCTACACATGTGTGTCCCACAAATTGCCCCCAAATCCTTGATAAACCGTGTGCTTTTGCTGTTTATCTGAAACGGCAAAACCAAGAGAGCATGAGTCAAGTCCTGGCCAGGACACAACGCAAGCCCTTTGGGCTGCTTTCGACTGGCAAAGCCACAAGTTGTACAGCCCTACCCTAGGAGATCCGCAGGACCTTTGGCTCCCGAAACTTCCGACTACATTATCTGTAAAGATGTCCTTGAAGTGTTGTTGCTTCAGATAAGAGCGATGGGTGTGAGATGGATCCAAATGGCCGCCCTGTGAGATTGATGGCGTGATTGTGCCACCGCTGCCATCTGCAGTGGCCATGCAGGTTTCCTGTGTTGTATTGAACACAACTGCTGCTAACTTTCATGCTGAAATAGCGGCAGCAGGAAGAGGTAGTATACTACCCTATTGTCTGAATAGCATAGAACATTTATTTATTTATTTATTTAGAATATTTATATACCGTTCCCCATTGAAAAATTTTGGAGTGGTGTACAAGATAAAATGAAAATAAAAACTCAATAAAACTCTTATTTTATAGAATAGCCACGACTAAGCATTGATTATGGTTATGTTTTCCTTTTTCAGAAACCTGACATGAATGGCATTGTAAAACCACCTTTCCTAAGGTAGGACTGCACCTTTCAGCGTAATTAAAATATTCAACAGTGCATGAACTAATGCTACAGTCTTGAAAAGGGGTGACCGCGGGTGGGGCTTTGGGTTGCAGCACCCCACCCACCCCTCCTAACACCCATTACTTCTTTGGGATTTATTTATTTATTTGTTTATTTGTTTGTTATTAATTACATTTTTATACCACCCAACAGCCGGAGCTCTCTGGACGGTTCACATTGGCGGGATGATTCCAATTAATCCCTTTTGACATTTCAGGGAATGGGTTGAAATTATCCAGGTTGCCATTTTGCCCCTGGAGAAGCAAGAATGGATTGGGGGAACTGACAGAACAGCAAACCTCAATGCCACAGTACAGCGCGAGTTGGACAAGCTCTGTACTCTGGTAAACAGGGCCAGGGACACCATCATTTCATTACGCTTAATCAGGTTCTCCTTGGGCCTGTTCAGAAGACACCTTAAATCATGGCATTAACCATGGTGATTAAGCCAGAAAGCCAGGCTGTGTTCAGAAGACACCTTAAACCATGGCTTTAACCATGGTGAATAAGGGTTTTTGCTTTATTCACTGTGGTTAAAGACGTGGTTTAAGGTGTCTTCTGAACACGGCCTGGCTTTCTGGCTTAACCACCATGCTTAAAGCCATGGTTTAAGATGTCTTCTGAATGGGGCCATTGAAGCTGCTACAATCCTTCCTGGGTCACACATTATGCTAAGGGAGGGGTGATAGAAAACACTGAAGGTTGGATGAAAAGAAACGGAATAAGCGCTGAGAGAGGGTTGTGCCCAAGAGTGTGATAGAAAAGTCGCTCCCTTGTTCTTTGTCAATGAGCCCTCCTATTATTGACCTGTTACCAATTCTATTTAAACTATAACAGAATATAATTAAGTAGCACCCTGCAAACTCAATTTATATTTCAAACAAACTGGTACGAAAGAGAAGTACATACGTCAGTCAAGTTTAACAGGGTCATTCTATATCTTTGGATGTTTCAAGGAACGATTAAGTAGCTCCAGAATAAAACAGAGCAGCAGATTGTGGCTCAAGTTCCCTACATCAGCCTTCCACAACATGATGCCCTTCAGACGTGTAGGACTACAATTCCCATCACCTTCAGCCAGCCGTGGGTGATGGAAGTTGTAGTCCTGCACGTCCGGAGAGCATCATGTGGCAGGGAGGCTGATGTACAGTATTTAAGGTCAGCCAGTGTGGTATTGTGGTTATAACCACATTGGACTAGGACCCAGGGTCAAATCTTCATTCAGTCAACAAAGGTCGCTGGCTGGTCTTGGGACAGTCATTCTTTCTCAGCCTAAGCTACTTCATTGGGTCGTTGTAAGACAGAGGTGGCGGCAGGAAGAGCCGCACACAGAGGTCCTTTAAGAAAGTGTGGGATATTAATGTAATAAATAAAAAATATCTTGTGCCCTTCCGGTGGGAATGGACTGGAGAACTCACTTATGGAACAGGAATAAAAGTTGGCCATTGGTGAGAATGGTTAAATCATTACTGCTTGATCCTTCGGTGTCTCTTGTTAATAACAAGTGTTTTAAGAAGACACACTTCTGGTGTGTGATTTATTTATTATATTTATTTTGGACTTGTTTATAAAGCATTCCAGGCAAACTTCACAAAGCATTTTACATGAAATCACTGAAACATTAGTAAATTATGTAATTTCCTCCTCCAAACAAAACTTTCAATTCTCATATGCTGTATTACTCTGCCTCTAATAACCACCATCACCCCCACCGAAACGGCCACCAGGAAAACCATAAATCGTTACAGAGGAATGGGGCTTCTCTTTTTCCCTGGACCACAACTGAACGTTGGCCCACAGCTACTATCTGAGCATTTGATGCAGAAAGGCCTCGAGGATGAGAGAGCAACAATCCTTAGCATAGCCCTGGTGTTCCTGCTGCTGGTTCTTAAAACTGCAACAGGGCCTGATATAAAATCGTCCACTTGTAAAAATCTTAACATTATTAGCTGCGTATTTTGTATTATCTCAAACCTTATAATTTTGTGTGTGGTTATTGTTTTACTACAGTGGGGAAAATCCATTTGTCACCGTGAAACTCCGACCAACAGTAACAAATGACAGATCAGCACCAATACTTCGATGAGCAACATTAACGGAATGTTTTTTACCCTTCCTTGTAAACATTATACTATCTTCAGCAATATGATTTTTGGATGCGGTCTGTTGTTGTTTTAAAACGTTATTTAAATGTAATTAATGTGTACAGAAGCAGAAAGTTGTAAAGGATTTCCTGACTTTTAAAAAATCTTTTTGCTTCCTACATCAGCTAATTATTGATGGGTTAAGATGCTTGAAAATTCTCTTGATTTTACAGTGTGCCTTGTTTAGGAATACAGAATTGCGAAAATAGGGACGAGGCTTGAGTATTATCATTATCAGCATAATTATTCATTTATTCCTCTGTGCCAGTTGTATGGTTAATCCTATGGGTAAGTTCCAATTATTTAAGTTTGCTGGTACCATTTACTTAGACACATGAATACACTTAGCTGATTTTTAAATAGTCAAGCCATTTAAGGATTGCCTTAACATACAGTGAAATATTGTGTATAGTAATATTTTCATTATATCGGTTAAGATAAATGTCTTAGGGTACAATAAGAATAAATATCTTCTGAATGATCAGAAAATGTAATATTCTTGAACATAGTTTGCAATGTGTTAAAACACAATATAACTATTGCACTGTCTTTATTTTAGCAGGATTCTAACTCATAGGAGAGGTTAATACAAATTATTTCAGTGATGAATAATTACAAATGGAAACCTACGTATTCCTTTACTGTATTCTCCCTTTTTTAAAAAGTGCATGATCTTCAGATTTTGTCGCTAAAGAGAGTTTGATACACAGATAATAAAATATGGATTGTTACTGCATAAAGAATTGCATTATACACACACAAACAAAACCATGTATATATACCTACTTACATTTTACCCTTTTGGTTACGGCATACGCTGTCTCCATTCCTAGGTAGCTGCAAGCTGGTCTCTTAAGCAGTGGTTAAAGAGAACATTATACAAAAGAAATGTAGATGTACATTCCCTTCAACTTTTCACCAATGAACTTAAGTGGAATCAGGAGCATGCCCTGGTAGACAACACTGGATCAGGAGACAGGGCGGAAGAGTATTCAGTCGTTAATCATTTTGACACAGTTTGGCATGGTCAATAAAGAGGGCTATGGAATAACAGTTCCACGTGAAGTAATCTTAAGTAGACAGCTTGTGTAAGGCTTCTCCCACCCTCATATTCCAGATCATCTTGTATTCCAGATCTAAATCTTTTGTGATTCTTGATAATGAGGAAAGCACTGTGAAGAGTGCAAAATGCATTGCATTATCATTGGAACTACTCCTTTGGGTACAGAACTGTGAGTAGTTCTGCGCTCTGCACAATTCTTTATGGCAATGGTTCCCAATTAGCTAAGTATTGGGGACCCCTTGTTTTTCAAATGCCAAGCCATGGACCCCTACTTTTGAAAAATGTGTTATCTCTATGGTAGTTACCTGTGCAAAGCAATTTTTTGGAGAAAATAAGGGGTAGCCCCTAATAAGCAAAAGATTTTAGGTATACTAAAAAAGTCCATAAAATTTGTGATATTACAACGCAAAAAAGACAATGATTTAGTTAGGAATATAAAGACGAATTTAATTTTACTAATGTCTAGTTTACAATTGAACAAATTATGACTTGTCTAGCAGCTACTAAACCTAAATGTGATGGGAGAAACCATGCCTCTTTTTGTCCCGAACAATCCCTTCCACATCTGGTTCAATATTTCCTACGTTTAATCTCAAATCTCAACATTGAGCCGATTTCTAGGCTTGTTCTTCATATAACAAAATGCCAAAAATGTTTGTTCACAAAGATATGTGGAACAAAAGGGAACTAGATGTTTCAAAGCTTTTTCACCTAACTTCTTAAAATCAGAAAAAACCTTCACCCAGAATTGGTCCAGTCTATATTCTTTGAAAAATTATTTCAACGAACCATCACAAGTCACGTCAACAAGTGCATCTTGCTCTTCCGCAGATAGAGTTGTAAAAGGATTCCTTATCCATGAGTTTTCAGGATTAGGTGCAGGGAAGTAATCTCTGAAGCTAGTCGCTAAATCACACAGGTGCTCAGTGATGGTATATTTTACTTCTGGTAAGAATTCATCGTCAGTGGACTCCAGAAATGAACGGTGAATATGTGAATGGTGCCACGGACCTCCTGGGTGGGTTACGCGAACCTCCTGGGGTCCACGGACCACCAATTGGGAACCACTGCTTTATGACATTGTCCTGAAGACTGCATACAGCTGCATCTACGAAAGCCATCATGAAAGATCTTGCCTGTTGTGTTTGCAAACTGAGAATTTCGCTAAGCTATTTATGAAACTGAGAAAAGCACATACAACTTTTAAGAACAAAACGGCAGTGGAGGATACCTTCTCAGTCAAATATAAAATCAAAGACTATGTCTAATTCTTAAGATGGAAATTCCTGACACTTGTTTACAACCCACATGAGGAAAAAGGGTGGGGTGGGGTTAGAAGACCCTTTTCTTACTTTCATCTTTAGCTGGGTTTACCAACCTGTGCCAGACATTTCTAAATGCACTTTGAATTGTGTATAACATTGATACATTTTCAAACATAGGGCGCTATAGACCCTAGCATTCATGGAACAGTGTAGGACTAAGGCAGTTGCTTGAGATAATTTGCCCCTTCAAATAAATGCAACCAAAGGTGCTTTTAAAACACAGTTCTTAAAACTCAAGGTTATAAATCGACAGATTAAATAAAAGTTGAGGCACCAGGTTCAGATGGACAATACTTTAATGAGTACTCTCGCCAGGTAGCGAATCCCCTCTGCTGAAGTTGACAACCCTTGGATTAGTTTATTGTAGTAATTACAGACTTTTCTTTAGAAGGAAAAAGTTGGGGTGCATAGTGAAGTTGCAAAAAGCACTTTTATTTAAATTTCCAAAAAGGTGCATTTAACACACAAAGCCAGGTGGGATTTGTGTCTTGTAGCAGACATGCTCATAGATCAGTTTTACATGCAAGCGAGAGAGAAACTAGTTTCGTCGCACTTATACAAAATCAGCTCAGAAGCAAAAACATGATTGTACAGGACATTTACATTAGAAAAAAGGTACTACAATAGATACAAGCTTCCAAAAGCCTATTTGTGTTGATCCCTTAACCAAATGTCGCACCGCAGTTAGGACATCTTCGTTGTCTCAACGCAAGACAGAAGAGTATTCCAATAGGGAAGAAAAAAATGGCACAGAAAACACCAAGGCAGGTGAAGGTATCTTCTAATACGCCAACTCTGTGAAAACAAAAAGTATGACATTACTATTTAAATTTTAAGGTAAAATGAATACCAAGCTTGTCAAGAGCAACACAAACCCTTTCTAAATATTAATCTTCCATACCAATACAATCTATACAGTTTTGGTATACTTTGTTCGTGACACAAGGAAATTAGGAATCCTATTTTGAATAATAGCACACACCCCTTTCAACAAAACAAGAAATAAAAAAAAAATTCCACTCCAAAACCTTCACGGTAGTTTATACACCAATGTTCCAGCTGGATATCAGGAAAAACTTCCTGACTGTTAGAGCAGTACGACAATGGAACCAGTTACCTAGGGAGTTTGTGGGCTCTCCCACACTAGAGGCATTCAAGAGGCAAATGGACAACCATCTGTCAGGCATGCTTTAGGGTGGATTCCTGCACTGAGCAGGGGGTTGGACTCGATGGCCTTATAGGCCCCTTCCAACTCTACTATTCTATGATTCTATGAAACTAAACAGAATCCAAATAACTGAAAAATCAAAAATGAAGCCCAAATGTTAAGTAAAAAGGCGCAGTTAATAAAAAAAATGCAGTGGGCTTTTCCACTTTAAAAGTTTCCAAAATACAATAAAACACACAATAAATAAGGAATCAATGCAACAACATCCCGACACCATTCCATTATAATAGCTAGTTCAATCACAGATAAAACAGTAAATCAAAGCATGAAAACAATTATGGTTCACTGAAAAGCAAATGGTCTTCACCTGGTGTATAAATATAAGAAAATTGAGTTGTTATTATTAGGTAGGCCTCTCTGGAGAGGGCGTTTCATACATGGGGCACCATTAAACACTCAGGAAAGTAATAGCAGGGTTTGCTTTTACTTAGCAATTAGAAGAAGTTCCTGGGGAAGTTATTCCGTAAGCAGAGCACCACAGTGAGCCCAGCTCTAAACAGGGATATGTGTATTTAACATCCCATTTCATTTAAAATGATTTGTTTCTGAATTCCAACTCTCCCAATTCTAATATGCAGATATTTTATTTTAGGCAAGAGGCCTTTTGATGACTTCGCATTCCAGAGAAGACTCAAAACTGTGACAGAGAAGGTGCCCCTTTGCTTGAAGGCAGAGAGGAAAACATTTCAGCTAGCAGAGGTTTGGAGAGAGAGAAGAAAAACACTGCTCCGGACATGACTAGAAGTAATTCATGGAGAATAAGACATTTTATGCTGCAGGTGTAACATGGCGGGAGAGAGAAGGTAGAACAGCTCGGTTACATAACGTGCACACACAGCACAAGTATGAAGGAAAGGTTCTCAACTCCAGATTTGAGTTAGATTAGTTTCTTGGGCTTCTTGCCCAGGAATGCTTCTGTGTTGACTTCACAAGTCCAACAGAGGCGACCTCCCTAGAGAGGAGAGCGTTTCCAAAACTGTTCTAATACCAAACAAGATTTCTCTACACCTACACAATGCCTCTCTCTTTAATAGCCACCCCTTTACGGATATCACAGGAGAAACAAAGAAATCTACATTCTTGCCCTCACTAACTGGTTTTTTCATAAGGAGAAGAGTGAGTTCTTTCCACCAAGGCTATACACCCAAAACTCACCCTTGGGAGGGAAGAAAAGGCCTCAACATTTTACTCTAGGGAGAGTCACATGTTTCTCCCTAGTTTTCTTAACAGCGGAAGTACAGCAGTGTTGATTTAAACAGAGGGCGTGTTTTGGCAGCTGTCTATGCGAGAAAAGCCAAAAAGGAAAAAACTTGAATGACCTTGAAATGCAGACTCAAAATGTAGTTTAGCAGGGGCCAGTGTGGTAGTTATGAAATCTTGATCTTTTAGTGATGAAAAGAGCAAGTTAAAGGGACAGACAGCACAGAGCTCAAACAAACAGGACAAGAACAGCAGAGAGAAATCTAGAAGGTACAATCTGACTAACAAACGTCTTTGGTCACCTCAGGTCACCTTAAAAGAGACACACCTATTTGCTTCTCCTCTAGGCCCTGAAATGCCCTAAAGCCACTTTAATGCATAAGCAGGTTTAAACAATCCCCATCATTTCCAGGTAAAAGAATCTCAGCACAGCTGCAAGAAGATCTCCGCCCAAGACTCTAGAGCAATCTTCCCCAACCTGGTATGCGACTAGATAGGTCGATTAAAATTCCCATCATCTCCAAACAGCATGGCCTGTCAGCTGAGGATAACGGCAGTTGTAGTCCAAAACGTCCAGAGGTCGCCAGATTGAAAAGGGGTAGACAGACCAAGGGCAGCTTCATAAGACCTACAATTAGCATTCGCATGATAACTTTATTTATTGGAACGAAAAGATAAAAGTAGTGAGCAAGCTTTCGAGTTCACCAAAACTCTCCTGTAAGACAGGAGAGAAGGGCAGACAGAAAATGAAGTTGGCTAAAAAGGGTTTGTACTAATCTTATGAGAGAGTGAAGGTGGTGTTCTGCAGACTTAATTAGGTCAGACCTCATGAGTGCGACCAAAAAAATATCTCAGGTTCTTCCATGGCTGCTCTCCCGTAGAAGATATAGAACCCAGCAATTAATTCAGAAGTTCCACCATTATTATCAATCACTTATAAAGTGCCTAAACTTTTCTAGGCTCTGCGCACACATATTGAAAGATAAGACATTCCTTGCTTGCAGGCTCACAATGTAATAAAGGAAGAGTAATTGTGGTTCTGATTACACAATTACAAAGCACTCAAGCAATAAGAGCTGAATAAAGGAGCTTTTGTACAGTGGAAAGCAGTCCTCAATAAATCCAAATCTAGGCCCATTTCACACCTCCTGCATATAATGATCCAGTCAGATGAATGATCGCTATGGTTAACAATTTCTATGAAAGCATGCCGCAGTAACCAAAGTCACAGTGACGTGCACCCTTATGCTAAGCAAATACAAATTATGCCATATTACCCAAATTTATCATGCAAATCAAGCAAAGATGTGTATATTTATTTATTTTATTTTATTTATATCCCGCCTTTTTTCCCTCCAAGGAACCCAAGGCGGTGTACATAATCCTCCTCCTTATTCAAAAACAAACTGAAACAAAATTGTTACCCATCCTTTCAAACCATCTTTATTTTCCTTCCTAGCCTGAACAAAAACTTTGGACAAAGCCAGCCTTCTTTACTGCTTATTGTGTATTTATTTTACTTCAAATACGTTTTGCCCCCACTCCTCAGAGGAAAATGCTCCCCAAGCAGTTTACATATCATAAGTAAAACAAAACATTCCCAACTACACAGGTCTCTTAAGACCTGGGGAAACCCGTTCTTTTAGTCCCTTCCCCAGGGAAGTTTAAAGAGGCTTTGGTCGGAGCAAGACCAATTTTGTACATAGAGCAGCAAACTAGACAACCAGATTCAAGGTCTTGAACCTGGATGTTGAACCAGAGTCAGCGTTCTCAACACAATCATGTTATTTCCTGCTTCAGTGGCTAAGTATTTCACATAGGAAAACCACGAACTCGTCATCATGTTTAGTCATTGCCTAATTTCCAAACAATAAATTCCCGGTAACTGTCTTTCCTTAACTCACTGCTGCGTGTAAAAGGAAGAAATTTACATATCAAAAGCTAGAGACATTGATAACCACTGCCTTCTTTATGGAGGTTACCTCTTAGATCAGGTAATGGGGATTCGGGAAGGGGACTGGAATATGCTCTATTTAAAAACATGCTAATCTTAGCTATAAAATAAGCGTTGGCCTGGGGGACCTAAGCAGCTTTCCTTTGGCTTAAAGCTATGCCATTCCCAGGCCAACTAAAAATAGAGGGAGTTTATTTATACCACAAGCAGAGCCTTGCATCTAAGCTGTCCTGGTTGGAGAGCTATTGAAATTTAAATATCCATTTACAACACTTTTTAATTTTATTTATTTACATTTATAACTTGCCTTCTTCCCTCCAAGAAACCCAAGGCAGCGTACATAATAATCCTCCTCCTTTCCATTTTATCCTCACAACAACCTTGTGAGGCAGGCTGGGCTGAGAGTCTGTGCCTGGCCCAAAGTCACCCAGTGGGTTTCCATGGCCGAGTGGGGACTAGAACCTGGATCTCCCGACACTCATTCCAACACTCTAGCCACTACGCCACACTGGCTTGATCAACAGTTAAAGACACACAGACTAGATGACAACCCATACTCAAGTGTGGGTCGTGTTGAACTGTGAACTGTTGTGTTGTGCGAACCCAGCCGCACTAACAAATCATGGTTTGTTAATCATGAACAACCTACACTTTACAACCCAACAATACACCGTGGTTCTCTTCATAGATTGTTCATTGTGTGTTTTTTAGTTTTTGTATATTTATAGAATCTTGTTATCCACACTGGAGACTTAAATCAGAAGGTGGGTTATAAGTATCTTCTAAAATATATATTTAAACAAAAAATAAGTCAATTTATCACTATGGTGAGGCATTTGAGGCCTGACTGGGGGAAGCCAGCTTTAATTGCCTTTTCCCTCTAATCATGATTAAGGGCTTGACCTTGCTTTTTACCATTCCTAACAAATAAGCCAATTAAGGTCATGATCTTCACAAGGTGGAATACTGCTAAGGACTTGTTTAGTGCAAGCTACACATTGCTCTTCAGCTTGGGCTTGGCCATAAGTAGATACGACACAGATGTCAGATGAACAGGAGATGTCACATGAAAAGCCAGTGTGGTGTAGCGGCTAAGGTGTTGGACTGGGAGTCGGGAGACCCGGGTTCTAGTCCCCACTCGGCCATGGAAACCCACTGGGCGACTTTGGGCCAGTCACAGACTCTCAGCCCAACCCACCTCACAGGGTTGATGTTGTGAGGATAAAATGAAGAGGATTATGTATGCCGCCTTGGGTTCCTTGGAGGAAAAAAGGTGGGATATAAATACAATAATACATTCATACATATGACGCAGATGTCAGATGAATAGGAGCATTGGTTAAAGGCATGTCCTGTGATTAAACCCCAGAAACTAAAATGATATGGAACTAACAAAGTTCTCAAAGGTATGAAACTCCAAGCTCCTTCAAGAACTATGAATACAAGTGCAATGCACACATTTAAAAAAATGTAGTCACCATAATAAATCTCAGTCTGATTTCTCAACTTTAACGTCAGCACATAAAGAAAGATGGGTGCAACAGCTATACTAAACATTTTTCCCAAGTCCTCCCTGTTCATTTGCCTGCCAATAGGACCAATAAGGTTGGTGGGCCCAAGAGACAGGGCCTCCTCTGCTGTGGCCCCACAGTTATGGAATTCCCTGCCTGCCAACTGCCCTACACATGGCCCCATCAGTGTAAGTCTTCAACAGGCCTGAAAAACTTCCCTGCTCCAGAACATATTCTCCCAACTGTACTGCTGGCTTAATGTATTTCATGTAAAACTTTGTAATATTAGGCCTACCTTTCAAGTTGCTCTCTTAAATCTGTTTACCACAGTCTGATCTGATCATTGGGATGTAACAATGCATCTTAACGTTTTGTGTGTGTTGCTTTACGGGGCCAGTGTGATGAAGTGGCTAGAGTGTTGGGCTGGGAGTCGGGGGATCTGGGTTCTAGTCCCCACTTGGCCATGAAAACCCACTGGGTGACTTTGGGCCAGTCACAGACTCTCAGCTAGTTCAGGGCACTAAATGTCACTATTTCTGAGCACTTGGCTCAAGTGAATAAGAACATAAGCAGAGCCCTGCTGGATCAGACCAAAGGTCCATCTAGTCCAGCACTCTGTTCACACAGTGGCCAACCAGCTGTTGACCTGGCACCAACAAAGCAGGACATGGTGCAACATCAATCTCCCACCCATGTTCCCCAGCAACTGGCGCATACAGGCTCACTGCCTCAGATACTGGAGGTAGCACATAACCATCAGGGCTAGTAGCCACTGATAACCTTCTCCAGGAATTTATCCAACCCGCTTTTAAAGCCATCCAAATTGGCGGCCATCACTACACCTAGTGGTAGTGAATTCTATAATTTAACTATGCACTGTGAGAAGAAGTCCTTCCTTTTATTTGTCCTGAATCTCCCTCTAATCAGCTTCATGGGATGACCCCATTGGGTTCTAGTATTTTGAGAGAGGGAGAAAAATGTCTCCCTATACACATTCTCCACACCGTGCATAATTTTAGCCAGGAACGGGTGGGGAGGCTGTCACTGCCACCACTCATCACCCAAGGCAGCTGCTTCACTCCATCTAATGAAAGGGCCGGCCCCAACAAGCCTAGCACATGTTCTGAAGGAATACCTTGCAGCTGAATTTGAGCAATACCTGGAGGAGAGACACACACCCCTCCCCTGGAATCCAACACACAGCACTGTGGAATGCCAACATGGAAGAAAAGTAGGATGTGGGTAGAACAAACAATGATACATACATGGAAGACAGCACTATTTTATTTTAAAGGGGGAGAAAGAACTGTGCTCCCCAGCTGGTTATTTTATTTTATTTATTTAAAGAAGTTATCCATGGAACCAGGAGCCAATGCTTAAGAGGATTTTAGAGAGGCAATAAAGGAAAAAGAATGACTACCTGCAAGCTGGACAGCCGCCAACAACGACAACAGACGTGGTGGTGGTGGGCTGCTGGATTATCGTGTACGTGGTATTGGGATAGTTATGCGGAGACGGACCTGAAGGAACAGCATATCCTGGGCGGAAAAAGCAGAAATGCAGAGAAGAGCATGTTAATGTCTAAACGGACAACTTGGGAGTTAGACCATTTGATGGCGTCTTGCAAATTGTAACTCCGGGAGGGTTACCTGACTTCTTTTCCACTTGTGTAAACTCCTCACATCTACACTGTTGCCAGATTAGCTGGCTATTGGAATATACACGGTTGCCAGATTGTTCTAGCTATTGGAATCTGAGGACTGTCAATGAGAGTTTCTCTCTCTCTCTCTCTCTCTCTCACTCACTCTCACACACACACACACACACACACTCTCTCTCTCTCTCTCTCTCTCTCTCTCTCTCTCTCTCTCTCTCTCTCTCTCTCTCTCACACACACACACACACACACACACACACACACACACACACACACACCAGTCTCCAATTCTTGGAACATCCACTTGGAACAAAGACATGTTGCCTTTCTGGCTATGTGAACTATCTGCAAATCCCCCACTGCGTTTTCAACACAGTCCTAGATTTAGGACGGACACTTACGCGTCACCCAAAAAGACGAGGGGAGAGGTGTGCCTAAAAGTCTCATATGCCAATTTATATGGCTGGATGCAGGTTTAAACAGGATTACTCCCTATTAAATACAAATACAATTCATCTCAGCATCCTGGGGGAAGCGGACCACTTGATGACCTGTTCACCTGCTCAGTCTGGTATCCAGGTGCTAACTTTCCTCTACCCCCCCCCCCCCCGGCATTTGACAGCATACGAGGGGCTTCTTAATGCATCCGTTGAAGCATTCGGTTGTCAGTGATGTTTTAGTTGTTTATGGGTATTTTAGTAGAAATGGTTCAACCATTTTAAATTGCGTATGTCTTACTCTTGAAGACAGAGAGATGGATTCCTGTTAACAAGGCAATAAATGGAAGCCACACCGTGTGTGTTTTTCCCACAGGCTATTAAGTTTGCTTCAAGTGACCACATTTAGCCAAGAATAACAAAGCTTTGTGAGATTATTTATTTATTTATTTATTGCAAGATCCAACCTATCAAATGTTTGCTTGTTTGCTCTCTCATCTGTGTCCACCAAGAAGGATCTGTGACAAATTCTTCTGAATACCACATAATAGTTTTTACTGTATGTAATAGCAAACTATTTCTAGACTTCTGTTCTCCGCATTCGGGCTTATGAACACAAATACAGCTAATTATTAACTTCAAAGAGCGTACTTCAATGCCACTGGAAAAAGTAAATCAACAGTTTCAAAACTGAGTAAGGGTCGCAGGTTCCAGTAAACACAGGGAAGGAAAAAACTTTCTGCTTCAGAAACAGATTCAAGTAAAAATCTCAGATGAACCCAAACATTTCTACAACTTTCATGACACCTCACGTTTGCCTATGCTAACTAAGTAGATGGGAGTTGTAGGCCAAAACAATTGAAGGGCTACAAGTTTAAGAAGTCACTGTTCAAAGTCCAGTGTTTCTGAGCACAGCTTTGGATGAGCCTAGTTTTTTCTTTTGACTTCTGCTGCTTTTAGGCTGGAATTCTCTTCTTTGATGGCTAGATGGACCAATGGTCTGACTTAGTATTCCTGTGGTCCTCTTCTGTTTAGAACTAGAATGCTGAGATCTACCAACCACAGCCAGACACAAAGTGGTGGGTCAGTCTGGGCGGTGTCCATTATCTATGGCACTCCGAGCACTGAGATATATCCATATCTCCATGCTCTTTACCCTAGAGATCAGGGATTGTAATGCATCATGCTAAACCTAGCCAGTGGAACTGAACCATGACCTGGTCAAAAGCAACCAATTAGTGCTCCTATTTTACAGATGAGGAACACTGAGGCTGAGAGATAAAACAATTAGCGCAAGGCCAGCCACAGCAGAGAGGTTCTTGTTTTTTCATCCCCTTTCAGTAACGACCAACCTTGAAGATCAACCACAAAGCACCCAGAGATCTACCAGATCCCAATCTACCTTCTGCTTACCCCTGCTATATTACACAGTGGAGAAGCACAATCCCGTTCTTTAGATTGGACTTGGGACTCTAGTCCCGCTGGCCCAGAAATATATTTTCTGGCGTATATTATTAATTGTAGCTATTACTCAGTTAACTTTTCTTTTTTCTAAAGCTTTTAAAACTTGATTTTGATCTGACTTTTATACTGTTAGTTTTACTCTACCCTGTGCCTGTTTCGTGCATTCTCTTCCCCTTCTTGTTTTATTATGATTTTATTAGAATGTAAGCCTATGCGGCAGGGTTTTGCTATTTTATTGTTTTACTCTGTACAGCACCATGTACACTGATGGTGCTATATAAATAAATAATAATAAATAATAATAATCAGAAGGGAACGTGATATTTTTCCCTTGAAGCTAATGTTTCCACTGTGAAAAAATAATAATTGCCTTTTACCATCATTCAACCCACAGATTGTTGTTTCGAAGAGGGAAAAATGCATTTCACACACCCCAGTTAGTGCAACTGGATTGACGCCTGTGACATCACTAGAAATGTACAACTAAATCTTCCCTCTATACCTTTTAAAATAAAACAAAAAAATCAATGTTTTTCTTCCTCCCCCCAAAAGCAAAACAAACTCTAGAGCAGTGATGAAGAATGTGCAGCCCACAAGATGTAGCTGTATTACAACTCCCATCATCCCTCATGGCTAGGGCTGATCGGAGTTGCAATCCACAACATCTGGAGGACCACCCATTCCCATCCTTGCTTTAAGGAGCAATCCTATGCATGTTTAGACAGAAAAAAAGGAAGTCCTACAACTTTTTTGGGGGGGTGGGGTGGGGTGGGGAAAGCTGCAAGTTGTAGGATTTTTTTCTGCCTCGGCATGCACAAGATTGCACCCGCAACATGCATAGGATCGCACCCTTAGCGGCTGAGCACTTTCTCACTTACCGCCCATAGGAATGCTCTTCTAATCCTGTTAGACAGACTTTCCCCAACTGATGCCCTTGAGATGTCTTGACTACAATACCCAGCATCCCCCAGCCTGCATGGTTGTCTGGGGGATGTGAGAAATCATAGTCCAACAACTCCAGAAGTCACCACGTAGGAGAAAGCTGCTATAACACAAATGACAGCTAATAGAACTTTGGCTATTGGGCGGTATATAAATGCAATAAATAAATAAATGCTGTATTTTCCGACCCTTGGGAATTCCTCTGTCTTTCAGTGACTTTTTAAGAGTTCCCACCCATCCAAGGCTGTGCACTCCCATCTACCCTACTTTTTAAAAAAGAAAAAAAAAGACTGTCAATTTCATTTCCTGCTGTCAAATGCAGGACAATGAAATTGACAAGCCAGCATAGCAAAAACAGAAAGCCCTGCTGGATCAGACTAAAGTTCCATCTATGCCAACCTCCTGGCTCCTACAATGACCATCTGAATCCTTCATGCCCTCTCATGGGCCATAACGTTGCATTACCCCTTTGCAACTGAGGTGAGCATTGAACTGGGATGCGGGAGATCCGGGTTCTAGTCCCCACTCGGCCAACCACAGACCCTCAGCCTAACCCACCTCACAGGGTTGTTGTGAGGATAAAATGGAGGGGAAGACGACCGCATAAGCTGCCCTGGGTTCTTTCCAAGAGAAAAAAAGGTGGGATATAAATGTAATAGTTAATAACGAAATAAATATTCAGTGGCATACTGCTTCTGGATCCATAACCACCAGTTTTTTATTTATTTATTTATTTATATAGCACCATCAATGTACATGGTGCTGTACAGAGTAAAACAGTAAATAGCAAGACCCTGCCGCATAGGAAAACAGTTCCAAGAGGCATCACACAAAAGGAGCATGCATTTGGTGTGGACGTGGTCCCCAGGTATGTCTAAAATAATCCAACAGGCCTCATCAGGAAGAATTCATGCAATGCCCTTTTGAAGCCGTCACCACATCTTGTAGTCGTGAATGCCATAAACTCTGCGCTGTGTGTAGAAGTTCTTCCTTTTATCTGTTCTGAATTTCCCACCAATCAGCTTCCTGGGAGGACCCCTTTGGGTTCTAGTATTATGGGAGAGGGAGAAAAATGTCTCCCTATCCATATTCTCAATAACAAGAGGAGACATGGTGAAGGATTAAGAATGGAGTTAAATCCCGCCCCTTCTTCTGACAGAATACTAAACATTAAGAAGAGCCAGGCTGAATCAGACCAAGGGTTCATTGAGTCCAGCACTTTGTTCACACAGTGGCCAACCAGTGCAGGACACGGCTTCAACTACACCCTCCCGCCCATGTTCTCCAGAATCTGACTCATCATGAAGGGTAATCTGGAGAACTGATGATGCTTCCAAGAACCACTCCAACCATGAGAATTGCTTCCAGAACTTCAGAGTTCAAATCCCACTTTCCTCTCGGTCAAGTCAGAACCTCAAGTTTTAGAGGTTGTTCCTGTGGTGGGCGGGGCCAGAGGCAAAGAGGTGTGGCCAAAAAACCCAGCCTACAGGACAAGGATTTCAACTTTTTAGAATGGAGGGAGGACAACTGCCCCCCCAAAAAGCCAGGAAACTACCAAATAAGAAAATGAGCAGAGCCAGGGGAAGGCGCCATCAGCAAGCCTGGAACAGGACCCCAGATTTGGCCCACATTCCTGCGGTTCAACACCCACAATATAAAACTTTGCAAGCTGCTTTTTGGAAGTACAACAAAGAGTCTTGCAGCCCCTTAAAGGCTAACACATTTATTATGACATAAGCTTTTGTGGATGACCTAAGAAGAGCCCTGCTGGATCAGACCAAGGGTCTATCTAGTCCAGCACTCTGTTCACACAGTGGGCAACCAGGTGTCAACCAGGAACCACAAGCAGGACAGGATACAACAGCACCCTCCCACCCATGTTCCCCAGCAACTGGTGAGCCCAGGCTTACTGCCCCTAACGCTGGAGGCTGCACTTAGCCATCAGGACTACCATATTTCTTCGATTCTAAGACACACTTTTTTCCCCATATAAACATCTCTAAAAACATAGAATCGCAAGTGAGTTTATTATTTCTTAGAATCAAAGCTTTTTTTTCTGTTGGTGGTACTGAAATTAGTGTGCATCTTACAATCGAAGAAATACGGTAGTAGCCATCACTTCATCAAATGCAACTGCATGAGGATTGTAGCTTAATCCACAAAAACTTAGGCCACAGTAAAATGTACTAGTCTTCGAAGCATCACAAGACCCTTTTTTGCTGCGAGAGACTCACAAAGCTCCACCTCTGGAGACTGTGAGCTTTGTGAGAACAACTGAAATATCTACCAAGACAAAACCATTAGTACAATAGAACAAAACTCCAGAAGTGTTTTCATAGGAAGCTTTCTGTAGCGAGGAACAAGAAGAAATCCCAAACATCGCCTGGCTTGCTTAACAATCCTAAACTTTTTTTGCTCTTCAGAGAACTGGCGCTCCAGGCCAACAGCCAAACAGCTACCTCCACTCATATATTGTATACATAAATCAACAAGGTACAGATAAGACTGATCAAATAAAACAAAAGGGGAAATATTCCCTAACGCAAAAACTTTTAAAAGGGGGAGGGACTTCCCTAAAATCAACACTTCTTTGCAAAGCCCGGAGTTTCTGTTTTTATTTTCCCTTTCCGTCTTGCAGACTTCTCATATCTAAACAGCTGACAGCACACACACACACACACACACACACACAGGGACACAATCATTTCCAACACCGGAGAAGAGCGAGGATCACGTCTGTCCGCCATTCGGAGCATATCCTAACCCACTCCAAAGCTAGGGCTTGGGTTATTAGCTGTGACGTCTGAGTGGCGGGGAGAGAGGCACTCTGGCACTCTGCCCGGGCTCAGAAGCACTGTCCTCTCGCGGCCTCCACCTGTAGCAAGGCTGAAGTCTGGCTGGCGCCAAGAGTTGCTGCAAGCCTCTCCTCGGCTGCAGGTAAAGGAGAGAACAAGCCATCCTCCCCTAGAAGTCCACTCGGTTTGAAACGTTCCCGCCCCTGGAAGCCCCGCCCCTTTTCACGCCCCCTCCCCGAAAGCCCCCTCCCTCTGAAACGCCCCTTCCCCTAAAAGCCCGGCCTTTCTCAAACGCCCCCTCCCCTAAAAATCTGCCCCCACTGAAACTTCCTCTCTCCTAAAAGTCCCCCCTCTGAAACGCCCCTTCCCCCAAACGCCCCCTCCCCCGAAAGTCCCTTCCTTCTCAAACGCCCCTCCCCTAAAAGCCCCCCTGAAACGCCCCTTCCCCTAAAAGGCCGGCCTTTCTCAAACGCCCCCTCCCCTAAAAGCCCCCTTCCTCTGAAACGCCCCCTCCCCCGAAAGTCCCTTCCTTCTCAAACGCCCCTCCCCTAAAAGCCCCCCTTCTGAAACGCCCCTTCCCCTAAAAGGCCGGCCTTTCTCAAACGCCCCCTCCCTCAAAAGCCCCTTCCTTCTCAAACGCCCCTCCCCTAAAAGCCCCCCCAATTTAAAAGCCCCCTCCCCTAAAAGCCCACCGGATTTGACCCCCCTCCCCACCCCCAGACCTGCCGTGCCCAGCGCCCCTCCCGGCTCACCTGCGCCAGGACCCGCGGGGTACGTGTAGGGCGGCGGCGCCTGGAAGCCCGGCTGGGGGGCAGGGATGGCCCCGTAGGTGTTGGGCCCGTACTCGTAGCCTCCTGCGCCGCCGCCGCCCGCGGGGCTGTAGGCTGGCGGCCGGTCCTGGAGCAAGGGCTTGCTGTCCATGATCCGCAGGCAGGGCGGCGGCGGCGGCGCTGCTCCCTCCCTCCCTCTCTCCCTCCCTCCGCCTGGCACCAGCGGCAGGCGGTCAGCCGCGAGGGCCACCCCGGAGCAGGCAGAAGGCGAGGCGGCGGCGGCAGCCCAGAGCCCAACTTTCCAAGCCGGGGTTGCCTAGAGCGCACAACCCGGGATCGCCTCGCCTCGCCTCGCTCCCGCAGCCACGAAGCCGGAGCAGCAGCAGCAGGAGGAAGAGGAGGAGGAAGGGCGCGCGGGGATGCCTCGGACCCGCCCCGGAGGTCCCCGCCCGCCAGGAAGCCCCAGCCCCAAACTCTTGCGCGCAAAGCAGGCGGCAGCCAGCAATGTGCTTCGTCTTCTCCTGCTGCTGCTGCTGCTGCTGCTGCTCGCTGGCCAGTCACAAGACTCGGCCCCACGTGATCCCTTGGCAGCCGCGGCACTCCCCTCCCTGGCCGAGACACGGCGGTGAACTCCGCACAAGGGGAACCCCCTCTTAAAGGGAACGCGCGCAGCTCGTCCTCTTTCGCCTGCCGGGGGGGGGGGGGGGCGGCAGAGAGAAAGAGAGAGAGAGAGAAGGCGCGTCCTATTACCCACGGTTAAACAAGAGTGGCTTTCCATTGTGATTTTCAATCTTTAGATGTGAACCGCTTAGAAATGTTATTGAATTAAACTAGGGTGACCCTATGAAAAGGAGGACAGGGCTCCTGTACCTTTAACAGTTGCAAAGAAAAGGGAATTTCAGCGGGGGTCGTTTGTATATATGGGGAACCTGGTGAAATTCCCTCTTCATCCCAACAGTAAAAGCTGCAAGAGCTATACTAGAGTGACCAGATTTAAAAGAGGGCAGGGCTCCTGCAGCTTTAACTGTTGGGATGAAGAGGGAATTTCACCAGGTTCGCCATACATACAAATGACCCCCGCTGAAATTCCCTTTTCAATACAACTGTTAAAGATACTGGAGCCCTGTCCTCCTTTTCATAGGGTCACCCTATATTAAACGTTATGTAAGTATTACTACTAAATGATGATAAGAAAATAAGAAGAGCTGGGGAACATGGGCGGGAGGGTGCTGTTGCACCGTGTCCTGCTTGTTCATCACTGTGTGTGTACAGAGTGCTGGGCTAGATGGACCCTTGGTCTGATCCAGCATCAGGACACTTCTTAAGTTCTTAAGAGCCCTGCTGGATCAGACCAAGGGTCACAGAATCATAGAATAGCAGAGTTGGAAGGGGCCTACAAGGCCATCGAGTCCAACCCCCCGCTCAATGCAGGAATCCACCCTACAGCATCCCTGACAGATGCTTGTCCAGCTGCCTCTTGAGGGTCCATCTAGTCAAGCACTCTGTTTACACAGTGGCCAACCAGCTGTCAACCAGGAATCCACAAGCAGGGCATGAGTGAAATATCACCCTCCCACCCATGAACCCCAGCAACTGGTGTATATAGACTTACTGCCTTGGATCCTGAAGCTAGCATATAGCCATCAGGACCAGCAGTCCTTGATACAGGGCCGGTGCCAGACTATTTTGCGCCTTAGGCAAGGTGAGCTACTTTCACCCCACCCCACCCCCAAAAAATGCCAACTTTGATTTTTAAGAACATATGTTTCCTGGAAAAAATAAGAAGCACAAAACTTGAAACTGCTAAATTTATTTTAAAGTGCAAGAAATGCATCATGCCAATTATAGCAAACAAATTGGAAAGGAACATCTATGGGTCTAAAATGCATTATTTAATAGGAATATCACCTCCAAATCATCCCCCCCAATTCACTCCAAACAAACACACGCATGAACATATGCATTCACTCAAAGACCCCATGAACCCCATTCACCCATACATTCTCTTTCTCTCCCTCTCTCTTCCGGGCACGTTCCGGAAGTCCGAACATGGAGCCGCCCCACCCCAGCGTCCCTGGCTTCACTTCGGCTGGCACGGGGCGCCATCTCGCCCGCCCAGGCCTGGCTGAATCCTTGGGCCGGGCAGGCTCACAGCCAATGCGTGTGAGTGCTGCGCCCGGCGCCCCTCTTAGCTTGGCGCTCTAGGTGGCCGCCTGAGTGGCCTCTATGGTAGCGCCGGCCCTGCCTTGATAGCCTTCTCCTCCTCCAGGAATTTATCCAACCCCCTTTGAAAGCCATCCAAATTGGTGGCCATCACTATATCTTGTGGTAACCAAGTCCATAGTTTAACTCTGCACTGTGTGAAGAAGTCCTTTCATCTGCCCTGAATCTCCCACCAATCAGCTTCATGGCATGGCCCTGGGTTCTAGTATTATGGGAGGGAGGGGGAATGGGTTACTAAAATGGGTGCAGTAGTCAGTTTCTGAGGAACATGGGTGGGAGGGTATTGCTGCACACATGCCCTGCACTGGTTGGCTACTATGTGAACAGAGTGCTGGAGTAGATGGACCCTTGGTCTGATCCAGCCTGGCTCCTCTTATGTTCTTACGCTTAGTATTCTGGCAGAAGAAGTTTGGGGGGATTGAACTCCATTCTTAATCCTCCATCACGTCTCCTCTTGAGCTTCAAATAGGAATCTTCAACAGGGGCCTTCACTTTTAAAAACATCTGCCTGTGTTTATCAAAGCAGAAGTAGCCTACGCAGATGGTTCTATCTCACATATGTAGACAAAAAGTCCATCTCAAGCTGCTCAGGCTTCCTCTCCTCACTTCCCCTCTAGGAACAAGCAGGAAGAGGCTGGAAGACGAAATGCAACTTCTTACCATATGATCATATTGGGCAACAGCTGACATCAGTCTCATATGTCCAGAAGAGGGTGAGGGTTCAAGAAACCAAGGCCCTACCTTGAACAATGGAAGTTTCTGGGTTTGTTTAGCCTGCACAAGATAAGATTAAAAGGATTTAATATAGTTAGGGTTGCCATATTCTGAATCGACAAAACTAGGACAATTTGTGGGGGGTAGGATTTTTAAAAAAAAACAAACGTAGCAATATGTAAAGGTCTAGGAAAAGAAAGTTATCTAAGCTTTAGTTATCTAACACTGCAGTCCTATGTGTGTCTACTCAGAAACAAATCCTATTAAGTTAAATAGGACTTATTCCCAGGTAAGTATGCATAGGATTGCAGCCTAAAGTACTTAAACACCTGCAAATAAATAATAGGCAAAGAAAAGTTTAAAAAATGACACTAAATTACATTTCTCTACTAGTTCTCAAAAGCTGGAGGAGACTTCAATATGGAGACTTGCACTCCACTGAGCAGGCTCAAGGCACCATTTCGGAAGTTGGAATTTCTCTGGCCGGCTGGAACAGGAATCCGGGATTCCTGACTGACTGACCAGGACATTTTGGAAATCGTGACATTCCCGGTTTTCCGGGACGTATGGCAACCCTAAATATAGTTGTCTTCAAATATCTGAAGGACTCTCCCTCAAAAGGATGGGGCAGATTTGTTCTCTGCTGTTCCACAGGGCCCTTTCAAAAGTTTCCCAGCTTTTAAAAATTATTTTGTCAACAAACAATACAACATGAAAACGAAACTGACAGCAAGTATGAAATAACCTATCAACAATGACCTGCAGAGATATATAAAAGCTGTTGGGCTAAGTTTCCTTTTGAAGGTCTACTGATCAAGATTTGAGTTAGAGAGTATTAATTAGGTCTTTTCAGATGTTTACATGAGATTGTGGAAGTGTCAATCCCGCATCGCTCTGGTTGGCTAAAGAAATCCAGGTTTGCCAGCATGTGTAAACGTCATTGTCAATTACATTGTTACACACAACCTCTAGGTTTTTTCTAGTAAGTCCCAAGTCTCCTTTCTCAGCTTGTAGATTTCCTACATGCTCTTCTTGTAGATTTCCAGACTGATACGATTTCCAATACTGGGCTTAATGGACAAAGAATTTGAGCTGGTACAAAGCACGTCCCTATGTTCCTATGACTGGAAGTTCATTGGAAGTCTCTTTTCAGTTATGTTGGATCCTGTTCACACCTACACATTCATCGTGTGAAGCACGCACCATCAAGCGATGGCCAGCCTGCATGACAAGCCATCACAGAGAGAACACCACCAATAGAACTTCTGCCTTGCCAACACTTTTCAGGGTGCTGCCAGCTTACACGTTTCGCTTCCAGTGCATAAAGAAATCAATTAAATAAAACTATCAATGGCTATTAGTCCCGATGGCTATATGCCTACTGCATCAAGTAATATGCCTACTGCTTCTGATACCCTTAGGCTGGGAATGATGGGTGTTGCAGGCCGACACAAGTTGGGGATGGCTGCTTTACTCCTCATCAGATCCCCAAAGAGAGAGACTACTTCATAGGTGCTTCACTCTCCAGACAACTCCTCTTTCACACATGCACGCACATGTCCATTACATCTGCAAAATAAATAAATAAATAAGGCTGTTTCCAGCACGCTCTGTCAGTTTCTTGGTTTTAAAATAAAACAAACCCATCAGCCTGTTCTCCCTCCAGAAATCTGGGACTCCCAGCATCCCTGACCCTTGGGGGCCGCTGGGATTTGTAGTCCAGAACATCTGTTCAGGGCGTGCGTGGAAAGGCTGTTTGGGTTTCCCAGAAACTGGGCGCGCTCGACCTTTGTTCCCACGACACGCAAACACGCGCGCAGCCCGCCGAGCGCGTGACACGCGGCCAACAGCAGGCCGTGGGCGGCGTGACGTGGTGTCTCTGGCCCGCCCGCCTCCAGAGGAGGAAAACTCGGGATAGAACGCCATGTATCCGTTCGAGGCCCTCGCCGCCCAATAGCAGCAGAGGATTTAGCGGCCGGCAGCCAATGAGCGAGCGGATCCTCCCGGGCCCCGGATTTCCTAGTCCTTCGGCTTGCAAGTGCAGAAAGGTGCGCGCTTGGGCTGCCGCTGCGCAGGACGCGGAGAACAAGCGATCGCGCAGGAGGATCAGGTACAGAAAGGCTCGATCCTGGCCGGGGGTGGCGGGCAAGGGCGAGTTCTTGGGGTCTTCGCGGGAGGAAAGCTCAAATATTAGGTCAGTCTTTCCCCCACGCTTTGCAAATTCGCCCTTATTAGGATTATAGCGATTATTTGGGGTGGGTGGGTGCTTCATCTTTTGCTCTTTTGAAAAACGCAACCGAGGATGGCTGGTTCTCGGTTGGAGTCGCTCACAGCGCATCCCTAGGCATGTGCAGTGGAGGCTGGTGTCTCCGATGTCAGTGGGGCGGTGAATGCGCTCTGGGTCCCAGTCTGAACTCTAAAGGAGCGATCCAACCTTGGATCGCTCCTTTAGAGTTCAGGCTGGAACCCAGAACGCATTCACTGCCCCACTGACATAGGAGATGCTGAAACCCAGAGCGCATTCCCTGCCCCACTGACATAGGACACACCAGCCTCCACTGCACATGTCTACTCAGAAGTAAATCCCCCTCACTCTATTCAGTGCAAGGCTTACATCCAGGTAAGTTTCCCCAGGATTGCAGCCTCACGCGCTCCCAACTTCTGTTTCCTATTCCAAAACCTAACCTTGACAATCCCTCCCTGTGCCCCTGCACTACTGCAGGCCCTCCCCCTTTTTTAATCCGCCCCCCAATATGCTGCCATTTAAACTTGAGAATCGCCCTCCTAACCACTCTGCAAGACTGCCCTTTACTCAAAAGGAAAGGGCTCTGACAGTTCTTTCTAACGGCACGATCCTAACCAAGTTGACTAAGGTTCCGTTGACTTCGGTTTAATTTGTTTCTTACCCATATCTCTTGCTGCCTTTCCACGAAGGAGCCCAAGGTGGTGTATATGATACCCCTGCACTCCTTTAGAGTTCTGACTGAAACCCGGAGTGGATTCACCGCCCCACTGACATCGGAGCCACCTCCTTCTCTGCAGCGGCCCCACACCTGGAATAAGTTCTCGCCAGGGATCTGCCATGCTCCAACCCTGCAGGCTTTAAGAAGGCCTTGAAAACATATTCTTTTACACCAGCCTTCTCCTGATATGCTTGCTATTGTTGCTGGTTATGTTACTGGTTTTATTGTTGGCTAGGGTGACCATATGAAAAGGAGGACAGGGCTCCTGTATCTTTAACAGCTGTATAGAAAAGGGAATTTCAGCAGGTGTCATTTGTATGCATGCAGCACCTGGTGAAGTTCTCTCTTCATCACAACAGTTAAAGCTGCAGGAACTATACTGGAGTGACCAGATCCAAAGGAGGGCAGGGCTCCTGCAGCTTTAACTGTGGTGATGAAGAGGGAATTTCACCAAGTGCTGCATGCATACAAATGATACTTGCTGAAATTCCCTTTTCTAGACAACTGTTAAAGATACAGGAGCCCGGTCCTCCTTTTCATATGGTCACCCTATTGTTGGTTTTAATTATAATTTTCATCGCTGTTTTTATTGCGTTTTTATCGTTTTTTGTCTTTTATTGCTGCACACACCTTGGGAAAGCTGTGCCCTGAAAGGCAGCCAAGAAATATTTTAAATAAATAAATAAAATTCTATGGTTGTCCCATAAGACCTAATCAAAGGCTGCAATTGTAAACACACTTCCTAGGGAGTAAGGCCTGTGAAACTCAGTGTGACTTGCTTCTAAATAAGCATGCTTAGGGTCTGCGTGAGTATGTGTTTTGTGAGCGTGGGGAACAGCTTTATCTATTTGTTACATATTTATCTCCACCAAAGAGCTGAAGGCACCATGCTTCTTATCTCCGTAACAGCCATGTGAGGTTGGTTAGGATAAAAAATGGTCACCTCTGTGTGTGTGTGTGTGTGAGAGAGAGAGAGAGAGAGGAGAATGAATGAATGAGAGAGAATGAATGAATGAATGAATGAGAGATGTATGGATAAATTGATGAATGAATGAAGGTAGGTTGACCATAGGAGAAGGAAGGTGAGGCTCCTGCAGATTTAACAGCTGATTAGAAAAGAGAATTCAGCAGGTGTCATTTGTATGCATGCAGCACCAATTAAAGCTGCAGGAGCCCTGCCCTCTTTTGTATCTTGTCAAGAGGGCAGGGCTCCTGCAGCTTTAACTGTTGCAATGAAGTGGGAATTTCACCAGGTGCTGCATGTATACAAATGACACCTACTGAAATTCCCTTTTCTACAAAACTGTGAAAGATACGAGAGCCCTGGCCCTCCTTTCCATATGGTCACCCTAAGTGAATGGGGGAGAGAAAAGGGGTGTCCTGCCTACTCAGGGCCATGGCTCAATCTTCCACCAGCACTTTGTGGCTCCCCAACCACTTTCCCGGATGGGAAATGCAGCCTTCGACCCTGAAATCCTTGCACACCCTAGTGTTGAATTTTAAAGGTTTTATGCCCCTCTCTTGAGCTGGAAGGGTCATAGAGTAGTTTACAGATCATTAAAAGCAAGACTGTAAGTCTGTTGGGCAAGAACCATCTAAAAAGACATGACACAAAAGGAAAAAGGGAGGAGGAGGGAAAAGGAAAAGAAGAAAATTGTAAGTCGCCTTGGGCGACTCATCCATTTATACATGAAATACAAAATTAATAAAATGCATGCTTAGCCTAGCCTCCAATCTCTGCTTTTGCCTTTCAGCCATGACCACATCCAGTTCTCTCCTGTGGGCAGTCGATATCTTTGGCAGAGTCTACACACTTTCTCCCACAGGCCAGCACTGGGAGCTTTGTAAGGACGGGGTGCTAGAGTTCAAGCGGGTTTCTGCCGTCAAACAGTGCTGCTGGGGTCTTGCATGCGATCATCAAGTTTATGTTTACATCCACTCCAATGACGTCCCTATCCGTTTCCAGGAAGAAACTTATGAGAATCAGGTACGGAAGAGGGCAGGGGATGAGTTCTGGGTTGCATTTGACCAGAAACCGGCAACCAAAGATCAGGGCTGGTTATTTCAAATCATTATTGACAAAGGGCCTTAAAGACTAACAAATTTAGGGTGCAATCCTATGCGTTTTAGATGGAGAAGAAAACCTACAACTCTAAATTAAATTAATTTCCCCACCCCCCGCCCCCGATGGGTGCAGCTCCCGGCCGGGTCAACCCACGGCAACCAGCCTCACGTTCCACTGTCTCAGGCTCAGCCCGGGACCACGAAAAACTGGGGCCAAAGGGGAGGGCTCTATTGAGGGCTCTATCCTGATTCCGGGATCCCTTGTGCGTCATGTGGACGCACAGAGATGATCCCGGGGTTCATCCCAGGATAAAGCCCCGTCTAGCTATGGCCTGAGCACCTGCGCTTCTGAATTTGCCGCCGCATCTCTGTGTTTATGATGGTTCTCTTGGCAGCGCTGGAATCCTGTGATCGGCTTCTGTGAGAAACTCCTGCCCAGCGACCGCTGGCAGTGGAGCGACGTGAGTGGGCTGAGGCATCAGACCCTTGAAAGCTTCGCGCTGCCGTCGCCCCACTGGGAGTGGGAGTCTGACTGGTATGTGGATGAAAATTTTGGAGGGGACCCCACAGAGAAAGGGGTAGGTGAACAAACGTGGAATGTGGGTCATACTTGCTGTCAACGGGGGCGGGGGGAGTGGAAAGTTTGGGTTGCGGGGCCAGGGCTTGGGAGGTGGTCTTTGTAACAGAGGGCAAAGAAGCCAAGGATGAAGGCGCCTAAGGTCTTTTCTAGATGAATGAATGTCGTTTTTGCACAGGAACTGTGAAGTTGCATCCCACCCCAAGAGGAAAGTTCTCCCACCCACCCAGTTAGTGCATCTGTTTGTGGGACATATACCCTTGTGCTCAGACCCTTTGCGCTCATTCAGAGGACAGATAAAACTAGGCCAAGGGTGAGGGTGCCTAAGGGCTCTTTTAGATGCTGTTGGTTTTGCATAGGAACTGTGAAGTTGCATCTCACCCTCCAAGAGGCAAGATTCTCCCTGCACCGCACAGCTAGTGTATCTATATCTGGGACGTTTCCTCTTGTGCTCAGACCCATCTGCGTAATTCCCTCCCTTCTCCCCGGTCCCCACTTGTGCCAGCAATATACGGCATTTATCGTGGTGGCCCCGCTGTGGCCTTCCCCAACATGGTCCCCTCCAGATGTTTCAGACTACAACTTCCATCAGTGTAACTGGGGCTGACGGGAGCTGTAATCCCAAACATCTGGAGTGCATCAGTTTGGGGAAGGATGGATTAGGGGAGCTCTTTAAAAAGTCCACAACCCTTAAGTCCTGCCTCTCCCCTCTAGTTTTAGCCAAATTGTGTGCCCCACCCCCACATTGGTTCCTAAAGAAAGTAACAACAGGAGCCATTGCATAAAGTGAAGGGGGGGCGGATCCCCTTTGATCCTCCTGTAATTTGCCCACTGAGACCTCATGGTGTCTGCTTTGATACTTTTGTGGAAAGCGGTATATAAATCTGAATAATAAAAGATAAAATAAATACCTAGGCCAGAATCCACCTCCCCCCACTGCCATGTCTCCTTTAAAAATACCTACCCTCCTATGGCAGAGATGGGTAAAAGTTAGATCTTCACCTCTTTGGGACTTCAACTCCCAGAAGCCCCTGCCTGCATAGTCAGTGATCAAGAATGCTGGGAGTTGAAATCCAAAACATCTGGAGATTACTTTCTGCCCACCACTACCCTACAGTGAGGACACTCTACACTTCACTTCCCCGGGGGGACAGGGTATATCTCTGACCTTCGTTGACAATAATAAAAATACTTGGAGTGTTATTTTCTTTTGCTAACTTGCAAAGGAGCTGAGCTTTTGCAAGATCTGGTTTGATAGCTCACTGTACCTTAATTGCGGACCGAATGTAATTGTGTACTGAGGTTTCCTAGCTAAATCACCACTTCTGGTTTGGAAATAATCTGAAACCTAGGTCACCGTTATGAGGATAAATTTAGTGTTATGGATCACCCCTTCCTATGGCACATATCAGTGAAGGAGATTGAAAACTTCTGCTTCCTCACCTAAATGAACCGCTGTTTGTCATTTTGACTGAACTGGGGCCAAACATGGGCTTAGTTTCAATGATGGTTTGTTTATTTCAACAAACCATCATTGATCTTGGTCTATTTGTTGAAAAGATGTAATTTAGGAAGCCAGGATCATTGCATCCAAAAGGACTTCTGTGTTTTGATTTGCACATTCTAACATAACAAGAGACTGACTGTTAGCTTTCATGCCAGTGTGGTGTAGTGGCTAAAGTGTTGGACTGGGAGTCGGGAGATCCGGGTTCAAGTCCCCACTCAGCCATGGAAACCCACTGGGTGACTTTATTTATTCAGAGTATTTTTGACTTTGGGCCAGTCACAGACTCTCAGCCCAAACCTACCTCACAGGGTTGTTGTCGTGAGGATAAAATGGAGAGGAGGAGGATTATGTATGCCGCCTTGGGTTCCTTGGAGGGAAAAAGGCGGGATAGAAATGCAATAATAAATAAATTAAATAAATAAACCTCGTGCAACCTTGTAAATAAGCCCACAAAAATTACTAGCCTGCATTGTTTGGAACGTTGTTCCTCATAGGGATCTTGACAAAAAGGATTTTTCTGTCACTGTTCTTTTTAATTCTGTTCTTCTTTTCTTGAAGGGCTGGTCGTATGCCATAGATTTCCCAGCCACCTACACCAAAGACAAGAGATGGAATTCCTGTGTGCGACGAAGAAGGTGGATTCGGTACAGGAGATACAAATCACGTGACACGTGGGCAAAGGTGCCTGCCTTTTTCTTTTTCCCGTTCCCCTCCTCTGATCCATTCTCTTGCTGAAGGATCCTGACAACCCACACTCTGTTCCCTGAAACGGCTTTGGGAAGAAAACCCGGAAAAAACACTCTTTGAACAGACTCTGTGGTCTCTGCCATAGAAGCCTCATTCCTAGAATATCCTAGGAAGCAAGGAGGGGCCTTCCAGCACTACTTCCTAAGATGCTTCAGGAGAAACTCTATGGATTAGGCTTCTATAACATGAACCATAGAGCCTGTTCCTAGAGTGTTTTTCCTTGTTTCTTTTCTTTTTTTGTGGTGGGCCACTGAGCTTGGGGGACCACCTGCGGCCCACAGGTCACACTTTCTGCACTCCCGATTTGAAGCAGCCATCAATGCTAACAGGAAAATAACACCAAGCTTCCCCCCTCACTGCTGTAGATTCCATCCCGGGAAGACCCTAAGCAACTACCAGATCCTTTCAACGATCTCTCGGTCGGAGGATGGGAGATTACCGATGAGCCCGTGGGTCGTTTATCCATCTGGGCCGTCTCTTTGCAAGGGAAGGTAATTGCCTTGTTGTTGCTGATGGACATTCTTATTTACTGTTTGTACTTGCTTCGTGCGGTAAAGGAGTGTTCGCCCATCCGTTGGTCAGCTTAGACCAAGGGTGGACCAACTGAGGACCAAGAAGTCTATGTGGACACTGCCCACTTTGAAAACCCCGCCCACTTTGGGCCATGGCCACACCCAGTGTTGGAACGAAGGCCTCAACAGGAAGAAACCAAGAAACCTTGACGAGAAAAACATTCCCCACCCTGGTCTAGATCTTTCAGAGTGGGTGGAAGTATGGTCTCAAGGAGGGGCAGGGGAAAAGTGTTGGAGTCAGGGTCAACAAGCAGGAATTCCCAGTGGTGGCATGGGGACTGGAACTGCTGGCTGTCTCCAGTATTGTAGTGGTAACACTGGCCCTAGTTACGGGCAGCAGGCTGCCAGCCCAGAAGATAACACTCTTCTCAGCCATTCTAAGCCTCCTCTCAAAATACTAGAACCCAAAAGGGTCATCCCATGAAGCTGATTGGTAGGAGATTCAGGACAAATAAAAGGAAGGACTTCTTCACGCAGCACAGAGTTAAACTATGGAACTCACTACCACAAGATGTAGTGATGGCCAACAATTTAGATGGCTTTAAAAGGGAGTTGGATAAATTCCTGGAGGAAAAGGCTATCCATGGCTACTTGCCCTGATGGTTATGTGCTCCCTCCAGTATCCGAGTGCATCAGTTGTTGGGGAACATGGGCAGGAGAGTGCTGTTGCACCATGTCCTGCTTGTTCATCCCTGGTCAACAGCTGGTTGTCCACTGTGTGAACAGAGTGCTGGACTAGATGGGCCCTTGGTCTGATCCAGCAGGGCTCTTCTTAAGTTCTTACCTAGCCTTGAGGTTCTGCCAGAAGTTTATCTACATTCTGTTGAACAGAGCATCAAGTAGTGATTCTTTGGTTACTAACATTGCTACCCCACCACCACCATCAGCTGAACAAACAGGTGCAACGGCTCTCTAGACATGAGCAAGACAACTGCTGCACCACTAACTCCATCGCTATATAATGGTCTTCTGCATTTCCACTACAATTCCCCCACGTTTTATTTGTTACACTTCCAGCAAAGGACATTCATAAACACACACACACAAGTGGGACACACCACAAAATGTTTCAAAATGCCAGCCAGCCCTCTTAGCCCTCTTCCAACAGCCTATTCCGTGTTTTCCCATTTCCTTTTCGATCTGACCATCAACGTTCTGTGGGTATTGAACATGCTCAGTCCTCAGTGGGCTTTTTTGTTTGCTTTGGGGTTTGTTTATTTTGCCCGCTGGAGAGTTGGGGAGGTAGGTTAAGATTTTTTGGGTTCCCCCAAGTATGCTGATACTTTCATCTTGTTTCCTGATAGCTGTTTAGCTTCCATTTCTGTCGGCACTCACCAGCTGAGTTCGCTGTTAGAGGGAATAATAACTGGCATGAGGCAGGCAATTAATACAAAGTATAAGATAAAGGATTATCCGCCACGTGGGCTGTGCCTGCCACTGAGCTCTGCTCTTCTCACACATTTTCCCTTCTTTTCTAGCAGCAGTGTCTGAAGGCTACTTTTCTCTCCTCAGGTCTGGTACAGGGAAGATGTCTGTCACCACAATCCGGAAGGTTCTTCGTGGACCTTCATAGCCACCCCTGGTGAAGCGGTGCAGATCAGCTGCGGGCCGTATGATCTCCTCTGGGCGACCCTCTGGGAAGGGCAGGCGATCGTGAGAGAAGGCATTGACCGGAACAACCCTCAGGGCAAGTCCTGTTTGTGGACTCAGGGAGCGGCTTTTTAATTCTACGGACATAACCCAAGGTTTACAACGTGTTCTTGGCTTTCCCTTCTGACAGGAATTTCTTGGACAATCGTGGAACCTCCAGTCTCAGAGAACGGAATCTTGCACGTGTCTGTGGGTGTCAACGTGGTATGGGCACTTACCAAAGACAGGAAAGTAAGTGACGTTGGGCTACCGTTGAATCTTTCACTTCATTTGGGGCTGGCTATGTTTCAAGTCCTCATGACAGCAGAGGGGGCGGGGATGCCAGTGTGGTATAGTGGCTAGAGTGTTGGACTGGGAGTCGGGAGATCCGGGTTCTAGTCCCCACTTAGCCATGGAAACCCACTGGGTGACTTTGGGCCAGTCACAGACTCTCAGCTCAACCCAGGGTTGTTGTTGTGAGGATAAAATGTAGAGGAGGAAGATTATGTATGCTGAGTTCCTTGGAGGAAAAAAGGCAGGATATAAATGTAATAATAAATAAATAAAATGCTAACGGCCACTCAGCATGACTGCAGCAATATCTCCTTACAAACTATCCTGCCCCACATAACACACATTTCCCCAGTCTTTCTAAATCTTCATTAGAAGTTGCATACAGAACAGACTATAGGAAGAAAAAACAAGTACTACTTCATGTCCCATTAACTTACAGAACCGCTTGCCACAAGGTGTGTTGAGCACAAGCTTAGATGGATTTTAAAAAATCAGACAGATTAGTGGTTTTTATGATATTTTCTATCAATGGAACTTCCATATATAGGAGCAATATACCACTGATTATCAGATACCGGGGACAAGCCTCAGGTGGAAACCAGTACAATCATACTCTTCTTGCCATCTTTCGAGAGGCAAACTAATTGCAGAATTGCTAACTGTGAAATATCATCATCATTATTATTGTTAGAAATAATATTTCGTATGATTGAAAAATCATCATCATTATGATGAAGAACTCAGAATGCTAGAGATTCAGTGGCCATTTAGTCCAACCCCCGTGTTCAGTGCAGGAATCTTGCACACACAGATATTGCTGGACCTCTTTCAGCCGGAGAGCCGAATTCAATTTCAGAGAAGCTCTGAAGAGACGCATTCCAGTGGTGGGTGGAACCAAAGGCAAAAAGGGGCGGGGCCAAAATATCAAAGCTAGCCACATATTTTAGTTTAAAGTTCTTAGTGCCAGTAACTCAGTCTTAAAGGAAGCATTTCAGTGTTTTAGAATGAAGAGGGGAAATGCGCAGAAACCAAGAAAACACTAAGAGATTGGTGGTTGACAGAGCCAGAGGAACTGGGCATGTTTAGCCTGGAGAAGAGAAGATTGAGGGGAGACATGATAGCACTCTTCAAATACTTAAAAGGTTGTCACACAGAGGAGGGCCAGGATCTCTTCTCGATCCTCCCAGAGTGCAGGACACGGAATAATGGGCTCAAGTGACAGGAAGCCAGATTCCAGCTGGACATCAGGAAAAACTTCCTGACTGTTAGAGCAGTACGACAATGGAACCAGTTACCTAGGGAGGTTGTGGGCTCTCCCACACTAGAGGCCTTCAAGAGGCAGCTGGACAACCATCTGTCAGGGATGCTTTAGGGTGGATTCCTGCATTGAGTAGGGGGTTGGACTTGATGACCTTGTAGGCCCCTTCCAACTCTGCTATTCTATGATTCTATGAATGGACTGGGGCCATCTGGGGAGCCCAGGAGGGCACAATTTGGCCCTCGGTCCTGAGGTTCCCCACCCCCGAAACAAACCCTTTCATCACCTTGATTCGGATATCATTTTGTGTCCCAGGTCTGGTTCAGAAGAGGCGTGAACTCGCACAATCCTTGCGGCACCAGCTGGATCGAAATGGTCGGCGAGATGACGATGGTGAACGTGGGATTGAACGACCAGGTGAGGCTCCCCTAAAAACAGCGGGGTTTTGAGTAGATGGAAGAACAAGGATAGCAAGACACTTCGCACTTGCCAGGGATCGAACTTGAGATCAGCGTAAAGCTTTGCATACAAGGGCAACTACGACAGAAATTAAAGGCGTGGGGGCTAGGATGAAGGAGAGCTGATGTGGCAGCAGCACATGTGGAAAGGGCCTAGATATCTTAGTGGATCACAAGCTGAATGTGAGCCAGCAAGTGTGATGCAGCAGCTAAAATAGCAAATGCAACCTTAGGCTGTATTAACAGAAGCACAGTGTCCAGGTCACAGGGAGGACGGGTTTCGTTCTATTCTGAGTTAATCAGGCCGCATTCGGAGTGCTATGTCCAGTTAAGGGTGTTCCATTTTAAGAAGGACATTGACAAGTAGGGGTATTCTGACTGGTTCTGACTCCCTATACCTAGGGAGGTTGTGGACTCTCCCACACTAGAGGCCTTCAAGAGGCAGCTGGACAACCATCTGTCAGGTATGGATTCCTGCATTGAGCAGGGGGTTGGACTGGATGACCTTAGTGGACCCTTCCAACTCTACTATTCTATGATTCTATGAGACCAGTGCGGATTCACTGCCCTGCTGACGTTCCCCTTAGCCTCCTTTTTTCCCAAGCTAAACAACCTCAGCTCTTGTAACCTTCCCTCATAAGGGAGATGCTCCTGCCCCTTGATCTTCCATGCCGAATGGGGTCTTCTAGCCCTCACTCAGCCATGGAAGCTCACTGGGTGACCTTGGGCCCATCACAGACTCTTAGCCCAACCTACCTCACAGGGTTGTTGTTGTGGGGATAAAATGGAGAGGAGGAGAATTGTGTATGCCGCCTTGGATTCCTTAAGGAGGAAAAAAGGCGGGATATAAATACATAAATGCAATGCAATATCTGTGCATTGAATATTTATTTATTATTGCATTGATACCCCGCCTTTTTTCCTCCAAGGAACCCAAGGCGGCGTACATAATCCTCCTCCTCTCCATTTTATCCTCACAACAACCCTGTGAGGTGGGTTGGGCTGAGAGTCTGTGACTGGCCCAAAGTCACCCAGTGGGTTTCCGTAGCCGAGTGGGGACTAGAACCCGGTTCTCCCGACTCCCAGTCCGACACTTTAGCCACTACACCACACTGGCTCCCACCCTTCCTGCAGCTGGTTTGCAATCCTTTCTCCTTAAGACACGCTTCTACTTCTGTTGTTCTTGGTTTCCTTCCGCCATCAGCTCTTCTCATCTTGAGTTTTTCCCCCAACCCGGCTCCTTCCTAGGTCTGGGGGATCAGCTGCGAGGACCGGGAGGTTTATTTCCGTCAGGGCGTCACGCCGAGCGAGCTGAGCGGGAAAACGTGGAAAGCGATCGTGTGCAACCGGGACAGCGACCGATCGCAGACCGGGAGCTCCACGAGTCTTCTCAGGTAAGCCATAAATGCACACGAGCCACTGGTAGGAAACCAGTACAGAAACATTTCCGGTGGGAGCTTTTTTTGGCCCGAGGACTGAATTCCATCTTGGAGAACATCTCGGAGGCCGCATCCAGGTGGCGCGTGGGGCCAAAGTTAAATGGAACGGAGCCAAAATGCCAAAGATACCTGCATATTTTAGCTTAAAGCACTCACTGCCAGTGATTAAGCCTTAGGAAAGGCATTTCAGTGTGTTAGAATGGGGAAAGGACTGCACAAAAGCCAGGTAATGATTAAACGCCGGGTGGTTGGGGCAAGGGGGTGGAGCCAGGGGAAAGGGAGCGTGGCCATCTAGGGAAAATGGTCCCCAGGTGGGCTGGATTTGGGGGGATGTAGGCAGGCCGGATGTGCCTTCCTCCTCCAGGCCTGACGTTCCTCACTCCTGATCAAAATCCTCCTGAACTGGAGGACTCTCTGGGGAAACTCCAACCTAAGCCCTACTCAGAGTAGACCTATTGAATTAAATTTAAATTTGTCATGACTAACCTAAGTCCCATTCATTTCAGTGGGTTTACTCTAAGTAGGACTTACATTGGATTTTGCCCCATGGTAAAACTATCTCAAGAGGTCCCAGAAAGGCAGGTATACCATTGCCACGCTGGCTGGGGATAATGGGAGTTCTGATCATACACATCTGGAGGATGCTAGGTTGAGGAAGATTGATAATTAGACTTATTATTATTATTATTATTATTATTTATTGTATTTGTATACTGCTCCATAGCCGAAGCTCTCTGGGCGGTTCACATGAGATAAAAACACTTAAAAACAATATACAAAGATTAAAAACCACAAAAACAAGCAAAATACACATACATTTAAAACCACTATAACAACTTTAAAAACGATGAGTCAAAAAAACAGACACAGGGTCATATTGCTAAATGCCTGGGAGAAGAGAAAAGTCTTGACCTGGCGCGCCTCGTCAGGGAGATTGTTCCATAGTTGGGGGGCCACCACAGAGAAGGATCTTTCTCTTGTTGCCACCCTCCAAGCTTCCCTCGGAGTAGGCACCCGAAGGAGGACCTTAGATGTTGAACGTAGTGTTCCGGTAGGTTTATGTCAGGAGCCGTGTTAGGCTTTGTAGGTTAAAGCCAGCACCTTGAATTAGGCTCAGAAACATACAGGCAGCCAATACAAGCGGGCCAGGGTGGGTCTTATATGCTCGAACCTTCTGGTTCCAGTTAGCAATCTGGCCGCTGCATTTTTCACAAACTGCAGCTTCCAAACTGTCTTCAAAGGCAGCCCCACGTAGAGTGCATTTCTTCCTTCCCTTTCTCTCTTCCCCCATCCTCCCCCAAAGTGCCGGCTGCTTCTTCACGGATGACATCAAAGAACAAACGAACTCCATCTTCCGGGCCGATGGAGACCTTCCACCGGAAGTTGAGGCACCTCTGGCTCTTGCTGATGGCCGCCTTCCTGGAGCTGCTGGTGATGACGGTGGCCACCAGGCGGGGGCAGATGCCGACCAGGTTCTGAATCCGGTCGCCTCCCCTCTTGACGAATCCGCCGCTGCACTGCCGAAAGGGTCCAAAGACGTTCCCGGAAACCCCGACTCCAATCCGGATTCCCGTCCTGCTGAGTTGCAGTGGACTAATATTGACCTGAAAGAGGCAAACAAGATCCCTGTGACAGCCACCGGCGCCTTGACCGACACGTCCAGCTTGTCCTCCTTCGGCGCGGTGTCGGTCGGCGTCGAGGATCACTTTGTGACCGACGACCATCCGCTGTGGGCCTGGGTTTCTGGCGGAGGATGCCTTGTGGATTCACACAGCCCGCTGAAGTGGTTCACGGTGCCCTCGGGTGGGTGAGATGCCTGTCGTTCGTTTATCGTTTAAAACAGGGGCGCTTGAACCTCTTTCAGCCCTGATGGTTGAATCTGGATTCAGACAATCTCTTGGAGGTCCCTGCCTTATTGGATGCAGAGGAGGGGCACACAGGCTTTCTTGCCCGCATGCAATTCCACACACTCGCCTACATGCAGCTTCTGGTCGCCACTGGCGAGGGCTTCAGTGCAAGGCTAGTGCAATTCTGATTGGCAACAGCTACCCTGGCTGATGAATGGAATTCTTTCCCAGCCCTGCCACCTGAATGCTAAAGTTGGAAGGGGCCCTGAAGATCATCTACTCTGACCTAGTGCCCTCCCTCCAGACGTGTTGGACTACATGTCCCATCATCTCCCCAAGCCAGCATGGCCATTGTCCAACACATCTGGAGGGTTGGGGAAGATTGATCTACTCCAACACTCTCCTCCCTTCCTTCTCAATGCAACTGCTGCAGTAACAGGTTCTGAACCGGTATGTTCAGCTTCTGCTGAAATGCCTCCTACTAGGTTCGATTGTTTGTCTACCTTAGCCAGTATTATCTGCAGCAAGGGTCCCCAACATGGCGCCCGCAGGCACTGCCTGTGAACGGCTCCCAAGCTGACTCCTGCAAAACTTCTTTTATTTTCCACTCTCCCCGTTTTTTAATACGTGTACATGGATTTGCACATGTCCATAACAATGAATACATATGAAATGCACACATCTTTCTAGCAATTATACATAGGCTTCAACAAAAGCGGACCAAATATCCAAATAAGTAGCCGTTTGAAGGTGGCGTCTATATGCCACCTGTTCAAGTACTGAAAACATTGTAAGGCCCTCCATCCATTGCATTACAGGCGGTGAGCGCTTGTCCTTCCAACATTGTAATAACAGTCTTTTAGCTGTCAAAAGGGTGCGGAGAATCGATTTATGGACTAATGGACTAAATCGACCATTAGTTAAGCCATTTACTCTGACCATTAGCCAATTCCCATGAAGCGGCTCAATAATTTAGAAGAGTGCGTATATCAGTGAATATGAAAGACTGTTCCAATACAAGTTTTATCTGCGTAACAACCTCCTCCCCAAAAGAAGCAACTACTGGACGTGAATGTTTAAAAGAAGCATTAGCTGCGTTCCACTGCCAGGAATTAGCCGAATTAGACAATCCCTTATTAAAGAGTTATTGCAGTGTCTTATAGACATGAAACAAACGCTTTTGCTGAATAAGATGCAGCCTACGATCCATAGACACAACAGATAGACAGATCAGGCATTTTATGGTGGTGCTCACAGCAGTCGCTTGAAATCCAAAATGTGCCCACAGGTCCAAAAAGTTGGGATTACGGTGGCTGGCAGCACTGTAATCTCAGGCGGATTTTCCCCCCTTGCCTGCTTCCTGATTCTTTTTTAACTGGAAATGCCAAGGATTTCATTTGAGACCTTCTGGATGAGAAATGTGCCCGTCGTAGTCCGAGTAGCAAAGACGGCAGCCCTGTGTCTCCTAATGCTTGATCTTCTTTTCCTCCGTAGCCTTATCCTCCTCTGTGCAATCCCTCTCTCTGTCCATCACCCCAGCCCAGACCGCCGTCTGGCGGAAACAAATCTTCCAGCAGCTCTCTGAAAGGACCCGCCGGGAGCTGGAGAACTTCCGACACTACGAACAGGCGGTCGAGCAGGTAGAGCCGAGAAGCCGTTGTCTCTTCCGAGTGGGGGATTGAGAGTCCAAAGCACCCTCGCACCCGTGTTCCCCTGCAACTGGTGTACAGAGATATACTGCCTCTGATACTGGGACGTAGCATAGAGCCAGCTGGACTAGAAGCCATCGATAGCCTTGTCCTCCATGAATTTGTCTAAGCCCCTTCTAAAGCCGTCCAAGTTGGCGGCCATTGCTACATCTTGTGGTAGCGAGTTCTGCAGTTTAATGACGCACTGTCTGAAGAGGTCCTCCCTTTTTCGTCTGTCCTGAATCTCCCACACTTCAGCTTCATAGGTCTGACCCCTACTGGGTTCTAAAATTATGAGAGAAGCAGAACATCAGAAGAGCCATGCTGGATCAGACCAAGGGTCCATCTAATCACTCTGTTCACACAGTGGCCAACCAGCTGTTGACCAGGAACCCACAAGTAGGACAGCACCCTCCCACCCCTGTTCCCCAGCAACTGGTATACATAGGTTTACTGCCTCGGATACTGGAGATAGATTGGGGCTGCTAGCCATTGATAGCCTTCTCCTCCAGGAATTGATCCAACCCCCTTTTAAAGCCATCCAGATTGGTGGCCACCACTACATCTTGTGGTAGTGAGTTCCATAGTTTAACTCTGTGCTGTGTGAAGAAGTCCTTCCTTTTATTTGTCCTGAATCTGCCACCCATCAGCTTCATGGGATGACCCCATTGGGTCCTAGTATTATGAGAGAGGGAGAAAAACGTCTCCATGTTCATCTTCTCCATGCCATGCATGATTTTGTACACCTCTATCATGTCTCCCCTTAGCCTCCTTTTCTCCAAGCTGAACACTCCCAGCTGTTGTGACCTTCCCTCATAGGGGAGATGCTCCAACACCTTAATCATGTTAGCTGCCCTTTTCTTCAACTAATCCCACCTCTCTCCCTCTCCCCATTTTCTCCGCATCAACATTACGATATCTCTATTCTGGTCAAATCCTCCTACATGTTGTGGGAAGAAAGATAGACAATGGTGGATAAACATCCTTTGGCCTGTTGTGTCTTCTCCACCTCAGTGTCACTTGGGTGTTCTTTGCTCCTCCAGTCCGTCTGGGTCAAAACCGGCACCCTGCAGTGGTGGAGAAACTGGAAGCCGTACCGCTGGGTCGATGTGCGGGTGGCCCTGGAGCAGTTCACAGGGAACGACGGGACGCGAGATAGCATTCTCTTCATCTATTACATGCACTACGAAGAGAAGAAGGTACATGCACAGCACAGCAGCGGCTGCCTTGGCACATAGTGCTAAAGCAGAAGTGGGGAACTTCAGGCCCGTGGGCCACAACCGGCCCTCGTGCAATCAGGCCACGCCCCCTTCTGGCTTCATTCCATTTTCTCCCATCACCAATTGTTTTGTGATTTCCTCAAGCCAGGATGTTCCCTAGTGGGAGGGAACGTGCTGGTTACAAAACTCCTGAGATTCTTTGGTAAAACTATGAAAGCAGGGGTGTTGAACCTCAGGCCTACAGGTCACGTCCGGCCCACTTGGGCCCCCCAGATAGGCACATTCCGTTATTTATTTATTTACAGTATTTATGTACCACTCCCCATTCAAAATTTCGGAGCGGTGTACAAGATAAAATAAAATAAAAACAGAATAAAACACTTTAAAATAGATTTTCAAAGAAGCAAAATGTAAAGTGAACCCTTCCCCTGGCCCCACACCTTCCCCCCTCCTTTCTGGAAGGTTCAAATGCCTCTCCTAAGGCTTAATTACTGAGAATAAGAACTCGTAGGGACGATAGGTTGGTATTTTTGGCCACACAGCTTTTGTCTTCGGCCCCGCCCCTTCGCCTCTGGCTCCGCCCACCAATGGAATGTGGCCCTCTGGATGAAGGGCGTTCCCCACCCCGTGCTAAACCGTAGCTTAGCATGTGTGCAAGCAGAAAAACAGCCTGCCAAAGCACTGAGCCGACACACTCCCCTCTTTCCTCACCTGGGTGGAGGAACAAACCAGGATTCTGTTTCACTTAAGCGATCCCTGGTTTGCTGTTATGTGTGAACCAGGAATCGTGGCTTATAATGAGTTCTAGTTTGGTAAGCAACCCTGGGTTTGTAGCTGGCTCACTTAGCAATTGACTAGAACAGCCGTCCTCAACGTGGTGACCTCCAGATATTTTGGACAACAGCTCCCAACATTCCTTGCTGTTGGCCATGCTGGGTGGACTAAAGGATTCACAGCTGCTTTTCCCCAAGTTCTGGGGGTGGTGGTGCGTGGAAGCTTAGATACAGTTGTTATTGTCTGTGTTCCTGAGTTAGACAGCCCATGTTTCTGTTACATACGTGTCCGCACATGTTTTAGAGTTTTTGGTGTTTTTTGCCAGTACATCCACGTGTTCCTCAATGAAGTTACCATCCTGGTCGAGATCCTGAACGAGGCCAAGCACTCCTTCGCCCTCTACACGCCAGAAAAAACAAAGCAGCGTTGGCCCATCCGACTAGCAGCCGCTACCGAACAAGAAATGCATGACTGGGTACGTTCTTCAAAACCAACCGTGCGCTGAAATTGAAGGCCTTGAAGCCGAACTTTGTACTTCGGGTGATAGTACCCCATTTTCACCACATGGGGGCATTTTCATAAGAACGAGCACTTGTCATATTTTAATCCAAGGACTCAAACGGGTTTTGCAGATGTTGAGCGAGTTTGGGGTTGTGTATTCCAGCTGGCGCCCGCAGGTGCCGCAGTTTATTGTAATAGGTTATTTAACTCACGACGAGCCGTTTCGCCTGCAGGCACTAGGTTAAATATAGACAACTCCTGCTCGGGGTTATTTTTGTTTTTATAATTGATTTTTTTTATTGTACATTTTCAGCAATACCAAACGAAATAAAACTAAAAAAAAAGGAGGAAAAGAAAAAAAATGTAGCTACATAAAATTAACGATATCAGTTTCAATACATGACCATGCAGTGTGTGTGTGTGTGTGAATGAATGAATGAATGAATAAAAATGCAGCTTTTTAAGAATTATGCATGAACATCAACAAATGCAGACCAAATATCCATTTGAAGGTGTAATCTGTATACCACCCATTCAAATGTTGAAAGGGTTGTAAGGTTTTCAGTCCACTGCATGATAAGAGGTGAGTGTGTATCCTTCCAATGTTATTATATCTGTCTTTTAGCTGTCAAAAGGCCATTTGCGCTGTTTGTGCGCTAACTTCCAGGAAACAGATAATTTAAAAAGACATGTATGTCCGTAAATATTAAAGTGTGTTCCACTACAAAGTTTATCTGTATAATAACCTCCTTTCAGAAAGAGGCAACTCTTGGGCATTGCCAAAACATATGTTGAAACGAAGCATTGGGGATTGTCGTGCTGCATGAGTTTGGCAAGTATAGGTTATGCGAGCATTTGGGACCTGGCCCCCGGGTCTGAGGTTCTGCACTCCTTGTATATAGGGTGTGCAAACTCTGCCTCTTAAGAGGCCAAATAAGTTTCCCAGCTGTTGGCAATGAAAGGGCGTATCTCAAGGAACCATGAGTAGGAGATGCTGAAAGCGTTCCCCTCTTCCCATTGCTAAACCTTTGCTCCTTTTACGCCTGCCAGCTGGCTCTGCTGAGCATGTCATGCTGCGAAGGCCACCAAATCCAGGGGGCGCCCTCCCACCAGGCCATCTGGTCGCTGACTTGCAAAGGAGACATCTTCGTGAGCGAGCCAGGCCCTGACCTGGAGGCTGCGGCACACCCGATGCCCTGCGACCAAATGTAAGAAGCCTTCGCTTATTAGTCTCCCTTGCAGATGGAATCTTTGTTTGGGCCAGCCTCTGGTTCTCACCCCACCCTACCTCACAGGGTTGTTGTGAGGATGAAATGGAGGGGAGGAGGACCATGGAGGCCGCCTTGGGTTCCTTGCTAGAGGAAAAAGTCCGGGTATAAATGTGATAATAAACAATAAAATAAAATGAATTGAAATGACATGACAGGGTATAATACGTCCAGCTGTTTTCACCAGTGGAACACCCAGCTGTTCTGTGCGGCCCAAACGTGAGATCAGATGGGGGGGCATGTGAGGCGGGGCTTCCTGGATAGCCACGCCCTTTCCCCTAGCCCCACCCCTTTCCCCTGACCGCAATCATTGGCTGGTTTCCTGTCTTGTATGCAGTTTTTCTCCCCTTTCCAAAAGGTTCCATTGCTTCCCTCCTAAGATTTCCTTGCTGGCAGTAAGAGCGTCAAGCTAAAATAGGCTGCTGTTTGGGGGTCCGCCCCTTTTGCCCGACTGCTTTTGCCTTAGGCCCTGCCCACCGCTGGAATGCAGCCCTCAGACTGAAAGAGGTTGAGCACCCCTGAGTTAGTGTATCGGACTAGGACCAGGGAGTCCCACGTTCAAGTCCCTGCCCGGCCCACCTTTCATAGACTTTTTGCAGGGACTAGAAAAAAAATAATTTGTTTATCTGTGGATTCAATGAATGAGAAGAAAATGTTAAAATGAAAGAAAGAGGGAAACTTTTCTTTTAACTATAGAGTAAGAGAAAATAGTGTTATAATTTTTTTGCTGTGGAGGGAACTGGAAGTCCATCTTAATGGTGTATGTTTTGTATGTCTTTTATGTTGATGTTTGATTTTGTTTTTTGTTTGTTTGCTTATATGTTTGTTTTGTTTGTGTTTTAGAAAATAATAAATCATTCAAACCAGGGGTGGAGGTGTGGGGGAAGTCCCTGCCTGGGCCTGGGCCTGAAACCAAAGTGAATTTTATGTGTATCTCTCAACTTAGCTTACCTCACGGGTCACTTTGAGGATAATTTTATTTATTTATTTATTTATTTATTTATTTCCCACCTCTTCCTCTGGATCGAGGCAGGGAACAACATTAAATACAACCATACAAAACATAAAACTGGTTAAAAAAGCAGATCAAACCGATACAATATTAAAATAACAATCACAACATCTTAAAATTCTTAGGTTTAACATTAATCCGGCTAAGACTAAGAGATTGGTCTTTACGGCTGTCTTAAACTCAGAGAGCGTATTAAGTTGGCGGATCTCTTCCGGCAGGCCATTCCGCAGTATGGGGATAGAATTGGCGGTGGGGGTGAGGGAGAACCACGGATGCTACCCTGAACTCTTTGAAAGGAGGGCAGCACTAAAAACTTAATAAATAGACTCCTTTGCAGGATGGGTGGTTATGTATCCTTGGTTCCCTTTTCCCCAAAGGTTCTGGCGCCAGATAGGTGGACATCTCCGACTCATTGAATGCAACAGCCGTGGCATCGTGTGGGGCGTGGGGTATGACCACTCCGCCTGGGTTTACACCGGTGGATATGGAGGAAGCTTCTTCTCAGGTAACAAAAATCTCTTCTTTTGAATTTTCCTGCCTGAGTTGCCGTCTCGATGTTTTCATGCCTCCCGTGCGGCCTTTTCATGCGCGGCGACGTCTTTTGAATGTATTTTGTGAACCAGGCTGCAAACTCAGGATAGTATTCATTTTATTCATTCATTGTATTTCTGTACCGTCCCATAACCAAAGCTCTCTGGGCAATTTTATCTGTTTATTTACAGTATTTGTCTACCGCTCCATGTCTAAAATAGATTCTGGAGTGGTGCACATAGGAATAAAACAGTAGAAAGCAAGATGATTAAAAACAGCAAATTAAAATGGTTCAATTTAAAACAAAGGACCAATAAAAACCGTGGCTTGGTCAGCTGAGGAAGGCTTCCTGGAAAAGAGTTGTTTTCAGGAGGTGCCGGATCTGTTGGCGTCTGCCTGACCTCAAGGGGCAGGGAGTTCCAAAGAGAAGGAGCCACCACACTAAAGGCTCTTCTGGCGGGATTCCTGTCAGGCCAAAGGTCTATGTGGACCCACCAGAAGCATGCCCTCCAAAGACCTCAGTGACCAGGCAGGATGGTAAGGGAAAAGGCGCTCTCTCAGGTATCCTGGTCCTAAGTTGTTTAGGGCTTTGTACATTAGTGCCAAACCCTTAAACCTGGCCCGGTAGCCAAGAGGTAACCAGTGCAATTCCCTCAGCAAAGGAGTTAAATGTTCAAAAATTTAAGCCCCCTCAAAAAAGCCCCCTCCCTCCTCCCTCCTGCTGTCACCTGTAACTGCTGAACTTTCCAACTAAGATTGTAGTGCCTGAGTTTGCTTTCCTTTTCCCCCTCCTCCTCCTCCCTCCCAATCCCCTTTCCTTTTGTGTCATGTCTTTTAGATTGTAAGCCTGTGGGCAGGGACTGTCAAGAAATACTTTTGTAAGCCGCCATGAGAGCCTTTTTTGGCTGAATGGCGGCATAAAAATCCTTAAATAAATAAAAAATAAAAATAAAAAAGGCAGCTCCCGACAACAGCTGAACTGCGGCGTTCTGCACTAGCTCCAGCTTCTGTAGCCCTACATCATTATTATTATTATTATTATTATTATTATTATTATTATTATTATTTTGCATTTTTATACCACCCAATAGCCGAAGCTCCCTGGGTGGTTCACAAAAACTAAAACAATTTAAAGTGTAAAACAAACAGTATAAAAACATAGAATCATAGAATAGTAGAGTTGGAAGGGGCGTACAAGGCCATCGAGTCCAACCCCCTGCTCAATGCAGGACTCCACCTTAAAGCATCCTTGACAGATGGTTGTCCAGCCGCCTCTTGAAGGCCTCTAGTGTGGAAGAGCCCACCGCCTCCCTAGGTAACTGATTCCATTGTCATACTGCTCTAACGGTCAGGAAGTTTTTCCTGATGTCCAGCTGGAATCTGGCTTCCTTTAACTTGAGCCCGTTATTCTGTGTCCTGCACTCTGGGAGGATCGAGAAGAGATCCTGGCCTTCCTCTGTGTGACAACCTTTTAAGTATTTGAAGAGTGCTATCATGTCTCCCCTCAATCTTCTCTTCTCCAGGCTAAACATGCCCAGTTCTTTCAGTCTCTCTTCATAGGGCTTTGTTTCTAGACCTCTGATCATCCTGGTTGCCCTCCATGATATAAAATACACATTAAAACGAATTAAAACATACCATACATGATTAAAACATCCTGAAAACATCCTGAAAACATTGTAAAATTTCACTGAATAGGCCTGCCGGAATAGATCGGTATTTATTGCTTTTTTAAATTCTAAAAGACTGTCAAGTTGACGAAACTCCTCCGGCAGGCCATTCCACAGTCTGGGAGCAGCGAAAGAAAAGGTCCTCTGGGTAACAGTTGTTAAACTAGTTTTTGCTAGCTGAAGTGGATTCTTCCCAGAGGACCTGAGTGTGCGGGGCGGATTGTACGGGAGAAGGCGATCCATACATAGAGAGCATGCTTTAGAGGACAGCAATATTTTAAAGAATACAACAGTAAACAAAACAGGGAATGCCCAAGAAATAGGAAATATTTTTGCCAGAAACAGAGAAATGATGTATTTGTCTGTGGATTCAATGTATGAGATATAGCTAAGACAGAAGAAAGAAATGAATTTGATTATTGTGTTAAAGATAATTAAGGAATGAGAGAAGATAGTTTGCATTTCTGATATGAAGAAGGCCGAAAGAACACCTTAACCTTAGATGTTTTTTAATTGTATTTCAGTGTGTATTTTATGTTCGTATTTCTGTTTTATGTAATGATTTTGTGGCATGTATGTCTATGATGTTTGAAACAATAAGATCATTAAGAGAAATAGGAAATAACGAATGGTCTGGTCCTTGCAGGACTGGCAAGCAGCAGTGATAACATTTACGCGCAGTCAGACGTAAAATGTGTGTACATTTATGAGAATCAGCGATGGAATCCCGTGACTGGATACAGCAGCAGGTAAGTACCGCTGAGACGCAAGTCGTAGAACAATTCTCTTGGGTTCAGGCCGTCGCACCGCCCGAGTCTAGCTTGGGAAAGTTGCGTGGTGTTACGGATTTGGATCTTTCCCGCATGTTTTTAATCTATAGTTCTAGTATTTAGGAAGCCTCTGGCTGTCAGTCAACTACCTGCAGCTGATCAATATGCTTCAAACCAAGTATACACTGAAAATTGTTTTAAATGGATTCCATTTCGGTTTTGTACCACCAAGAATTAGTAAAGGAAGATCTTTTTTGATCCATGTTTCATTTTTATTAGAAATATGCTTGCAGCATCCCATCAAAATGTATTGTGCACATAAAAAACCTTTTTGTTGTGGTTGTTAAACAGAGCGTTGCTAAAGAACCTTAGATCTGAATAGCTTCAAAAGGAGAGATCTCATATATTCAGCTGACAGGGGACACAGGACTGGTGAGCTTCTAATAAGAAGCTCAGGCATTCTGAAATCAGCACATATTTATACATTTTTATAAGAAGAAATTACTTCCTAGCTAATATTTGCTCTCCTGAGAATTAGGGCACACAGTCTTAATCATTTCATTACTATTAAACATTCTTTAAAAATTAGTACATGCAAAAAAGGCTTACACACAGTTTTCAGCCTAGATAAGATCAATTTTGTATTGTACTGTGAGAAGATAACTCCTTACAATTTGTTAATTAAATTTAAATCTGTGAATTTTTCTAGACATCTGAATATCAAGGTTTTTGAGGTATGTACCTCACACATTATTATTTTTTGCTCATTAGTTGATAGGTGAAAATTTTAAGTACACTTTTGACTTGGAATAATACTGTCTCACGGCTGTTCATTACTCAAATAACTTTTTGGCCTGAGTGAAAGGACCTTAGCTCAATATTTTCTCTTTGGATACCATCCAGGTCAACTTGACCATTATTTTTTATGTCATCTACCCAGAATGCCTTGTGAACCTGCATGTGAACCTGTATTTCCTTTTTAATACGATTACTGCTTTTTACTTATTTACACTTTCAAAATCTTAACGAATCATCATTACAATTTAGCATTAGCATCTCAATATATGACATCTTGTGCTGTTTTAAGACAGGCGGGTTAGCATTTTTTCAGTAGTCTTCCCAGCAAGTCCAATAATGTAAATTCAGCTATTTCCTTTCTGCCGTGCAATGTGAGCAACAGCCTCCATTTTGGGCAGAGTTCTGACTGAAACCCGGAGTGGATCCACTACTCCACTGCCATGGAAGCTACCAACCTCCACTTCTGCAGGGCGTGTGGAAAGCATGTGTAGAATTAGACACTGAGCCGTTGTCCGTGTATTCCAGGGGCTTGCCCACAGATCGGTATATGTGGAGTGACGCGTCTGGCTTACAGGAATGTACAAAAGCCAATACCAAACCCCCCTCTCCACACTGGTCTTGGGTAAGTTTAATTTTTTATCATCTCTGGAAGTCACTGTGTTGGGAGGATCCTTTTTCCTTTCTTTCTTTTTTTTCAGCAACACCCAAATTCTGGTGTTGTTTATACCTATGTTCTATTTTTCTAGGTACAGTTTTAATTTACTCTTTAAAAAAATCTTTCTTTTACTGTTTATACAGATGTTCACCACTCTGGAATCTGTGTTAGATAATTGAGCGGGATATAAATACTGTAAAAAATACTACAGCCCAATGGGGTCATCCCATGAAACTGATTGGCGGGAGATGCAGAACAAATAAAAGGAAGGACTTCTTCACACAGGGCATAGTTAAATTATGGAACTTGCTACCACAGGATGTAGTGATGGCCACCCATTTGGATGGCTTTAAAAGGGGGTTGGATAAATTCCTGGAGGAGAAGGCTATCCATGGCTACTAGCCCTGATGGTTGATGGCAGACATTTGTCTTGACTTTCTCCTCATGTGTGTGTCAAAGGGCAGGCTAAACTTGCTTGTTCCCCTTCACCTCACAGGCTTACTTGGTGATGACAGCTGTGTCAGGGAAGCCAGCTGTTTTTTAAAAATTTCCCACAATACCCTGGCGGGCCTGGCTGAACATCGCCCTGCGGCATTGTGGGAACTTAACCAGCGGAGGCTAGCGGCTCCAATGTCGGTGAGGTGGTGAATCTGCTCCGGGTTTTATTCAGAACCCGTCAGAACTCTACAGGAGTTCTCTGAAATGGGTTCAGCACCTTGGATAGCTCCTTTAGAGTTCTCCCTGAAACCTGGAGTGGATTCACTGCCCAACTGACATGGGTGCCACCAGCCTCCACTAACGTAGCGGATAGCTTTCCAGGCCCAGCTGCCACCCAGTCAGCCCTCAACTGAGGGAGCCCAGCAGGAGAAATCTTGCCGGATTATCTCTCAAGCGTGGTGCTATTGGGGGACCATAATTTAATTCCCCTTCTGAATTTTGCCTTATACAATCATAGAATAGTAGAGTTGGAAGAGACCTATAAGGCCATCTAGTCCACCCCCTTTCTCATTGCAGGAATCTGCCTTAAAGCATCCCTGACAGATGGCTGTCCAGCTGCCTCTTGCATGCCTCTAGGGTTGGAGAGCCCACAACCTCCCTAGGTCATTGGTTCCATTGTTTTACCACTCTAATAGTCAGGATGTTTTTCCTGCTGTCCAGCCAAAATCTGGCTTCCTGGAACTTGAGCCCGTTATTCTGTGTCCTGCACTCTGGGAGGATCGAGAAGAGATCCTGGCCCTCCTCTGCGTGACAACCTTTCAAGTCTTTGAAGAGCGCTATCATGTCTCCCCTCAGTCTTCTCTTCTCCAGACTTAACATGCCCGGGTCTTTCAGTCTCTCCTCATTCAGTCTCTCCTTCCCTTACATTACCCAGGTGTCTGACTGGTACATCGATTTTAGCGTTTCGAGCGGCACCGATCGGGACGGCTGGCAGTACGCGGCTGACTTTCCGGCGTAAGGATTTCTCTTTCCTTTACTGATGATGGGTATTGTAGACAATGGGTGCTGGGAAGAGGCTGGCCTAGCAATAGCTCAATCATTCCTACGCACCTACAGGAGGAAAGAAAATTGAACCCTGCCTAAATCTGGCAAGTTAACAATAAAGTAACAAGTGGTGTCACTTGTCCAGTGACCCCGCCATGCCCGGACTCCCAACGTGGGGGTTCTGGCATGACAGACGGCCCTTTTGTTTGAGAAGGAGTGAAGGAAAGAAAACTCTTATCTTTCCTGATGGAAAGCCTGTAAAAAGATGTGTTTCCTCTTCCGGCAGGTCTTATCACGGCCACAAAACAATGAAGGACTTTGTACGTCGGAGGCGCTGGGCCAGGTAAAGCATTTCAGGCTCCAAAACACTTTAGGTTCATTTCAGGCTTATTGTATTTTCTTCCTTTGCACTTACATTTGTTTTTCCACCTTTCCTTTGCACGTATATTCCTCTCTTTCCCTCCACCAACAACAACACCCTGCCCCCTTTTAAAACCTTTCTCATAATACTACAACCTGGTGGGGTCATTATTATTATTATTTATTTATATAGCACCATCAATGTACATGGTGCTGTACAGAGTAAAACAGTAAATAGCAAGACCCTGCCGCATAGGCTTACAATCTATCCCATGAAACTGATGGGTGGGAGATTCAGGACAGAAAAAAAGGAAGGACTTCTTCATGCAACGCAGAATTAAACTATGGAACTCACTACCACAAGATGTAGGGATGGCCGCCAATTTGGATGGCTTTAAAACGGGCTTAGATAAATTCCTGGAGGATAAGGCTATCAATGGCTATTTATTTATTTATTTATTTATTACATTTTTATACCGCCCAATAGCCAAAGCTCTCTGGGCGGTTCACAAAAATTAAAACCATCATAAAACAACCAACAGGTTAAAAGCATAAATACAAAATACAGTATCAAAAGCACAACCAGGATAAAACCACGCAGCAAAATTGATATAAGATTAAAATACAGAGTTGGAACAGTAAAATTTAAATGTAAGTTAAAATTAAGTGTTAAAATACTGAGTGAATAAAAAGGCCTTCAGTTGGCGACGAAAAGAGTACAGTGTAGGCGCCAGGCGGACCTCTCTAGGGAGCTCATTCCACAACCGGGGTGCCACAGCGGAGAAGGCCCTGCTCCTTGTAGCCACCTGTGTACTAGTCCTGATGGCTATGTGCTACCTCCAGTATCAGAGGCAGTAAGCTTGCGTATGCTAGTTGCTGGGGAACATAGGTGGGAGGGTGCTGTTACACCGTGTCCTGCATGTGCGTCAACAGCTGGTTGGGCACTATGTGAACAGCCCGGCTACCAGTCAGAGTAATACCGGAATCTCAGTGATGGGAAATCGGGATGTGTGTATTTTTGCGTAAGCACGGAAATTGGTTCTGGCTGTGGAATTGAGCATCCTGGTCTTTCATTTTAAGAAAAGGCCAGTGTTAAGGTGGTCACGGAGACAGTTTGAAAACGGATGATCAAGTCTTAGCTAGGTCATGGAAAGAAGTTAGGAAGGAGGTTTTGGTGTATCACTTTGTCTCCTTGCCCCTCCACGTCCTGGCTGCACACGTCTTATCTTGGCCTTTACGAGTGCTCCATGCACCATCTCTTTCCCCTTGGCTAATCAGTAAAACACACATTCCTTAATTAAGCATGGTAAGCCTATGAATGAAATGCATCGCCTGGCTCCAGGTCTGCGTCTGCGCCCAGTGTGAAGCAAAAGCCCGCAGGCCTCAAACGGTTGTGCATCCTGTTGCTACAACTGGCCTGTGAACAAACAGCGGTTATTTCACCCTGTCGCGCGAAAGCATTCTTCCACCGCAACGCCCTGCATCAGGACTCAGACTTTGAATATTTGTTTAGCTTTATTCCTCCCCACTTCACTGGTAAATAGTTCAGACAGTGCTTTACGAGAACAGCGAACCAACATTTAGAAAGAACATTAACTAAGATGCCCGTTTAATGTTTAAACTAGAATTGTCCTTATTAAAAAAACAAGAGAAATAGCAGCTATAATGCTGGCCCCTTTTCAATGTATTGTTGGCTCAAAGAAACATATAAAAATGCATATTTTGAGATAACTTGTGTTTTTAGAAATACATATTTAAATAAACGGGAATGTTTGTGTTGATTTATTTTTTTAAATCGCAGATTAATGAGGAAATGGGATGGAACAGACATCTAAGTCAATGCTAAACCCGTGCAAAAGGGATCCGGGCTAGAAATAAACTAATCTGTCCTTCTCTACTCAGATGTAGATATGCAGAGATCATTAGGACAGGGCTATTTGCACGTAACGGTGGCAAATTGTGGGTTAATTAACCCATGGTTTTCCGTGGCACATGCCGGGTACATTTTGTAGCCCCTTCAAATATTTAACACCCGATTCGATTAGGGGTTGCTACATGACTTCCGAACCCGGACACTACAGGTTAATCATGTGTTAACGTAATTGTAGGTTAACTGTGTGTTGTTTAACCCAGAATTAACCTATAGTCGAAGTGTAAAAAGTCATTTCTTCTCTTCCTTCTCTCCCTCTCTCCTGCCTCCCTAGGAAATGTAAAATTGTCACTAGCGGGCCGTGGCTGGAAGTCCCTCCGATCGCCTTGTGGGATGTTTCCATAATTCCTCAATCGCCCGCTGCCGAGGACGAATTTGTCGCTCTTTGGGCCATCAGCGACAAGGGAGATGTGCTCTGTAGGCTGTGTATCACTCCGCAGAGCCCTGCTGTAAGCTTTTCCGTACCTTTCTCTTTGCGTGCGCGTCCAGGTGTGAAACGGGCACCCGGTTACCTCTCAACGCCAGCCCACACTTAACATCCCTTGAGTTCCTTCGTGTTGCCTTTCTAACCGCCGTGTTCTCTCCCATTAGGGAACATCCTGGCTCCACGTGGGGACGGACCAGCCCTTTATTTCGGTCTCCATAGGAGCATTTCACCAAGTCTGGGCTGTCGCCCGAGATGGCTCCGTGTTCTATCGTGGTTCGGTATCGCCGAAGAAACCAGAAGGTAACTTCGGGGTGGTTTGGTTGCCGACCTTCGAATGTTCTCTGGCCGTTCTCTGTGACTTTGGAGATAACAGGGTGGACTAGCAGCAGCCTCATGTAGTGCTATGGGGGTCAACCCGTGCCTGGCCTGGACCACGTCTTTAGGCTGCAGGTGGGAAACCCCTGAAGGGGGAAACCTCCGTACAAAAGTGATTCTCCACATATAGGAAATGAGTGGGTCAGATGGATGGGGAATATATTTTTATTTGGTACAGAGGAGCTTATTATTATTATTATTATTATTATTATTATTATTTATAATAATTTTTATTATTATTTATTATTATTTATTTATTACGTTTATATCCCGCCTTTTTTCCTCCAAGGAACTCCAAGGCGGCATACATAATCCTCCTCTTTCTCTCCATTTTGGAGCCTCGTGTGGCGCAGAGTGGTAAAGCAGCAGTTTCTGCAGCCGAAACTCTCCCCATGGCCTGAGTTCGATCCCAGCGGAAGCTGGTTTTAGGCAGCCGGCTCGGGTCGACTCAGCCTTCCATCCTTCCGAGGTCGGTAAAATGAGTACCCAGTTAGCTGGGGGAAAGGTAATAACGGCCGGGGAAGGCAACGGCGAACCACCCCGCTATAAGGCCTGCCAAGAAAACGTCAGCGAAAGCTGGTGTCCCTCCAAGAGTCAGTAATGACTCAGTGCTTGCATGAGAGGTTCCTTTCCCTTCTTTCCTCTCCATTTTATTCTCTCAACAACAACCCTATGAGGTCATTTGGGCTGAGAGTCTGTGACTGGCCCAAAGTCACCCAGGGGGCTTCCATGGCCAAGTAGGGACTAGAACCCGGATCTCCCGACTCTCAGTCCAATACCTTAGCCACTACACCACACTGGCTCTCATGAGTCCCCCAGCTTCAGCCTGAAGTGGTACAGCCCTGACCCAAATTGACCACCTTTAAGCAAATGATATGAGCCAGCATGATCATGCTGGTTGTTGATGATTGGAGTTGTAGTCCAACCTATCCAGAGGGCAGCATGTTGACCTAGCTTAAGCCCTTCAGAAAGGACTTTAGAAACAGGGTGCGGCTGGGGAGACACTGGCTTGGATCCAGATTTAGTCATACTTAGAGTAGACCATTGAAATCAATGGGACTTAAGCTTGTTATAGCTGATGTCACTCCCTTTGATTTTAACGGGTCTGCTCTACTCTTAACTAGGACTAAATTTGGATCCAGAGCCTTCTCTGCTGTGTGAATTTCTGCCACTTGATTATTTCCAGCGGTTCAGGGCTTTACACCTAAATATAAAACTTGCTGCGGACAGTTGTGCTAATATATTTTGTTGCTGTCTCTTTCTGAATCTCCTTATATATAGGTGACTGCTGGTATCACATTCCTTCTCCTCCGAAGCAGAAGATAAAGCAAGTGTCAGTAGGACGAACCTCTGTGTTCGTGGTGGATAAAAATGGTGAGGACTGAATTACTTACTCTTGTGTTGGGTTGTGCCAGTTTCCAGTGCCCGTTGTTTCTTCATCTGAGCTGCCAGTATTTATTTATTTATTTATTTACATTTCTATACCGCCCAATAGCCGGAGCTCTCTGGGCGGTTCACAAAAATTAAAACCATTCAAAGTATAAAACAACAGCATAAAACCATAATATAAAATACTATATAAATAATATAAACTTTATACATAATATAAAAGCTCAACCAGATAAAAACAGCAGCAATGCAAAATTACAAATTTAAAACACCAAGTTAAAAATTATTTATAGACTGTTAAAATGCTGGGAGAATAAAAAGGTCTTCACCTGGCGTCTAAAAGCATATAACATAGGTGCCAAGCGGACCTCCTTAGGGAGCTCATTCCACAGCCGGGGTGCCACAGCAGAGAAGGCCCTCCTTCTGGTAGCCACCTGCCTCATTTCCTTTGGCAGGGGCTCACGGAGAAGGACCCCTGAGGATGACCTTAGGGTCCGGGCAGGTACATATGGGAGGAGGCGTTCCTTCAGATAGCCTGGCCCCAAGCCATTTAGGGCTTTGAATGTTAATACCAGCACTTTGAATAGGGCCCAGACTTGGACCGGCAGCCAATGAAGCTGGAAAAGGACTGGCGTGATGTGGTTTTTTGCCATTGACACAAAAGAGGAGAGAATTATGAACGTATCAGAAATTAAAAAATTTCAAGGATTTTATAGAGCTGGGAAAAGTGCAGGAAAGGGCAACTAAAATGATTAAGGGGCTGGAGCATCTCCCCTATGAGGGAAGGTTGCATCAACTGGGATTGTTTAGCTTGGAAAAAAAGGAGGCTAAGGGGAGACATGATACAAAATTATGCATGGTGTGAAGAATGTGGATAGGGAGACATTTTTCACCCTCTCCCATAATACTAGAACCCAATGTGGTCATCCCATGAAACTGATTAGTGGGAGATGCAGAACAAATAAAAGGAAGGACTTCTTCACACAGCGCAGAGTTAAATTATGGAACTTGCTACCACAGGATGTAGTGATGGCCACCCATTTGGATGGCTTTAAAAGGGGGTTGGATAAATTCCTGGAGGAGAAGGCTATCCATGGCTACTAGCCCTGATGGTTGTGTGCTACCTCCAGTAAGGTAGTAAGCCTGTGTGCCCCAGTTGCTGGGGAACATGGGTGGGAGGGTGCTGTTGCACCATGTCCTGCTTGTTCATCCCTGGCCGATGGCTGGTTGGCCACTGTGTGAACAGAGTGCTTGACTAGATGGACCCTTGGTCTGATCCAGCAGGGCTCTTCTTATGTTCTTAATTTTAAAAAAAAATTGAAATGGTTGCAGTAAACACAAGAAACGAGTCGATATTCTTGTGCCTATTAATGATTAATGATTAATTAATTAACCATTTATAACTATTGATATTAATATAATAAATAATTATAATTATTGATATTACTATCACCCTTTCTAGGCAATCTCTGGTATCGTCAGGGGATCACACCGAGCTACCCTCAAGGATCCAGCTGGGAGCACATTTCAAACAACGTTCGGAAAGTTTCCGTAGGACCTTTGGACCAGGTCTGAGAACCGCATTTACATATCTCCTGGATTGTGACTGAAGTTGATAAGAGCAGGGTGCAAAACTGTTGTGTCTGGGTCTTTTCCTTTTTTCACAACAGTGAAAAACCTTGATGCCCCTTCCAAGTGCCAGCATGGCTGCTCCTGGCCACATCTTTGGGACAAAATTTATTTATTTATTTATTTATTACATTTCTATACCGCCCAATAGCCGAAGCTCTCTGGGCGGTTCAAAATGCTCCAGAAACAACGTTGCATCATGACAAAATGTGTTCCTGCTGTGTGTCCCGTCCATGCAGTTGACTATCCACACTTGGGGTGCACATTCATAGTTAAACTATGGAATTCACTGCCACAAGATGTAGCGTTGGCCACCAATTTGCGTGGCTTCAAAAGGGGGTTGGATGAAATCCTGGAGGAGAAGGCTATCAACGGCTACTAGCCCTGATGGCTAAGTGCTACCTCCAGTATCAGAGGCAGTAAGCCTGTGTGCACCAGTTGCTGGGGAACATGGGTGGGTGCTCTTGCAGTGTTAGGGCTTTGGGTCCCTGGTCGACAGCTGGTTGGCCACTGTGTGCTGTACTAGATAGACCCTTGGTCTGATCCAGAAGGGGTCTTCTTATGTTCTCCTCCTGGGTGAATTCTCTGTTCTCTTCCCTCTCTAGCCGTAACCCTGCGTAGGGCTGCAAACCTACTTACTTTGGCTTGGTTGGTGTCAGTAAGAGCTTTAAGCTAAAATAAGCTGGCATTTTTGACCATGCCACCTTTTGACATAAGTCCCACCCACCACTGGAATGTACCCTGTCCTGCTTTGTGAGTCCCCAGTCGACAGCTGGTTGGACACTGTGTGAACAGAGTGCTGGACTAGATGGACCCATGGTCTGATCCATCATGGCTCTTCTTATGTTCTTAATTCCTACATTGATATGCCTCCTTCTACATCGGAATTTTGGTGATGGGCAGAATAGTCCCCTATGACGATGACGTTGACCATGAGCTGAGTAGGAGAGGACTCAGGTTTGTGGCATCTAAGATGGCTTCAGTCATATTCCTGCTTTCTAGGTCTGGGTGATAGCTGACAAAGTACAAGGGAGCCACAGCCTGAGTTGCGGAACCGTCTGTCATCGGACAGGAGTTCAACCGTTGGAACCCAAAGGACTGTCCTGGGACTATGGCATTGGGGTGAGTGACTGCAAACCCAAACCGTTGGGATTTGGTGAGTCTCGCTTGTATTCTTAGCATTATCTGGACAGGAGAGTCGTAAGCAGATCCCATTGAGAACGTCCATGCGTATGGTCGGCAGCTGCCTAGAGCATCCGTTTAGAACGCAACAACGGGCCCATTCAGACAACACGCTAAGCCATGGTTGGGCCGCTAACCCTTTTGCAGCAAACAGCTAGTGAGCATGATTAAACCGTGGTTATGTAGCCTCCATGGTTAGGAATGGTTCACATGACACAGTAAACCAAAATGTTTAGCTCAAAATGCTTAACCACGGTGGCTTAGCGTGTTGTCTGAACAGGGTCAGCAGCAGCGAACCGTTCCACCCTCCCAAGGCGCTATAGGAAAAGGTGTTGGTTTGGACAGCAGGACTCCGTAGGTTTCCGGCAGTGAATGAGCAAGGAGAGTCCACTGTACTGATCCATTCCTTTTGCGTGGACGGGCTCCTGCAACTGGTGAAGCTGCATGTTTTATCCTTCACACTTGCAAATCTGGTTCCCTTTGAACCGTTGCAGGATACTTGGGTCTGCATGCGAGTAAGTGAGTGTGTTTTTCTTCACAAAATGGTTTCTGCCAAGAGAAATGCTGGGTTTTTCTGGTTCATTGAGGCTTTAAAAAGTTTTCTTTCCCACTCCCTTCATGTTTATGCCTTCGTGTGCAAATTGCCACTGTAAGTTGTGCAGATTTTTGCGTGAGCAACTACAGCCGGGACGAGCAACTTGTGATCCTTCAGATGTTTTCACCTACGGCTCCCATTGCGCCTCACCGTTGGCAATGCTGGTGGAAGCTGTTGGCCGAAATGTCTGGAGGACCACAAGTTGCCCATCCCTGAAGTATGGCAGTGCATAGATCTTTAAGAAAAGAAGGACTGTGACTACCCCGTCTGAATATGTTCCACTCTTGGCAAAGCGGGGAGAGGCCATTCCCAGCCTTTAGCTTAAAAATCAGTAGCTTCGTAAGCAAAATTTTTAGCTAACATACTTCCAAACATAATGAAGAGATGGCAACACCTGGGTCTCCAATATATATCTTATCATTCATTCCCCAGCACAAGTCTCATCCTGGCCTTAAGAAGTCCTGTGCCAAGTTCTTTCCTTTGCATTGGTAAGGTTATCTACCAGGAGCAGGGCCTATTTTGTGGTGGCTCCAGAGCTGTGGTGTGGTCATCCCTGGGAAGCCCATACGTGCTCTTCCTTGGTCTCCTTTTGTAGGCAGCTTGAAAACACTCTTATTCTGTCAGGCTGGAAATTCTACAGATGCTCAAAACTTACTTTGTCCTTTTCCACGTGAGGCTTCGACATGATATTTTGCCCTGCAGCTATTGCTTTTTCATTCTGGGGAGCTATATACATTAATGTCGTGTTTTTCAGAAAACTCCTGCTTTCGATGGGAGGCAAATGACGAGGCTTGCTAAATAATTCACAAAGCTTTTATTAAGCAACAAATGTCTCTTCTACCTGAAGAGACTCTAACCTCTTGGAAACGTCCCCCTAGGCAAAACTATGCAAACTGAGCAAGACAATTGTCCATTCAAGAAGAATAGGAACTTCTCAAACACCAGTAACTTCAGAGAGCCTGGTGCGGAGGCGGGTTCTGGCGTAATCGAACTGACTTTCTCACGCCTTCCTTCCGCGCCGTGCGTTTGAGCTTCTGGCTGACCCTGGTGTCAGCTAGCTTGTTGGAACACTCACCTCCAGAAGAAAGCTCACTTCCCACTGAGTGTGTAGGATTTGGCCTTGAGGAGATAAGCTCTGGAGAGGGCTGACTCCCAGCTGGGGAATCGCCCGTGAGAGCTTCCTCCCCCACTGGTACAGGCTGGCTGGTGTCTGGCGCTGCGTCTTCTAGTTCTGAATCTGATTCTGATTGGTTACCTGAAACATCTTCTCCCAAAACAGGGGCAGTAGGGTTAGCTATGACAATGAACTTGAAACAGGGGAGTAGAATGTCAGGCCCCAGTCTGGCCACTTGGGGTTCCTCAGAAGGCCACACCTCCTTCTCTTATGACCCCCACCCCGAAATAACTTGGTGGGTTCCTAGATTTTGTGTAGTTTTCCCCCCATTCGAAAAGGTTGAAATGTGTCTCCTAAGTGATAACTCTAACCTCCAATATACTGGTACTTTGATTTTCCCCTCCTTTGCCTTTGGCCCCGCCTCTGTTGTCTTCAGCTCCGCCCCCTCTGGAATACACCCCCCCCCGCCAGCCCCCCTGGGAGCTTCTTTGAAATAGAGTTCATCCCTCAAGCTGAAAGAGGTTTTGTACCCTGCATTTGAAAAGTGTATTTAAACCAATCTCTCCTGTCGCCGGTTTGTTAGGGAGGATGGGAACACATCACAGTTAGAGCAAATGCGACTGAAAGCATCAGGATCGTGTCCAAGGAAACCTCAGCGGCCCCTCCCATGGAGCACAGCGAATTAGAAGCCGGAGAGAGCAACCCTCCTCAGAGCACCATCTTCGTGGACGCCGCTCAGGACTTGGACAGAAATGCCGTCCAATGTTAAGATCCTCCATTCTCTCGGGAAAGGGTCACAGCATGCGCTCTCCTTCCGTGGTCCGCCCACTCCACGCCCCCCTGCTCATGTCAAGACACGCTGGAACCGTACCCACCTCCAAACACTTTCGACATATGCAAACGGAAGAGGAAGGGCGTCGCGTCTCGCGCACACCAGGAGGGCATTCCATCACATGCTCCAATAGCATGTGGACTCTCTTCATTTCAATGGGTCTTTGTGGGGCGGGGGCGGGGGAACCCACATCAAAGCCCATTGAAACAATTTGGGGTCTGCATAGCCGAACAGGCCTTTGATAGAACTGGAATTCTGAAAGAATTGGGATTTTGGTAGAACTGGGATTTTCTATGTGAATGTTTGGGGGGAGGTTTTTTTCTTTTTTAAGCTCCTTTAATTTATTCTCTTAGTAATATTTATTAGGCACGGAGTTGCCGAATCACTTCTAATTGCACTGGATCTGTCCTCATCCCCGGATCCTTAGTTATGCAGCTGGTATGTAAACTGAAATGAATGTGTATAGATCTCTTGGGTATATATATTTTTTTGAGTGGGTGGGGTGTGTGTTAATGTTCTTTCCCTTCAATTCTTCTTATGGTAATACTGCTAATTTCAGCGGTGTGGGGGGGATAGCACGTCCTGTGGGAACCGCTCTTCCTTGCAGGGGTGTCTTGCCTAAACTGAGCCCATTAGTGAATTCTGCAGAAGGCACCTCTTCTTTTTTCCCTCCAGTAAGGACTTTTCTAAAATAGTAGCAAAACGACGAGGTTCCGCACTGATGGGCCTAGGATGATAGCACTGGTTAGCAACTGGCTGCCCCCGTGTCAAATCTAGCCCAGGAAAATCACCAGCATGTCCGTGCTTCTAGCACCACCAATGAGCTTCCTATTCCCCGCCTTCTCCCCTCCGGCTGGTGCTAGGGTGTGAGGAACCAGGCGGAAACCCACCAGGTGGGTGTTTCCTACAGTCCTCTGCCACCCCCGGTGACTAAAGTAGAGCAGGAAGAGATTTGCTCCCTACCAGTCATTGCTGATCGCAATCCCCGTCTCGTCTGGCCTTTTGACGTCAGCCAGAGGTCAGAACTGGTCTGTAGAAAAATGTAAGGTGGGTTACCTTTTTTTCTTTTATTAGAACAAAACACATTTTTTTCATGTATGCTTTCGAATAAAAGGCAAAATGGGGAGCAGCTTATAGCAAAAATCTGTGTGCTACCTTCACAGCTTAATGTTAAGCACCAGAACAACCAGGATGGGTGGGGCGGGGGCGGTTGACCCACCCCACCAAGCCTTCTGAAGGCCCCTGGTGTCATTTTGTCCCCGGCAGGGAGGGGGAGCAGCCCCAGGGGATCTCCTTGTTATTTCACATCACGGATTGGAGTTACGAAGGTGGACGTTCGTGGTAGGGCCTGTAGAGGAGGCCAGAACTTTGCAGGCTGGAGGGCCAGAGGTTGGCTTCCCATGACTTTACAGTCTGCAGATAAACTCGAGAGGTCTTGTTCTTAGTTTCCCTCTCTTTAGTCCAGCTACTCCCAGATTGCGCTCGAAAGAAGCGATAACGGGACCGCTTCGTCGCTGCAGGTGCAAACCCGAAGGTGTTCCCCAGAGCACCACAGACATGAACCAGTGTGCTGCCAAAGCATCCGTCACTAGTCATGCTTCATATTAAAGGTTGATCCTTCACGGAGCTGGGAAGCCTGCGTTACCGGCTTTAAGGGTTCTGTGGGATTTGACAGGCCAGTCAAAATCTTGCACCATCATTCATGGTGTAGGTTCCAGCTAAGCATAACTCCATCCTCGTCTGGACAATCAAATCCATAAATGTTTCTGAACCAATGGTTTGGATCTAAATTCCTTCTGGTAGAAGCCTTCCTGGACCACACCACTGCCAAGCCCAGAACGGGGGATATGCATGTATGTATGAAACAGTGTGTTAGGAAATTGCCCGTTGGAGAGAAAAGGAGGCAGAAACCCTTCTCTTGGATAAGTTCGCTTTGTGTGAGAGGGAGTTTTTGTTGTAGAGGAATGTTTTAAACAAGCCTGTGATTGCCTCCTCCCGGCACGTAGGTCATAGCATGCACTGTTCAGCCATGGGTCTGTCGTGCAATATTTTTTTAATGTATAATCCGCTTGCACCTCAGTCCCGTGAATGTTTGCTAAGCAACCCCCACTGAATTCACTGGGATTTTTAATCCAAAGTGTGTCCACCTAGGAGTCCATCCCGGTTGCATCTCAAATTCTAAAAACCCCAAAAGTTAAGCTCTTGCTAGGACATTGCAGGCAGTTTGACTAACTTGCATTTCTGGTTTTTCTTTCCCCCCTCTCATACTGCTATATATATTTCCTTTCATCGGTCGTCTACTACGAAAACATTAAAAGGACTGCTTTTTCCCATCACTGGAACCCCTATCACAGGAAAAGTAGTATACGTCGGATTACACAGCTATTGAAGCAACTTTTAAGAAAGAAACTCTGCTGGAAATCTGAGCCTAATGGGGTGGATATGGGGCATTTCAGTTGCCATTTATACTGTCTAATTATCTTACGTAGACCAGAACGGTGGATTTAAAGCCGCCTTACAGGGTGCAGGTCAGGAATCTTTCAGAAGGACCCTTGGTTTGACACAGCACTGCTTTGCGGAAGGGCTGCTCCTGCCCTGCTAAAACCCTGCGATATTTTCATTGAAAGTATCAAAGAAAGGTTCCTTTTTGCAAAGGGCGACTTTTACATTCTGTTTCTTTCCCTCCTCACCCTGCGTGATTGTAGGTGGCCTTTTTACTATAAACGAAATAACAGCACGGTTTTAGAGCCAGTCTATATTTGGAGTCAATGTTTGCATGTCCTTCCATTTTAGAGCCAATGTCTGTAAATGTATTTGATGCCAAGTAAAAACGAGTTTCACAATCAAAGGGAAGAGGAGAGCCATTTGGTCTTGGTTATTTTGTGTAACGTTGCGCTCGTTCCGAACAACGTTTTGACTTTGAAGCAAATTTGGTGTTGAGTGTTTTGGGGAGACAGGGGGGTTTGCATTACAGAATGTGGGAGCTGAGCAGGGGGACGACTACCAAAGTGATATTATTTTTGTGTTGAGTCTGATGGTTACGAAGAAGGTTTGGCCTCCTTGATGGCTGGCTCTCTGCCTGTCAAGCAAGCCACTGGTAGCTAGCAATAATGCGAAAGAATAGGAGGAGCAAAACCTGGAGCTGTTTCTGGATTGAATCCCATTTTTAAGTTGATCAATTCATCAATCCCCTTCAAAGGATTCTGGGTTATTTTCTAGGGGTTATGGGCAGTTCATGCCTCACAGTTGACCATTGGTCCTCTGGCTCTGCAGAAATATTGCCGAACAGACTACAGAAATGTAGTCTGCAGAAACGTTGCTGAACTATTGAAATAATCTGTACACGGTCCTGCACTTGATTCTCAAACAGGCGAACCGGTCCAGATGATCAAATAGGCTAATGAGGCCATTGTCTAGGGTCCATGATTTCACTAAAATGCTGTTGGCACAGCCTACCCATTTTCCACGTAAAATGTACCCATTAAAGCAATGTTTTTCAATCCGCTGCCCTACGGACGTTTCGGACTACATCACCCAACATGCCTGAACATTGGCCATGCGGGCTGGGGCTATTTCCGAGCAATATGAAGTCCAAAATGCCAGATTTGGGGTGTGTTGTGTTAAAAAGAGAGGACTTCTCATCGGCTTGGCCATGAATTTCCTAATATGATGCTTATTTTGAGAATGATGCTGTCGCTGAAAGGGGAGAAATTCATAGAATCATGGAGTTGGAAGGAGCCTACAAGGCCATCGAGTCCAACCCCCTGCTCAATGCAGGAATCCACCCTAAAGCATCCCTGAAGATGGTTGTCCAGCTGCTTCTCGAAGGCCTCTAGTGTGGGAGAGACCATAACCTCCCTAGGTAACTGGTTCCATTGTCGTACTGTTCTAACAGCCAGGAAGTTTTTCCTGATGTCCAGCTGGAATCTGGCTTCCTGCAACTTGAGCCCGTTATTCCATGTCCTGCACTCTGGGAGGATCGAGAAGGGATCCTGGCCCTCCTCTGTGTGACAACCTTTCAAGTATTTGAAGAGTGCTATCATGTTTCCCCTCAATCTTCTCTTCTCCAGGCTAAACATGCCCAGTCTCCCTTCATAGGGCTTTGTTTCCAGACCCCTGATCATCCTGGTTGCCCTCCTCTAAACACGCTCCAGCTTGTCTGCGTCCTTCTTGAATTGTGGAGCCCAGAACTGGACACAATACTCTAGATGAGGCCTAACCAGGGCCGAATAGAGAGGAACCAGTACCTCACGCGATTTAGAAGCTATACTTCTATTAATCCAGCCCAAAATAGCATTTGCCTTTCTTGCAGCCATATCGCACTGTCGGCTCATATTCAGCTTGTGATCTACAACAACTCCAAGATCCTTCTCGTTTGTAGTATTGCTGAGCCAAATATCCCCCATCTTGTAACTGTGCCTTTGGTTTAACATGTGAATTGTGTCTGTGCTTTGATTTGTAGAAAAACAATGAGGTGGTCAGCCCCCAGCAGTTTTCAAATGGCGTATGATGAATAGCCTGCTTGAAAACCACTGCTCTAGGAGTTTGGTCTTCAACTGGTGGGTTTGGAATTCCAGCAATAGTAACCACCATCTTTGGGGTGGGCGATTTTAGGTTCTGAGGCAGTTTTTCAAAGCCAGAGAGAAAGAAGAATAATCAGGGCCAAAAATAAACCCCACTCACCAGGCCGCTTGTATCTTGAATAGTAGTAGAGCAAATTTCGACAGGTGTGTCTTTTCTCAACCCCACACCTGCTAGGACTCCTTCCAAACAGATCTTTAAAAAGGAAATGGCTGTACCTCAGTGGTAGAAACCCTGCCTAGCAAAGTCCCCCATTTCTCCACTTTAAAAGATTTAGGGTAACAAAATGACCCCATTTCCCTTTTTCTGCCATCCCTCCCTCTTCCTTCCTGTCCAGTAGGACTGCCAGAAAAGGGACAAATCGTTCTTGCCAGAGATCTAAACTGATCACTCTCGCAGGACTTCTGACATTAGGCTACGGGCTGTGTGAAATTGGGCCGCAGATGAGTACGGGTAAAATAAAAATAAAAAATTAAACCTGGGTAGAGTTAAAGGTGGACCCTGCTTCTGAAAAGGTTAAAGGCGACTGCCTAAGCCTTCTGCAACGAGGTGCATTCCAGATGTTTTCGACTTCAATGGCCAGTGGGAGTTGAAGTCCAAAAGTTCTGGAGGGCATTAAAGTTGGGGAAGCCTGGCTACATTGATGGGAAGCGATTCTCTAGATATTCAGCCAGGAGATCCCAGGTATCGAACCTTGGACTGGCTGCAGAGCAAATATTTTGCCCTGCCACTTCTCCTTCTCCTCCTCCTGCAAATCACCTGGTGGTCATCTGTGTCTTCATATTGCTCGGAAATAGCCCCAGGACATTTTTCTGGAGAATGGTCTTGTTAACTAGGGCTGTGCACCAGCACACACACACACCCCTCCGAACTGGTTCAGGCCGATCTGACCCTCTTCCAACCCACTTTGGATTGGATCCCGGAGCGAGATCTGAAGGGTTGGATCAAGATTTCCCCACCATTTTGCCCCCCCTTACCCACTTGCCTCCACGGCGGAGGCAGGGAAAAGGGAACAAAATGTGGTGTGTATAAGTCCCCTTCCCCCTTACCTGGCTCTGCCGTCCGCCGCTGCATGGACTGCAGCGGTGATGGGCAGCGGAGCCAGATAAGGCCCCCTTCCCCATACTTACCTGCCTCCAGCATGGTCCGGCGCCGTCTTTAACTGAGGGCCAGGCCTCAAACCGGAAGAGCAGGCTACAGCCTGTTTCCACTTTGAGGCCTGGGCCTCAGTTGAAGCCACCACCAGACCGCGATGGAGGCAGGTAAGCCGCCCTCCCCCCCGCCTGGCTCCGCCGCCGTTGCCGCACAGACTGTAGTGCCGTCACCAGGTAAGCCTCCCTCCCCACACACACTTACCTGTCTTTGGAGCTCTGGATCAAGGCAAAGCAATCCGCTTTGTCTCGATCCGCTTTGTCTCAATCTGCAGCTCCCCTGACCCAACCCGGCTCCACCTTTGGTGGAGGTGAATCGGGCCGCTCCGCTCCCGCTTCTACGAAGCGGAGCGGAGCACAGCCCTATTGTTAACCATGCAGTGTGGCTTGTTTTTCTCAAACAAGCCACCTTGAGAACCCATGGTTTGTTGCTGGGTAGTTCAAGGTGGTTAAGAAGCCCCCCGTGGGAAAATGGCCAGGGTTCAGACAACATGTTAACCCACACTCAACCACTGTGTGTGTTGCAGGAACCCAGCGATCAACATGGAGATGATGGGGATGAATGATCTCGCCTTTGCGAACCCCCAAAGCACTGCAGGGTTCCCCAGGGCAGCTGGGGGAGGGGGCAGAGCCTTTGTTTTGTACCATTAAAACCAAAGTTGGGTCCCTTCGTGGTACCTAGTTGAATCAATACTTTCCTCCAGCATTGGGCATTTGTAAAAGGAATACAATCTCATAGCCAACAAAATACATATCAAAGATCTATTTTCCCCTACCATGCCATTAAGAAGCAGGGCATAACAAAGGCAGAGCTGGTATTTACTCAAGGGAGGGGTACACTTTGAGTAGTACGGCCTGTCCTACTTGTTCAGCTGTGTGCCCGTTGATCGCTATGCCAAATGCATCAATAACTTTTTGTCTTTCCCCAAACGTAAGGACAGTGCTCTAAATTAGGTAAGGCGATACTCTCCCCTCACTTCTTTTAGGAGGGGAGGGGGGCACTTTAGGCTCAATTCCTGTTCATGAGAACAAGTCAACGCCTTACGTTGCACACAAAAATTCTTTGCAAAAGAAAGACGCCGTAGACCGTGCCAAACAATGAGGGTTGGAACCTGATATTAAGGTTGGACTAGAGGGAACTGAATTCAAGATCCACTTCGCTCCTCGTTAGGAAGGCACCTCTGCCTGCACCTGGCAAGACCCTAAACCAGTCTTCCCCAGCCTGAGGGCCTCCAGATGTTTTAGACTACAACTCCCATCAGTGTGACCAGTGGTTGGAGCTGATGAGAGTTGTAGTCCAAAATATTGAGGGCTTCTGTGTTTGTGGCTGTAAGTTGCTTTTTGAGGTGGGAAACGCCACGTACATATTTTTATTTTATTTTATTATTATTCACAGAACGCAGTTCAAGCCCCATTGAAAGCAACTGAGTGGGATCTTTTAGCCACTGCTAGCTTGGTGCTCCCTTGCTTTTGATGGGGTGTAGTTCTGGCTCTCTCACACTGGATCACGTCCAGGCTTCGGGCAGGGTTTTGAGCCAATTAAATGTGGCATTTGCACTCAACTGCCATTAGAATACAATCCTAGGTTCTGTATGTGCGTGAATACAGACAGTGTGTAGGAAAAGTGAACAAACTCTTGGTGGTAGATCAAGTTCTCTGCAGCAGATCCTATTAAATAACGTGGCCTGCCGTGAGGGCTGCTTTGTTCGTGTTCGTTTGTGCTTAATTGCCTTTATCCTGTTCTTTCTAAACGATGCAGATGATTTGACTTTTATCAAGGGTGCCTTTGCTATAATCTCCCAGGAGTAAACAACAGTGACCTTTGTAAGTGATTCTTCCTCCTCTTTCTCTCTAACTGCTTTGTTCTTCTCTACCGTGGGCATGTTAAAGGCCACACAAGTAGCCCTGTGGATACTTGGGGGTGGGGGGACGCGCTCTGCAAGGCACACTTTGACTCTGCTGTTGCTGATCCAACTTCCATCGTCCCTGGCTATGTCTCTGGGCAATAATAATAAAAAAGAGGCTACTGGCTCTGGTGCTATGAAATGTCGAAAGAAATTTCTTTATTTTTATCCGAAATATAAAAATATTTTTTAAAAAACTTTCAACCAAACTTGTACAACGCTCAACGTTTCGGATCTGGAGATCCTTCGTCAGGAGCTGTACAACGAAATAAATGACTTTTTGAAGTAATTATAAATTACATCCGATGCAGACAGAATGAACATGACTGCGGTCTTGTAAAAAAACATCTAGAAGCTTTAAAATTTATAATTACTTCAAAAAGTTATTTATTTCGCTGTACAGCTCCTGACGAAGGATCTCCGGATCCGAAACGTTGAACGTTGTACACGTTTGGTTGAAAGTGGTTTTTTGAACATTTTTATATTTCAGATAAAAATAAAGAAATTCCTTTCGACATTTCATAGCACCAGAGATAGTAGCCTCGTTTTCTTATAGCCTTTTCGTGGTGCTTTTTCCCTCTTTTTCCTCATATGTCGCTGGGCAATCACTAATCGTTCTCTTCCTTGCTGCCTCCTTTTGCCACAAAACACACATGGTCCCAGACCATAGCGTTTTAAAAACTTAACTCCTCTATGATGGTTTTTGTGCATTATGGATCCCAGGTCACTTCATCACTATCACTATCACTCCTCTCCTTCTTCCTCCTCCTCTTCCTCTTCAAAACTTTGAAGACATCTGGGACTAGAGCAGCCTTCCTCAACCTGGGGCGCTCCAGATGTGTTGGACTACAACTCCCAGAATGCCCCAGCCAGCTGGCTGGGGCATTCTGGGAGATGCAGTCCAACACATCTGGAGCGCCCCAGGTTGAGGAAGGCTGGACTAGAGCCTTCTGGAGCTGAAGGCCATCCATGGCTATTAGCCCTGATGGTTATGTGCTACTTCCAGTATCCGAGGCAATAAGCCTGCGTGCACCAGTTGCTGGGGAACATAGGTGGGAGGATGCTGTTGCACCTGTGTCCTGCTTTGTGGGTCCCTGGCCAACAGCTGGTTGGCCACTGTGTGAACAGAGTGCTGGACTAGATGGACCCTCATTCTGATCCAGCAGGGCTCTTCTGGTGTAGGGTGACCAACTGTCAGGATTTCCCCGGATTTGTCCTGGTTTTTGTTCTTTCCATGGTGTCGGGGGATTTTCTATAATTTTCAATAATGTCCTGGAATGACACACCTTCCCCTTTAAGGCTGCCATTAGCATGGCAGGAGGGAGTGACATGCTTTCTTGAGGCACATCATTCCCCCACCCCGAGCTCCAATTGAGGTCTTAAAGGGGAACGTGGGTCATTCGTGGACATTATAGAAAAGGCCCCAATTGGAGTGGATGGTGGTGGTGCAGAATGAAATCCTTTCCCCTCCTCCACTCCAATCGGGTTCTTTAAGGTGGCAGGGGAATAACGTACTTTCTGCAGGACTCAGAAAGCTGCTTCCCCCCACACACACTAGGTGTCCTCTTTTTTGGTTTCCCAAATATGGTCACCCTATTCTGATGTTCTTATAAAATGTGAAGATCACTTCTTGATTTTAAACAGTGGTGAAAACTATTACAAGCTAGTGGATCACTGGTTAAAAAAAATGTGGGAAGTAATATATATATATATATATATATATATATATATATATATATATATATAAAAGAAAGAGAAGCTGTCCTTCTATTTCCCTTGCTTGTCTATTCCAAGGAGGATTTTACAGCCAGTTTGATCATGGCATTTTATATTTGCAACTGCAAGTTAATTCATCTACTGCAGCCCCCACCCCACCCAAAAAGTATGTGTTAGTGTCATCTTTTGCACTGGCTTATGCAAATCAGATTCTTTCAAACCCATGCTGCATCCGTGGCAGAGACTAGCATAGCTTTGCATAACTTACTGTTAGGGCTGCAATGTTTTTTCATCTGTTAATTTCCATTCATTGATTTTTAAAAGCTTTTGATCCACTAAACAGCAGCTCCTTATGAATCAGGCAGTGTGTATGTGTGTGTGTTGGGGTAGTAGGGGGAATATGTGGCTGTGGCTGATGGGAGTTGTCATCTAACACATCTGGAGGGCATCAGGTTGAGAAATGCTAGCCTAGACCTCTCGCGTCACAGTCACAATTGTGTGCAATGCCGTTCTCCTTCTTCCTTCAAAAGGAGCCTATGTTTGTTTACTTTGCAATTAAAGCACTTCAAAATTGGTTTAGCCTTTTATTTGTCTTTCCAGAGGCTGCCCGGCCTTTTTCTGCCTACCTGCAGTGGGTTACGGTTTTGCTGTTCTTGTTCTTTGATTCCTGCCTTCCACACAGGCCCTGTTACAGACTACTAGGGTGGGCAAAAAGAATGAAAACCACATCCTAACAACCACGAAATTGACCTGTACCTGGACACCAAAGCATGAAAGCATTTAGGCACAAGTTCCTAATTTGGGGGAAGACAGTCCTTATCGATTCATCTGCAGAGGGACACCCCAGTATCTGCTGTACTCAGCCACAGTGACGCCCTCTTCACCAGGTCTGGGTTAGGAGCCCGGCCATATACACCTGTTGCATTACCAACATCTCTGCAGAGACTGAATCAACAGTTGCCAAGTGCTCCAGAAATGGTGACGTATAGTCACATCAAGTTAAAAAAAGGGGGAAGGAAAGACAGGGTTGGGAGAACAAAACAAAATGCTTTAATAGCATCTTTCATGATTTTATTAATATTTCATAGCACTGGAGTTGATTTTTTCCCCCATAAAGCTTCATATTAGCTCAGAATTAGTATAGAATTAATCACACCCTCCTTTCTAATCAAAGAGGTTCAATACGACAACAATCATCTTCATTTCTTTTCTGATCACAAGAAACTACTCCCCACTCCAAAAAAAAAACCACCCCAAAATTGCTGGCTCTGTATTGCTACTATTGTTTACAGTTTACAGCAAATAATATTGCTACGATTATTTACAGTTTATAATAACAAGGCAGTACCCAGCACCTTTAGGACACAGAGAAATGCAAAAGGACCTTTCAGACATCACAAATTCATCCCCAGGGCAAGATAAAAACTGCAAGTCCCTTAAATGTGTTTAAGGCAACACATTTCCCAACCTGGTGTTCTGCCGAAGTGTCGGACTACAGTTCCCATCATCCATAATCTACAAACTCCCATGTACTCTGAAGGGCATCAGATCAGGGAAGGCTGGTTTAAGACCTTGAATGTTTTTAGGTCATTAAGGTAACATGCGAAGCTACCTTACAATGAGACACCTGTTCTACCTGGCCAGGTGTTGCCTGCTTTGACCAGGGGCAGCTCTTTCGGACTTACAGCTATCCCAGCCCAGTACTTAAGCTCTTTCGGTTTAGGGTTGAACCCAGTCCTTCCACATGTAAAGTGAGGCTCTCTCATTTAGGGCCAAAACAGATGGGATACCTTTCTTAGTTAGAACAGCATTCTGATTAGAAAGCCATTGCTAAATGTATGAATGGCTTTTTTAAAAAGTAAAATAGCAGCAGGTGTGTGTGTGGGGGGGTCTGGATTGAGACTCTTCTGGGGGGGTTAGGGGAATTTAACCCTTTGCCCTCTGCTTAGGATGGGGGGGCATGTGCTATTTGCATTGGGGGGGGGAAGAATCAGTGGATCAAAGCAAGGATCAAAGAGTTCAATCCCTCTCAATTCACCCCCAGCCACATCAGGGTCCTGATCCAGATCAGGCCCTCCTAGGGCTGCTACCTAAGAACCGCCACAAAAGAGGGCACCAATTTGCATACAATTTGAATATGCTAATGCATACGCATGGATGCAAACTGAGCAATAATTATTATAATTTAAATAGACATACAATGCATTTCACCCTAGTGGGGAAGGTGGGCACCAGGGATCCTGTATGCCTTGCTCAGTCCACTGTCTAGGCAACTGCAAGGTGCCTGAGCTCTTCTTTCGGATGTTTCTTGACCTTTAAGCCGGATGTGAACCAGCCAGCCCTTCAAATATAGAATGCTTTGAAATTAGAGAACAGTCCTCTGGCAGCTCTTTAACGAGAGGAGTATCTTCTGTAAAAGAGGACACCCAGCCAACCTCCGCCCCTGCTAATTTACTTCTAAAAAGCCATTCACACATAATTGCTCCTGATGGGAATGACACAACCTGTAGCTTGGCCCCATGTTATCACCACGCCTTCCTAGATTGGGCCGGACAGTTTCTGGGTTGCAAGATTCACTGCCTTCCTGTGCTTCTTGAACAGAGCAAAAAGGGGTCAATTTCAAACTCTTCTTTATTTAAGTACACAGAAATCTTGGTCTCCCCAAAGGGTAGAAGTGTAACCAAACATGACAACCTAAAAGCTGGCCCTGGGAAGAGCAATATATATATATATATATAATGGGCAGACTCACTGAGGGAGGGGGCCCATGGAGGTGTCTTGCAAAAGCCTGGGTTGGCGCCTTTCTCAAAACAACACTACATCCCTCAGCAAAGGATATCTTTGCACAGCGTTTCAGATATATAGCAGGTGGAGACAGACAGCTGCCTGGCTATACATCCCAACCAGGGACGGATGAAAGGTAGGCATGGTTGGGCACTCACCCAGGGCCCACAGTCCAGCAGGGGCCCAATGGCAAGCGCACCCTGGAGCTGTTTCTCCTCTTCACCATTGCAGCCTGCTTGTTCTCTGGCCTCTCGCTCTGACCCAGGCACAGTGGTGGGTGAGAAGGAGAAGTAGGAGACGCCACAGCCTCCTTGCTCACCGGCTCTCTGCCTGTTAAGCAAGCCAGCGGTAGCAGTGATGAGAAAGAGGAAAGGGAGCAATAAAAGCTAGTGACAATGGAGATAAGGAAGTAGACTCACTCTGGGACGGGGGCCATTGAGCAGGCCTTGCCTTCAAAAACCCGGCATTTCAAAAACTTGGAAGCGTTTGGCAGATTCACAGATCACTTCGAACAGACCAGGAGCACATAAAACGGCCTCCCTGAGGTCCTTGGCAAAGAAAAGTCACAGGCTGTCGCTTGACCCTTCGGGCTCAGAAATGCACCCCGGGCGTTCCAGTCGCTGCCGCCGCCACCGCCACGACTTCAGCTGCCTTGCCTGAAGCTGTGGATCTGGGTGGAGTATTTCTGGAGCTGTTCCGCCGGCTCGTCGTCCTCCCCACACTGCTGCTGATAGTGTTCGTACAGTTTGGACCTGCTTCCGGAACCGGAGCCCTCGACGGGTGGCAGGTGCCCGTTGGACATCCGGAGAATGGTGGAGGTGAGCGACTTGATATAGTTTTTGGCCAAGGTGAGGGTCTCGATCTTGGAGAGCTTGTTCTCCGCCCTGACGTGAGGGATGACTTCCCTCAAGGCCTGGAAAGCGTTGTTGAGCTTGTGCATGCGCTGACGCTCTCGCTCGTTGCTCTCCAGCCTCCTCAAGCGCCTGTCTCTGCTGCTCCAAGGGAGCTTTGCGGGACGGGAGGCAGCCTTCGGGCTCTCCTTATTCCTCTTCTCTTTGCGCCGGGAACATTTCAGAAGCTCATCCCTGCTCTGGGCTGCCTCTTGGCACAAGGCGTCCTCGCTGACCGTGTGGCGACGTTTCACACCTTTGCTTTTGGCCTTCATGGTTGGCACAGTCGGAGACACTCTGTCACGGATACTAGTTCTTCTTCATTATGATCTCTTGTCACCAGAAGCTTCCGGCACCAACCAAAGGGCTGCTTTAAAAAGAGGACACCAAATTGGTTGCTGAAAGAGCCATAATTTCATCCTCATCAGGTCCCCACCCCAAGATGGACATTCAAGTGGCGAATTGCACCTGCTTCTTCTATTCACCCTACCACCACCATTTGATTTGATTTTTTTTCATTTATATTACACCTTTTTTCCTCCAAAGAACCCAAGGTGGTGTACATAACCCTCCTCCTCTCCATTTTAGTCTCACAACAACAACCCTGTGAGGTAGGCTAGGCTGAGAGTATCTGACTGGCCCAAAGTCACCCGGTGGGTTTCCATGGCTGAGTGCGGACTAGAACCCAGATCTCCTGACTCCCAGTCCAACACCTTAGCCACTACACCATCACCACCTACTGCTCCTGCTTGCCCTAGCTGAAAGTATGACCTCTGTGCTGCTTGGGCTGCCTCCTACCCATCCAGCCCGTTAAAGCCAAGACAGAAAGGAGATCCAGGTGAATGGGGAGTATGGCGCTATGACTACTGCAAACCCCTCCAAGTCATCTGATCCAGCCCAATAAAGACCATAGGTAGAGCCCATATGGATGTGTCCCCTATTTGCATCCCAGCTGCCCCTGTGCCAGCCTTCTAAAGCTAGCATAGCCGAGCGAATGGCGAGTTCAGCGCTATGACCACTGCACGCCTTTCGTCGGACCCAGCTCAAGGAAGGCCATATCGACCCATCCCTTTTGCATCACACCCTTCCTCAAAAAGCAGCTCAGGGCAACGCACAGGGGGCAGTTCAGTTCTGACCTGCACCCCCACCCCCTCACAACATCTCTGCAAAGTAGGCACACCTGAGAAATATAGCGTTGCCCAGGCCACCCAGCAAGTGTCACAATTTGGCAGCAGTCCAACCTGTACGGCCAACTCCATGTTGCAACACTCTAACAATTATACCACATTGTTGATAAATACTGTCCAATTGGCCTCATTATTCTGGCTCTCTGTAGGCTTTTAAAGTGTCAGGACAGAGGAGGACTGCAAAAGGATAAAAGAAGCCATGGCAGGGAGGGAGGTGGGAACAAGGAGGCGGGAACAAGGAGGCAGTGGAATGGGTACCAGTTCCAATATCAGTAGCAGACACCTCCCTGGACTCTTGTGGATGCTTTCACCAAAGCTGATGTTGTAAGTCCACTTTAGTACCCAAATTGTTTTCAAGGATTACGTACAAGAGGAGGAGTGAAGCTATTGGGCCTGTTCAGACAGGCTGTGATGTGCCTATATGTAGGCACAGGAGAAAACTCTGTACCCAGACAGAGACTTCCTTGAAGTTGCCAATGAGGTTGGTTGTACCGCTGAAGAGGCAAGCTGAAGAGTGGGCTGCCTCTTCGGCACAGGTTGAAAAAGACATAACCCTCTTTTTGCTTCCATTGTGGTTTCAAGAGCCACTAGCAGACTTTGGACCCACAGTTTAAGGTCTATTGGTTTAATGCTAAATCAGAAGTAAAGAAAGCCCCAGGAAATTACTATTCCAAAGCAGGGATGGGAGTAATACTACTACTACTACTAATAATAATAATAATGATAAAGAACAATAAATGATAAAATACATAATACTCAATTAAAACATAATATACATAATTAAAAACACCCAAAAACATTTTAAAAACATCTTAAAATTCCACTGGATAGGCCTGCCGGAAGAGATCAGTCTTTATAGCTTTCTTGAATGCTGGTAGACTGTTAAGTTTTGTGAACTGCCCGGAGAGCTCCGGCTATTGAGCGGTATAGAAATGTAATAAATAAATAAATAAATAAAGTTGACGAGTCTCCTCCGGCAGGCCATTCCACAGTCTGGGAGCAGCAGAAGAGAAGGTCCTCTGGGTAACAGTTGTTAATCTAGTTTTTGCTAGCTGAAGTAGATTCTTCCCAGAGGACCTGAGTGTGCGGGGCGGATTGTACGGGAGAAGGCGATCCCGCAGGTAGCCTGAACCCAAACCATAAAGGGCTTTAAAGGTGATAACCAACACCTTATACTTGGCTCGGAAACTAATTGGCAGCCAGTGAAGAGATTTTAAAACTGCTTGTCTTCTGTTGCATACCGCCAAGAACAGAATAGGAGGGACGGCACAACGCCAGAATCTCCATTTTCCTGTGCAGATGGCAAAATCTTAACAGTTTTGAAAAGACATGGGAACGAGTACCAAATCCAAATTTTGGGATTTTTCATTCCAAGTTTGAAAATGTTAAATTCAAGACTGAGCATAAATAAACACACACACACACCCCAAATCTTCAGTACTCTGGAATTCTAAGGCGAAACATATATTACCTATCGACTTGCCAGTTTCACTACCATTTCTATATAACGTTGAAACCCAAGAGCATTGGTGCAGAAACTTAGGTCCGGGGTGGGTGGGGGGAAGGAGTAAATCTAGATTGAGAGTGGTCCCAATCCAGACCCCCAGCGCTCCACAGCAGGCAATACCGCCTTACCCCTTTTACCCTGATCTCAATCATTAGGTGGCTTGTCAGCTTTTCTGCCATTTCTTTTCACCTCATTCTAAAAGGTTTAAATGCTTCTGCTAAGGCTTAGTTACTTGCATCAAGAGCTTGAAGCTAAAATATATTAGCATTTTTTGTATTTAGGCTCCACCCCCTTTACCTTTTTGTCTTCGGCCCCTCCCACCCCTGGACTGTGTCCCCAAGAGCGTCTTGAAAATGGAATTTGGACATCTGAAAGAGGTTCAGCACCGTTGCCCAACAGCCTCCATGAAATAGGTAGGGTTGGCAGCGTTAGGATAAAAATGCAAAATTTTTGCAAACGTCACAGCCGTCGCCCATGGAGTTTAATCCACGCCAGGTCTCTGCAAACTCTTTCTGGAGAAACACGTGAATCCATAATAAAGAGGGAGCCACCGAGAAGTTCTCCACCATTGAACAACCAACACTACCACCCAAACTGTTGCATTTCACAGGATGGCTTCCCAGGCAAGCATGCGGAGTCCTGGCTATGCCCGGCCCATTTAATCTGAGAGATGAAAATTAGAACTGAGCCACCTGGGAAATAAAGGAATATACAAGTAAAGAGCAGGGCTGTCTGTAGTGGTGTACTGGTAGATTGTACACAAAGGAAGAGAACGGTCTCAGAACGCTGTGAACTGTTTTATTGACCAAAAGCTTTTCATCAATAAAATAATTCACAGCATCCTGAGACCATTCTCTCCCTTTGAGTTCTCCTGGGATGCTCACCTGCCTTGCACCGTACTGGTAAATGGTGACACACAGCTGCGCCTAATGGCGCTCCCCATAGCCATGGCCCAGAAGGAGAGTCCAAAAATGCAGACAATCCATATCAAATTTAACTGTTTTCATCTCAACCAGCAGCAGGTCTTTTGTAAAGCCAATAGTAGGGTGACCATATGAAAAGGAGGACAGGGCTCCTGTATCTTTAGCAGTTGAACAGAAAAGGGAATTTCAGCAGGTGTCATTTGTACCTATGCAGAACCTGGTGAAATTCCCTCTTAATCACAACAGTTAAAGCTGTAGGAGCCCTGCCCTATTGACCAGATGCAAAAGAGGGCAGGACGTGCAGCTTTAACTGTTGTGATGAAGAGGGAATTTCACCAGGTTCTACATAGATACAAATGACACCTGCTGAAATTCCCTTTTCTGTTCAACTGTTAAAGATACATGAGCCCTGTCCTCTTTTCCGTATGGTCACCCTAGCCAATAGGTCTTAACTATCCATTCTAGATCAAGCCATCCCAAAATATTTTGCATTACAGCAGGGAACAAAGCCGTCGACGGCTTGGGTCCAAGTTATCTGAAAGACCGTATTCTCCCATGTGAGCCTGCCCATGCTCTGAGATCTTCTGGGGAGGCCTTTCTCTCAGTCCCACTGACATCCCGGGCACGCCTGATGGGTACACGGGAGAGGGCCTTCTCAGTGGCTGCTCCAAAGCTCTGGAACTCCCTTCCCAGGGAGGCTAGGCTGGCTCCCCCAGTTTTGGAGGCAGGCAAAAACCTTTTTGTTTCAGCAGGCTTTTGGAAGTATACTGGACCTGTGTTAATGTATAGGATCCCCCCCCCCTTTTAACCTGTTACCGTTTTTAACATTTTAACATGTTTTTAATTTTACTGTAGGTTTAATTCTATTTTAACTTTTGTAATTTAAATGTACAGTACATGTTTTAATTGTACGTATTTTAATCTTGTAAACGGCCTTGAGTCCCAGTACTGGGAAAAAGACGGGATATAGATAATAACAACAACAACAAATATATTGTCGTTAGGAAAATTCATTCCCCTACCCCTGTGAGAATTCCAGCTAATTGCAGAGGGAACAGGGAAGTCAGAGAGCCGTGGCTAATAAAAGTGTCCCTTGAATACAGCGTCTCTGTAAGCCCTGGTTCAGCTCCACCACTGCTAATCACTCATCCCTGCATAGTTTAACCAACCATTAACAAAGCAAGAAAGCACCAACATTCAGGGGACATCCACCTTCAGCAGCCCTTTCAGTGGGCAAACCGGCGACAGAGACCTGGATCCAACCAGACCCTGGATAGCAAAAGCTCCCTTGTACCGTACATAGCTTTGTTCCTCTTCTGGTTCTTCACCACTCACGCTCACCTCCCTGCTGGACCTCTTTCTTCACACAGGAGAGATGAACTTCACACACATTGAAATCTAAGAGGCACACGCATTTGTTGCATTCGCAAGTATGTTCTCGAGTACGTTCTACCAGACGATCGACTGCAGTGCCTAGCTGAACGTACATGCCATGGCCAACCGGAGTTTGTCTGTCATGTGTGAAGTGGCCCTTGGACATTTTTTGCATGCTAGTAGTGCTATTTTCAATGGCTACTAGTCCAAGTGGCTATATGCTACCCCGCTGTCAGAGGCAGTATGGCTATGTACGCCAGGAACAAGAGGGTGCTATTGTACTCATGTCCTATTCGTGGGTTTCCCACAGCCACTGGGTGAACAGAATGGTGGACTAGAAGGGCCTTTGGCCTGATCCAGCAGGGCTCTTCTATGTTTCTCGTCTATTCGTCATGTACTGTTGTTACTGCCTTCCCCAAGAGTTCCAGCAGGAAGCTACATTTATAGCTTCCTTTTAATTTCATGTTACTGATGCAAGACTTCGGAAAGCAAGAGCTGGTGAGAGAGGTCAATAATAATCCAAAATAAGATAATATGAATAAGAGTAATAGAAGACATAAAGCTTTTTTTTTTAAAAAAATGGATGAAATATGCAGTCATTCCCCAATTGTGGTTCACTGTAAATGACCTTTTTATTACTCTCCCTTCTCGGTTTTCGACCTCATCACCCGGCCTTTGATAGTGATGGTTCTGAATGGCAGAAACGAAGTAAATGCCTACCTGATGATGGAGCAGGTGCCGGCAGCATCCCGAAAACTCTAAGCCAGCGTGGACCATAAAAGCGAACAGCCCAGCAGTGAGAAAATGTTTTTTTGGCACCCAGGACAGCAAGCTGTTTGACTTCTCCGGTCTCTTGCAGACTGCAGACTGGGGCAGAGACACGTCACTTTAATGCACAAACAGGTGAGAAGGGAGGAGTTTGGCCGGATCAAGTCTTTGGCAAATAATCCAAAGAGTGTGTGCAGCAGTTGTGGCATTATGACAAAAGGGGAGTGCGTAGCCGTTGAGGTTGGCACTTTGCATGGGTAGTGCAGCATAAGACAGGGATCTTAAGGATTTCTGGCATTTCCCCCTGCCCAACCCATTGTTTCGCAAGAAGAGGGGGGGTAACTGATGAGTCTGGGAAGGGGTGTAGCTCAGTGGTAGAGCCCGTTTTGCATGCAGGAGGTCCCAGGTTCGATTCCCAGCGTCTCCATGTAGTGTTGGAAAGAATCCTACCTGAAATCCTGGAGGGCTGCTGCCAGTCAGTGCCTGGGTTAAATGAACCAATGGTTTCTTATATTATTATCTCTTTCTCGCTCATGACGGTTTTTCTGCAAGGGCATGACGGGCTTTGCCAGGTCATGCTGCCTTTTACAGATTCAGGAATTTCCTGACAATTGAGCATGTTTTAAGTAGGGCTGCTTTCTGGATGTTGGTGTGGATGTATTTTGGTAGGGCCAGTTTCTGAAGGTTTTCTGTATAGTTTTTTAATGTGATGCCAGTGACTGATGTGATTAATGGAATAATTGTGACCTTTTCCGGTTGCCATAGTTCTTTGACTTCCATGGCCAGTGGTGTATTTTTTCTCTCTCTTTTCCTCTTCCTTTTCAACAACATTTTTGTCATTGGGTATTGCTATGTCGATGAGGTATGTGTGTTTTTCTTTTTTCTCTATGACTGTTACGTTTGGTCGGTTGCAAGGTATTGTTTTGTTGGTATGAATTGTTCTGTCCCAGTATATTTTATGATCTGCATTTTTCAAGATTGTTTTGGTTGAGTATGTATAGTATGGTGTAGGTTGTTTGATAAGGTTGAATTTGACAGCCAGTTGTTGTTGCATTTATATCCCGCCTTTTAGTCACCCAGTAAACTTTGTGGCTGAGTGCAGACTGGAACCCAGATCTCCCAACTCCCAATCCACCACTACACCACGCTGGCTTTCTTTAGGATCGCCTCCTCCCTACATGCCTTCCTGTGCACTGCAATCAACAGAGGTCCTGCTCCAGATTAGTACAAGCAGCAAGACCTTTACAGTTGTGATGTATACATGATAGCCTTCTGGCTCCCCAGGGAAGTCCTCCCAGCTCTATCTTTAAGGTCTCTCCGAGACGGGCTTTTTACAGAAGGCTAATGGCCGCTAGATTTGTTCGGCCCCTGCTTTTTCGTGGTTGATTTTATTGTTAGGCTGCTATAATAATTTATCTTTAGCTTTTATTGATGCTTTGTTTTTTTAGTTGTAAACCACCCAGAGAGCTTAGGCTGTTAGGCAGTGTAAATATGTAATAAATAAATATTGATCACCACTTTGAAATTATTTTTTAAGTGAAATAAAAAAAAAGAGGTGAAAAACCCTGGAGACCAAACGAAGGAAAACATCTCACTATCATTGCCCATGAGAAGACTGAAATTTCTCTGAAGTTCCTACGTGTAGCCTCAACTATAAGATAGCCCCCAAGAGTGAAATTTGATCAGCCTCAAACGTGAGCTACCTTTAAGTGCTAATCTACAGTGTTCTTCACCCGATGGCATCTGGCCGGAATAAAAGTTATGTCAAATCCGAGGGACAGAAATCAGACCGGAAGAAAAAATAAATAAAGGATGTTAGTATTCCATTTGAACCATGGCCAAGCCTGAAAACCAGTCAACCTGGTTGCTCATTTCTGGCTGTTCTGCCTTCACCACGCTTCAAATTCCATAGGTGATTAAGAACCCGTTTATCCATCCTAGCAAAGTTGCCTTTTCAAAGTTCAGGCCGCAGAACTTTAAAACAACATAATCCTAGAACTTTTTGTACCAACGAATCGAAATATGTGGAGGATGCAATGCATTTATTGTCAAAGCTACAAAAGCGTCTCAGAAACTTTTGAGCCGGTGGCCGGGAAGGGAGCATAGTTCAATGAGAAAGCATAGGCATTTCCAAGCACAGATTAGGTGGCGGAATAAATGGCGCGTGGGACCCCCGTTTTATAAATATATACCTTTATTTTATTTCGAATATTAAATAAGGTTCTTTAAATTACAAGCAGTCTTGAATCACACTAGGCATGATCAATGTACAGTAGAAATATTACAGTTCTTTAAAATTTACAGTTTAAAGACAAATTCGACCTGAAATTTCATTAACTAGCATATTGCCATAAACATCAGACCTGTATTAAATTCCAATTAGGAAAACCTTTCCCCTATGATTCTGTTACATAAATTTTCCTCATTTACAAAGAGAGTAAAACATTATATATATACACATCAACTGGTACCATTTACCATTAGGTTACACCTACCACTGTGCAAGATCATTAAACGGAACTGAACATCTTAAATTCATTCAAGTTTCATTTGAAAATAAAATAAAATAAAAACCAGGCTGGTGGTACACAACACTTATATTTATCTGCATTCTCTTGTACTTGTCTCCTCTACAATTACCCCGTAAAGACTTGATTTTTAAAAAGGATATTTTATACAACTTAAAGCTGACGTTAACTTCTTTTTTGCGAGCCATTCTTATTTATAAGGCTATTTTCTTATAAGACCAGTATGTTTCCAATTCCACCTTCCAATCCAAATAGCCATTTTTGCCGCCAATGAAGTTTCACCTGAATGTTTGTTCCTCTCCTCTAAAAATGTCTAAACAAGCTGGCTCTCGAAATAATAAAAATAACATTAATCAGAACTGTGTACAAGTCAATCTAAAATACTGATGATTTTTTAAAAAAAAGTAGGCATGAATGGCTCTCATCAGTGCTTAGCCACCGATTTAAAAAATAAAGAAAAAAGAATCAGTTCATTTCCCAAGGAAGTGGCGGCTTTTACCTTCTCGCGTATGTGCAAACAAACCTGGAAAATGTAGTGTTTAAAAGCCTCCTCGTTTTGTTCAGCTTCTCGTTACAAATGTGACACCAGCCTTCCCCAGTCTGGTGCTGGACTACAAAACTCATTTCCCAAGCCCCAGCCAGCAAAGGACGGCCCCAGTTTAGAAAAGGCTCATGAGCCCTCCCCTCACCTAGTTTTTCCCTTCTAAACTATGTAATTTCAGCCTGAAACTATGAATTTCTTTCTCTCTCCGCTGCAAATGGGGCAGTTCAAGCATCATTCTGTACAACAGGAGGAGGCAGAAAAGTCCTGTTTTGCCTTACGACACCTCCCTCTTCCCATCCACTCCCCACCTCACCATCCCCATTACAGGGAACTGGCACAACTGCAACATCTGGATTTATAGGACTGCAAAGCCCTGGTTCAGTCCCTCCGTAACCGTCTTCCCTGCCTTTGTGCAGCACAGATGTTCCTCAAAAGCAATAATGACAGACGGCCTGGTCTACCGGAACTTTTGGGCAAAGCTCTGGTGCTTTCATGATAGCCAGAACTTTACCATGTGAAGTTATTTTCCAAGCAATTCCTCCCTCTCCTGGGAGGGCGGAGAGAATGCGCCGGCTAGATCTCTACCTATCGCGCAGCTGTTAAAGTGCAAAAGGAAGAGGAACCAAGAGAAAAGAAGCCACCCCTAAGCCCAGGTAGCAGCCGCAATGGCTAGAATAAGATTCCCTCATAGCGACGTCTAGACTTAGGAGCGGCTTTCCTTAGTTATGAACACAGAGGTCTTCCCAGTCCTGGAGAAGCTGAACGACAACCAACACCACCTTGGCTGCTAACTCACACAGATTCCCCACGAGACATCCAACTTTCACCCGGGTAACTATAGTGCAAAAGAATACAGGCGTCAGGTCATGGACCGTACAATAAGAGGCTTTAAAAGGTAGGAAGTCCGTCTTCAAGGAAACGTTAGGAAATTTGAACAGCTGGCCTAGATTTGTGAACGTTAAAAGTCCACGATTTCAGCTAAAGCAAAGCTAAGTTTGGAGCCGAGCGTTTTAAAAGCTTTGGTAGCCAGAGGCGGCCCACGCCCACGCCAACCCCTCGCCCACTGTGGGAGCGTATCTCGTTTTCATGGTGTAGAGCAAGAGGTAATTCGGTACTCTACCTTGCCAATGAAACAGATAACGGGTTCTCACCAGAGAGGCCTCAAAAAGTCATGGGTTTGCCATTCATGTGATGGCCCAAAGAGTCAAACTTATGTTCGATTCTAGTCACGGAGATTGGAAAATAAAAAACCATCTCACTGACTGGCGCCAGCCGCATGAATCCATTGCAAGAAGCGTTTTCAGAACGCTCCAAAAGTCCGAACGCCTCGTTGTGAGCTGCAGCATCTAAATGGCTGGGATATAGCCATTGAGCTTTCATCCGTAACATGGGATTGTGCAGCACAGGTACTTCGGAAAGAGGGCCGGGGCAAAGCTTCAAGCCCCTGGAGAAAATCCTGGCATGGAGAACCCATGTACGTCGCTGGGATGAGGCTAGTCAAAGTTTCCACGCTTAAGAGGTTAAACAAAAGCGAAGGGGAATACCAACATACTTGCTTCACTTAATCCTTGTAACATAAACCAGCTTCCCCCAACCTGGTGGTAGCTCCAGATGTGTTGGACTACAACTCCCAACATCCCCAGCATAGCTAGTTGGGGGATGCTGGGAGCTGTAATCCAATACATCTGGAGGGCACCACGTTTGGGAAGGCTGACATAAACCATGTTCAAGCTCATGAACTACAAGGTCCAAGGCCTAACGCTTCCTGCCATACAACTCCACATCTCGTTGCAATCTCAGCATAGCAAGTTCAAGGCTCTCATTTGAGCTTCCCTTCTGCTTTTAAAATCACCCAGTGATGAAAGAGCTGGAAACAGATGGAGGAACCTGACCCAACCTGGAATGGCTCCCACCTTCAGCCAGAAATCTGTCGAAGGACCAAGCGGCAATTTCAAATGGGCCCAAGGCTGCCGTTTGCATTATAAAAGCCAATTCAAGCACGCACCAACGCTCGCTCGCTCTTGCAAAAACGCAAGGGGGTTCGGCGAACGAGGCGGATCGCGTTACAAGGCAAGTTGGCACAGGAGGGGCACGTGGCAGGCGAGCGTACAAAGCAACACGATTCTCAAGCGACGTTCTTTTAAAGCTGAGTTCCTTGCGGATTGGGGCTCTATCGTTGGGAATCGGAATGCATGCCAGTTTCTGCCAGCCATGTGGCTGACAAGATCCAGCCTGACCGGAGGAGAAGGGTGAAGAACCGGGGGGAGGGGGAGACGGGAGACCAACACTTTCATACATTCTTCAGTAAGAGGGTTTTAAAACCTACCGACGTTCACATCATTTCCGGATGTTCTTTCTCAGACCCACAGCGGAAGCCTGTGCAGGTCAGCTAGATTGTTTTTTTTAAAGAACACCCCAGAGTATTATTTTTTTTAAATCCTCTCTTTCTGCCAAAGCTGTGGCTGAAAAATATACATTACATGTTCGTTTTTGGAGTGAGGTAAATGAAGATATACACGTTTTACTGAGGGCGGTATACGCGCATGCATGCACATATTCTATGTGTTATATCAAAGCTGCGTTCGCCATGCTCAGAAAGTCTCCATCAGGAGCAAGAAGCTCTAGAAAAGCCTTTTAAAAATGCCCTGGAGGATCTGGGTCTAACCAAGTACTGCCTGTTAGCCCTTAAGTTCCTAGTAGCATCCTTAACGTAACTGAACCATTAATTTTAGGACCATTCTCTCCAGCAGCAAATGGGTGGGTGGGTGAGGGACTCTATAGCAGCCTTCCTTAATGGGGGGGGGGGTGTCTCCAGATGGGTTGGGCTACAACATCCATCATTGCCATGGAGGTGATGGGAGTGGTATTCCAACACATCCCAGAGGACGCCAGGGAAGGGAAGGCTGACCTACAGGACACTCTGACTACAGGAAGCATGGAAGATCCAAATCTACATTGAAGATTGTTGTGTCGCATGCAAATGTTTGAGATCCAGAGAACCCCAGATAGACCCCAGTGAATCTACTTTTATTAAAGCTGCTTCTTCACAGATACCTGACTTCGAAAGAAAGATTAAGAGCAACCGCATGAGTTAACACATCCCCTATTAGACAGCCTCTATAGAAATGCTGACAGATCCCTGAAGATGAGATGAGCAATACTAGAAGTTACCCGGTAACTAATATCATCGACATACACACACACACGATCCCAGAATCTTTCAGACTCCTCCTGGAAAAAAATCCTATGACACCACTACCACCAGTTTTTAGCCATCTAAAACTAAAAAGTTGATTCATCAACCAACTTTACTGCAAACGGATAGACTGAATCGCCCCTTTAGAAACATGAATAGCACATAAAGTTCCAAAAATTAGTAATTTTGTTAAAAAGAAAAAAGAAAAGAAAGGAAGACAAGTGCTTTGCGCGGAAAGGGATGCAGGAGTACGAAGCGAACCGGTTCGACAGGCCGAAGCGACAACTTCTATCAATCAAAGAGCGAAGAAGGATGGCTTTGTACAACGCGGGGGGACCTGGGAAGGATAGCCAATAGTGCATCTGCAGCTAAGCAATGGGTGAAGACTTCAAAATATGGCTTACTACACAACAGCTCTCAGCCAGGCCATTTCAAGTGACAGCAACCTTCTGCTCAAGCTATGTACAATTTTACATGTTCATATATCGATAATACATGAATACAAAAGAGTATGTATGATACAATCCTATATAGAAACCAGAACATAACCATTTTACATATTGTTACAAATTGCCTGGAGGATACTTCAAGTACCGGGTTTTGGGGCGGAAGGGGAAGAAAGAGAGGAGGAGAAAGCTAAGCACAGAATATATATGTATTTTTAAAAAAGGAAATGTAAAATGCACCGGTTTCCAAAGAACAGAACACTTATGAAGTAGTAAGGTCCACCTTCACGTTCACGTCTTGATCAAACGTTGCCTTCGATGTCGGTCAACCGCTTGGTTACTGGATTTCGGCACACCTGCCTTATTTTCAGATGCAGCTGAGTAAAAAGCAGAGGAGTCCTGACAAGCATCACTGAGTATTCAGAGAAGCTTCAGCCGCTCAGTCTTTCTCTCCATCTTCACTGCTCCCTGTTGAAAGGTACAAAGCCATTGGGGTAAGGGAAAAAAGAACCTGAGACATTCTACCTCGCGAAGCAGTCACTTCAAGGCTGTTGATTTCCCTTCAGGCCTACTTCCCAGGGAACTTTTCCTGGAGAAACTTTTTTGGAATGAAAAGGGGAAAATCTGGGGGCAGCAAAAGTTGTTAGAAGAACACAGCTACGTTTTTGTTCAAACCCCCACTTATTTCAAGACAGATTGCGCTACGGCGGCTTCCCAGAAGGTTGGGCCCTGGATCTCCCCGCTGCCTCAAAGGTGAGATTCTGATGTGTAATCATTATCCATCTCCTGTTATGAAATCCACCCCAGGGAAACACCTGGAAATCTCTCGGGCACAGCTGTCTAAGTCACACACTTCAATGTCACCGTTTAGGACACGGAAGAAAGCGACACTATCTTAAGCACCGGCCTTATTGATAAAAGAAGCAAAGGCGCTTATCTAATCAGCACATTTCATACCAGTGCAAACAACATTTCTCTCCTGAAGCTAATAGGAGCCAGATATCAAAGACCCGCAAGTACCAGGGCATTGAATTTTAGTTTTATTTTATTATTGCATTTATATCCCACCTTTTTTCCTCCAAGGAACCCAAGGCGGCGTACATAATCCTCCTCCACCTCCTCTCCACTTTATCCTCACAACAACAGCCCTGTGAGGTGGGTTGGCCGAGAGTGTGCCTGGCCCAAAGTCACCCAGTGGGTTTCCATGGCCGAGAGGGGATTAGAACCCGGATCTCCCGACTCCCAGTCCGACACTCTAGCCACTACACCACACTGGCAAATAAGTGGGGGTTGCTAAAAAATATCCTAGTTCGATGATGATGATGATAATAATAGAATGAGCCAGGGATGAGCTTGTTTATTTGGTGTGCTTTAAATTCTGGAGGGGTTGGGAATTCTTCCTGGCAAAAAGGGCCAGCTCAGGACACTGTGCTTGCACAGCTCCCCTTTATTTCAATGAGGATTTGGCAGGAGAACTACCCGGTGGGTCATGTGCCAAAGGCCAGACTGATCTGCCTCCAGTTCCTAAAGGAACTTAAAATCCACAACTTCAGCTTGCCCCATGGTAAGGCCATGTGTGATGGCGAGCAAGTGTGTGTGTGTGGTGGGTGGGAGGTGTTGCATGGGAAAAGGTACTAGAAAGGTATAGACCACAAAGGCTAAATGGTTTAGGGCAGGGGTCTTCAACTGATGGGTCTTGACAGAAAAGTCGGTCGTGAGATCAGTCCAGACGGGCTGGGCAATTGTGAAAGTGGGTCCCATGTTGCAGGTTGGGACTCCAAGGTCTGGACCAGTTGAAGACCATTGGTTTAGGGGACACAAAAGGAGATCCATGACCAAGGTGCAATAATTTAGGACAACAAACTCTCTAGACTCTGCACATCGTCCGTCTCTCCAACAGGGTCCAAAGCAGTGGCTCACAAACTGGGATTCGAACCCGGCCCACCCGGGATTCTCATAGGGCCAACCCCCCTTCACCGGGATGTACTCCCTTCCCCCACCCCACAACCACTGAACCCTTGGTGATTTCCTGTCTTTTGTGCAGGTTACTCTGCCCCCATTCTACAAGGCTGAAATGCTTCCCCTAAGCTTAGTTACTGACACTAAAAGCTTTCAGCTAAAACATGTTAGTAATGGCCTGCTGGAGGAGCTTCGTCAACATGACAGTCTTTTAGCATTTAAAAAAGCAATAAAGACTGATCTATTCCGGCAGGCCTACCCAGTGGAATTTTAGAATGTTTTTAGGGTGTTTTAATCATGTATGCTATGTTTTTAATCAGTTTTTAATGTGTTTTATATTCACTGTTGTTCTCCGCCTCGGTCCAAGTGGAGAGGCGGGTAAGAAATAAATTATTATTATTATTATTATTATTATTATTATTATTATTATTATTATTATTTTAGGGCCTGTCCTCTTTTGCCTTCAGCCCCATGGCACCACTAGAACGTGGCCTCTGAAAGCTTCCACGAAAGGAAATCCGGCCTTTGGGCTCTAAGAGGTTCCCCACACACCTGCTCTAGAATAGGAGAGGTCAGTTTAACTTTCATTTCTGGTGCATAGTTTTAAACATCTTTCAAGAAGCTTGTGAATCAGCACTGCTCAGGAGCCACCCTGGCGTAACAAACCGAAAGGAAACACTTGCCTCCTTGTTCGATGTCAGAATCCGTCAGGTGAGTGAGCGAGAAGCTTGCGATGTTCGCCGGAGAGATAGAGAATCGGGAGTAAGGTAATGGACGGGACCAGTTTTGTTCGGGGCTTCGAGGCAGCGGCGGTGGAGAGAAGTATTTGGAGGTCTGAAGAGAAGGCTTGGAGCTAATGAAACTGTTTGCTGCCTTTGATATAAAAGAAGGCTCCGGGGAAGAGAAGTCATCGTCCCATTCGAAACCGCCACCTAGAACAAAGCACACACCGTTAATTATATAAAAAAAGACAGAACAAAGGTGTGGCGTTACCCACATTTCTATTCCCTTAGGTATGTCTGCTTGAGTATGTCTAGAGAGTGCGGAATGTTGGACTGAGTGGGTGTGGCTGGTGATGCTGTGGAAAGGGGGAGGAGTCTATATAGGGGGGAGATGAGTGGTCTGAGGGGTTTGGTTGGTGATTGGGTTTAGGGTAGATGGGTTTAGCTGTGTGATTTCTTGTCAGGAGTTGTGTGAGGAGTGAGTGAAAATAAGATCATAGGGACTAAGAATTGTTATTATTAGATCGGTTACTACCAGTATTATTAAGAATACACAGGATTGGAATATAATTCAAAGGAACTAAGAACTATAAACTACAATAAACGTTTTCTTTATTTTTCTACCATAAAACCACCTGTCAGTTTGGCTGTGTCTCCTGCTCTATTGGTTCTTAAATAAACATATTACATTAAACCTTCAGCCTGCTATATTCACAGAGAAGCCTTTTCCAAATCTCCTTACCTTTTCCCTCTGCTATAAGGGAAAGGTTATACTTTTCTTTTTACCCCTTCCTCAGGTATTTAAGTGGTGGTGCTTAGCCTGAGGGAGGTGGGTGCATGTCAAAGCCTTGCATGTGAGGGCGTGGCGTCGCAAAAGGCCACAACACCGTGGCGACAGGCTCCCAATTAACTCTAATTACATTCTCTTTTCTCTGTAGATTATGCTTAAACCGGATGCATTGATCATTCCAGGTAACCTGACAGGGACTGCAAGAGCAAATCATTGATTTGCATCAACATCACAGATTGAACGTGGGACCTTCCGTATGCAAAGCATGCGTCCCACCGCTGAGCTACAATCCTTCCTTAACATCCTTGTAACATCAACCAGAAAAATATACCGCAACCAGATGAAATTGGAGGAAGCTTGGATTTAGACTCCTGTATCCCAAAAGCAAAATTCATCACATGTGGCAGTAACGTTTTCCAAGTCATACGCATCCCTTACAACAGCCTTCCTCAACTTGGGGCACTCCAGATGTGTTGGACTACAACTCCCAGAATGCCCCTGGCTGGGGCATTCTGGGAGATGCAGTCCAACACATCTGGAGCGCCCCAGGTTGAGGAAGGCTGCCTTACAAGAAGGTATTTGGTAAGAACACGTACTTGAAGCAATTTTGAACGTAACCTTTTTGCTTCGGGACTATGCATCTTAATTTTATAAGGAACATCCTCTCAGAATACTTAAGAGTTTTACCCAAGGTCTAACTACCTTCTTCATCTGTAGAGCTTTCCGAATTTGTAAATTTATTCAAGTAACCAAGGCCTGAAGCAGGAGCGGGAGTATTGTTAGAGTCTGAGTGGTTCGATTCTGCAGTACGATTTCCGAGCTCTTTGGTTGGTGTTTCCTAATAAACCCAAAGAAACACAATTAGCTTGCATCGTCTTCTACTTGGGATGTTTTGCCAGGCAAAACACTATTGAAGGTCTATTATTATTATTATTATTATTATTATATTTGTATCCCCCCTTTTGCCCAATACTGGGCCTCAAGGCGGCCTTATAAAATTTAAAACATAAACATTTTAAACCTAGGGAAAGAAATGTACCAAAAAAATTACAATATTAAAACATAAAGTTTACAAGTCCTTAACATAGATGGAGGGCCAGATTATTCTCCAAAGGCCTGCTGGAACAAACAAGTTTTTGCCTCCTTCCAAAAGCCCATCAAGGAGGGAGCCAGTCTAGCTTCCCCGGGAAGAGAGTTCCAAAGGACTGGAGCAGCCACCGAGAAGGCCCTCTCCTGTGAAGATGGTGGGACTGAAAGAAGGGCTTCCCCCAAAGATCTCAAACACCGTCTTTCAGATAACCTGGACCCAAGCCATCTAGGGCTTTCTAGGTCATAACCAGCACTTTGAATCGTGCCCAGAAACAGACTGGAAGCCAGTGGAGCTGTTTTAACAGGGGAGTTGTATGCTCCCTGTAACCAGCCCCAGTCAACAGCAGCCTTCCCCCAACCTGGCCCCATCCAGATCTGTTGGACTTAGTACTCAATATCTCTGGGTTGGGGAGAAATTAAAGCCTCAGTCCCACTTCAGCAATTTGCAGCAGGATTTTGGGGGAGGGAGTGTGTGCAACACGTGTACGCTCCCAGGTTGGCACACATAAGATTGCCAGCCCAAGCCATTTTTCTACTTTATTTGCTATGTAACAAACTTTTTCTAAAAACAACCACAACCACACAAGCAACAGGCAAAAACTCTCACAAACCAAAGTGCCAAACTTCCAACACCCACAAAACAGCCAGCCAACAGTCATCCAAGAAATGCAGACTCGGTCCTTGTAATTTCATCACTACAGAACTGAAGTGAGAAAACTTGTTCATGAGACCATGCCAAGTCGTAGGGGGCAAGCCATCTTGACTAAATAATTCTCCCCACCCCCACCCCCACCACCCATGATTGCTGAGCACACAAAAGTGTCTTTGGGGTGGGTGAGCAAATCAATGTAATTTCTGCACGTCTTTTGATCTCAAATCTATTTAGTGTCATCAAAAGGAGATTTTAGAAAAGAAAGACCCAATGTTTTGAACAACACCCAAAACACTTCATCTGAGGAACTCTGAACCATTCTGCAAGCCAGCTATAGTTCAAGTTACAGGAAGCCAGATTCCATCCGGACATCAGGAAAAACTTCCTGACTGTAAGAGCAGTACGACAATGGAACCCATGGCCTAGGGAGGTTGTGGGCGCTCCCACCCTAGAGGACTTCAAGTGGCAGCTGGGCAGCCATCTGTCAGGTAGGCTCTAAGGTGGATTCCTGCATTAAGCAGGGGGTTGGACTCGATGGCCTTCCAACTCAACTATTCTATGATTTCTAGGCCTTTTCATAAAAGGCCTAAATTTGCTGTGCTAGTTTGCCTTCCCACAAGGTATAAAAGGCACCTTGTGGCTATCTCATTACAGAAGTGAGAACTAGATACACAACCTTGGTGTTTTGTAAACTAGGTCAACTATTTTCAGAGAGAGAGAGAGAGAGAGAACACACATACCGTTCTAACTCAAAGAACTACAGGCAAAGCCAACGTGCTTCATAATTACAACTGTAGGTTACAGTGACCACCAATTGTGTTTTAAGCTCCATGTGCTTCTGTTCTTAACTTGTCCCCACTTGGCGTAGTTAGGTGCAAAGAGTTTTTGGACCTATTTAAAAATAAGGACCATGCAAGCATAGTTCAGGGCACACTTTTGTTCATACTGGATATGCTGGGCACCCACTGAGCAGGAAAACGAGGCCTAAACTGAACAGACGAGTTATATTTAGTTAACTATACTTCCCTACCTCGGTAATGAACATAGTATGGGCCTAGAGCACAGTTTGGGGACATAATAAACTTATTCCGAGGTGCTCTTATTTTAGAATGAATGATCAATTCCAAATGCTATAACCTCGGTTTAGACCCTTAAACGTTACAAAGGGCCACACAAATTCAGGCTTTTCGCTTTTCCTATGACTTCAAACTCACTTGTTTGTGCAAGCTTTTAAAATTTCTTACTGCCACAAATGCCTGTATGCGCAAACAATGGAAATGCAAACATTCCTCAAAGAGTGAGTGGCGACTCGGCCTCCTTCTTCTACTCCTTGCTTTGCTACAGTGAACACACACTTTACACAGGCTTTATCAGGATTTTCTTTTCCCAATCCAGAGCCTGAGAACCAAAGATAAAAAATAAAAAGGAATGAAACATAAACGATACCTGATCAAAAAGATAGACGGTGACGTCATCAAAGAACGTTACTGCTTTTCTCTCGTTCTTCAGAAAGCTTTCGGGAGGGTTGTTCTGCCCCAGTTGCTTTGGATGCTTTAGCAAGCTCTTTAGATGTTTGCCATCGTCCCGATCAGTAAGAATGATTGGTATTTGATGCACAATTTCCTCGTCACTGTCAGAACTAAGCCCATGAAGATGGAAAGTTCTCATATCGTCCTCAGAATCCTCACTGTTTTCATCTTCTTCGTCAGCATCCTCTCCATCCAACGACAGATCAAGCGTGCCAGAAGCATCGAGTTTACGAAGGTATTTACCTTCAACGTCTGGCTCTTTCAACTTGTGACCTTCCAGGTGGCACAATAAGGATTTTTCAAAGATTTCATCAGGGCCGTACAAGTTAGGCGTGTGCTTTAAATCTCTCTCGGGAAGAAGGTCTGCTGTATTGGTGCCTGTGCAAGACACACTTCTGGGGGAATCCTCGTAGGTTTCAACTTCATCATCAGTAGGCTCAGGATCGACCATAGGTAGCAATAAAGTTGCATCGCCACCTTTATGAAGACGGTCCTGCTTTGCTTCATCTGTCCCATGCCCCTCTAGCCTCCTGTCCAATTCCAGACATGAACTGGAATCGTTAGTGAATTGATCACCTGCTACCTGATTGCCATCTGCCCGATTTTCTGCATTTCCGTTCTTTTCCATTTCAAAATAGTCACCACAAGTGCCATCCTCTGATAGTTCCTTTGGTTCGGCTGCCGTGTTTACAACTTCAGATTTCTTGTCTAGTTCAGAATCGTTATCAGAAAAATAGGCAGAATCCCTGTACGAATTCTGGATGCCACCAAAAGTAGTCTTAGATACGGCTTCAAATCCGTCCATGACATTAGTTGTATCCGAGTCAGTATTTACATCTGATGACACAATGATCACAGGATTATCATGCAACAGATTATCACCAGCCGCACTAGACAAAGCAGTGTCTTCACTGGAGTTGCTGACAATTAGGTGTGACGTCCATTCAGGAGACTCAAGGTTTTCAGTTTCGTAGCCACTGTCAGCAGGTTTATCGGGTGGCAAAGGTTTCTGGGGACCCTGACCCACTAAAGACTCTAAGACCTCATTAACATCTAACGAATCTAATGAGTCTGGTGTATCTACAGATTGCCCCATGCTCTGCATGGGAGTTGACAAACTGTCTTCTAGTAGACTGTCATGACTTGTTCGGTCTGAAGGAAGGACAGATGGAATCGCAACGTCTTTAACGAGAGCCTCTGTGTTACATTTTTGAACCTGAGCCAAAGTTTCATCGTCTTGCTCCAGAAGATATGCACCATCTCGTTCTAATTCAGACTGCTTATTCTCCAAGTCATGGATCAGCTCCCCACAACCACCACCGTTATATTTAAGTTCCTGGTTGTTTCGCTTTTGTTCTCTCTCTTGAGTGTGGAGTGCAATGCTATGACATGGGCTAGATCCATCAGCTTGGCTTTTGGCATTTGGAGAAAGTGTTTCAGTCAAGCCGGCTTCAGGGACTTGATCCATTCCAAGATAGGAGTAATCAATACTGCGGGCAGAGTTATCATCAACTCCTACTTTGGAAAGGTTTCTTTCAGCTCTTGATAAAAAGGATACGTGCTGCTTATCCATCACAGGTGCGCTAGAAGGAATTTGACTTTGCACAAGATCCAGGGCCAAAATACTCATGTTATTTGTACCTATTTGAACAAAACGCTCATCTTTACGAACTGCAGTATTTCCAGCCATTTTATGTTCCACCCCTAGAAATTCCATATTTGGTGATTCTAGCATATTTCTGCTGTCGGATGCTCCGTTGAGATCACCCCCACCAGCTTTATTACCCAGTGAGCCTTTTAATAAATTCTTCTCTTGAAGGAAAAGAAAGTTATTGCACAGCTCTTCTGAAGTCAGGAGGCTAGGATCAGCTTGCTGCGTGATATCCTCGTGCGAGTAAACAGCCTCATTTTCAGAGGTGTGTCTGGGACTTCCTTTCTTGGGCTGATCCACTATAGATTCCTCTAGATCTGAATATGAAACTGCTTCAAACTCCACATGAATATCATTTATATCAGCTAACTCAAATCTATTTTTTGTATTTGTCAATGGTTCTGTTCCGGCAATATCGCTAAATCTACTTTGGAAAGGGCTGTCAGGGCCAGTGACTTGCAAGCCCTCTGCCTCGGGTTCTGTATTGTAACAGAAAAAGTCCCCATCTGTAGAAGATTCAGCAGCATAATCCCCAAGGACCTGGAAGCGAGAGTTTTTGTCCTTTGGAACTTCATGGCTGTCCACTTCCGTCGTCAATATGGCAGCCTGGCTATCGAAGTTGACATCCCTGCCTCCGCGCTTCTCTTCTAACTGGATGTAATAATCGTTTCCAACAGACGGTTTATGGGCATTGAATACAGGAAGTTGCCCAGGTACGCAAAGCGAAACTTCCTGCCCACTTTCATCCTGAGCTCCAGCCCCTTGCTCTGTAAGCGTATTCTCAAACACCTCCACTGGGAAGAAGATATTCGTGTAAGTCATCCCTTCATCAGGACTGGCCTGGCCGCCTTCAAAGTGGTCGTGTTTGGCTGCCTCCCAGATGTATTCAAAGTTGAGCCCCCTACTTGTTTCGGTTACCGTGAGGACTTCTTCCATCTCGCGGCCAAACCTGTTGCCCGTGAAATGATCCAGAATTGGAAAGGCGGAGTCATCCAAGAGTTCCCTGTTTGAAGTATTGGGCTTGAGATCATCCCACTGTTCGGGATCAATCACTGAATCCCTTTGACTCTGCATACGGAGATAGGTTAGAAGCTTACGTACTTCTTCTGCTGTTGCTCTCTTGTCTGGAGGCAACCAACAGAACTGGAGAACTTCATACCTATGAGAAGAACACATTTTCAACACCTATGAGAAGAGCAAATTTCCGGCTAATCTTCTTTAGTTTGTAAAATATGCTAGTTTACCTCCACTGATAAAATCCCTTCGGCATTTTTTAAATTATTCTTCTGACTAATTTTTGACATTACAGAAGATAGCGCTATGGCAGCCTTCCTCAACCTGGGGCGCTCCAGATGTGTTGGACTAGAACTCCCAGAATGCAGGCATTCTGGGAGATGCAGTCCAACACATCTGAAGCGCCCCAGGTTGAGGAAGGCTGTGCTATGGTTATGTGAACAGACTGGACTACTCCATACCCCAGTTCAATTTCTGGACAACCACAAACTTACTTGACTGGTCGTGGGCAAGCCGCTATCTATCAGCCTTTGCCATTTCGTACCAATCTATAACTATACTAAAATAACAAGGGTTATTTTTAAAGACTGAGAAAATGCATGAAGCACTTTGGACGCTGCATATTTATACAGTGCGTTTCCTAAGCCTTATTTCATACATCTCGATATAAACTTCAAAGATTCCGGTTTTACCATCGATCAGAACACGGCTGTTCAAGGCAGGGCTCCAAGAGCTTGGTCCGTTTTTCTTTTATGACCTGCATCAGGACCTCATCATCCGATAAATCAGGGTAAGGCCTTGCAGCACTGCTGAAAAGCTCCCATAGCGTTACACCCAGTGACCTGCAAAAAGAAAGCCTTCAGTAAGACGTCGGATCACAACATGACTACCCCAACGTGGTACGTGGGCCATAAGCCATGAGCACAGGAAGGCCAAACCTCTCATTCTTTAATGTTCGGTTTTCAGCTTGTTCATTACCAAGGGACAGATTGAAACTTTACCACAAGCTGTTCCATCTAGTGCTTAAGTAGATCGCAGTGAGTGAAAGAACACACATGCACGGGCCATGTAATTAGCATGGCAGGAATCACACTGCAATGTAGCATAGACAGGGCTAACCTGAAGTTTTGGGTTTTTTGTTTAAAGGGAAGCCAATCCGCTCTAAGCCCCAAAGTTAAGGCACAAGACACCAAGGAGTGAAATAGACCTTTAGATGGTTATGATTTCTTTTATGGGGAGGGGGGGACCCTCTGCAAAACATAATACAGTTCTACTAGTAAAACCCAGCCTTGAAAATACCTATTCTTTGGATATTGAACACCTGTAGATTCCCTTTCAAGGGGAGCACTGGACAATTCAACATTGGCATTCAGAGGAAGTGTTCACCTAAGACTATGCCATGGTTTAGAAGATGCAAAGACGACTTAACCTCATGTGTTCCATCTCATCCTCCCCGTCCTCTGTATGCAAGAATGAGAAAGCTTCTGCTTTCGTTTTGGGGGAAAACAGAAGCTTGCCATTAGGTACAAACTTAAGGAACTGTGTGTTCTCAATACTCTTCATTAAAACAGAAGCGCTCTTCTCCTCGCACACAGAAGAAAGGCCAACGCTTGGGCAAGCTTATTCATAGCTTATTATGCTTTAGATGTTATTCCAAACCGGGCCGGACGCCTTCCATGAAAATGCCTTAGTGTGACTATAGTTTTCGTACCAGATGTTACTGTACTTTGTTTGCTCGGCTGTTAACAGCCTGTCCTGAAAGCTCGTCACCAACTCTGGTGCAATCCATCGAAGAGGCACAAGCTTCTTTTCATCTGTTTCAATATAATCTTCCTGTCATTTCAAGGAAAAAGCCAACGTTAAAGAGAAGCCAAAACAGCATGCTAGAAATCAGGTCAACAGCTTTTTCGACAAGCCTCAGGTGTTCAGCTACACCCTAAGACTAATCGTTGCAGAGAATCATGTAGGCCTTCTCTAAGAAAGTCTCTAAAATGAACCTCCTTCCCCCCTATTGAAGCCTCGTGTGGCGCAGAGCGGTAAAGCAGCAGTTTCTGCAGCTGAAACTCTCCCCACGGCCTGAGTTCGATCCCAGCGAAAGCTGGTTTCCGGCAGCCGGCTCGGGTCGACTCAGCCTTCCATCCTCCCGAGGTCGGTAAAATGAGTTCCCAGCTAGCTGGAGGAAAGGTAATCATGGCCGGGGAAGGCAACGGCAAACCACCCCGCTATAAGGCCTGCCAAGAAAACGTCAGCGAAAGCTGGCATCCCTCCAAGGGTCAGTAATGACTCAGTGCTTGCACGAGAGGTTCCTTTCCCTCCTTCCCCCCTATTAAAATGTTTCCTAGGAATTAGGAATGCAGAAATGAAAAGCCAGAAGCTGGGGATGGGGGCGGAGGGTGGCGAAGTCTCAAAATGATGCTAAAAGTGGGGTGTGGGGAATATTATTGGAGAATATGATACGCTCAACAGGTTTGGTGTATAGTCTTCAGGGTCAATGCCTTGAATAAAACACCACAATTAATTGCATAGAAATATCTTTGCCCCAGAGGACAGTGACAGACTGAAAAGCATCGGGTCCTCAGACGACGTTCACATCCTCCAGAGGCTGCTTTTCATATTAAGAAAGCACCCAACTCTTCCCGTTTGATTCAAAAGGTTAGATAACCCTTTCTTTCAGCAATACGTAGCACTTCCTACATTGCACCACCCCACTGATGTATCCAAATTTGTGCACTGCGAAAGAGATGATGCAGGGAACATTGAGAAATCTGGCATATACCCAGAACCACAGATGAGTACTACAAACAAACTAAGATTACAATATCAGCAATCAGTCAAGCCACTGCATTCAGAAACATGCACGCCTATACGAAAACACCGGGTTGTAACTTTAGTAGTTCCATTTGTCAGTAACTAAGCCAATAATTAATGCCCCCTAACTGATGCTCTGAAATTAATATTTAGCTTACCTTGTACCTACTGAATCCTATTCCATAGTCTCCAACTTTTACGTTTAAATCAGATGTAAGGAAGCAATTCCTTAAGGCTAAATCACTGGGGGGAAATTCAAAATATTGAAGTGAGAACAAAAGAAAGCTCAGACAGTAAAAAAAAAAACCACCAATAATGCAGCTAACGTAACTGAGTTCAGCTTACTCAGCGTCCTACGACATTACAGCCTTACACGGCTTGCTTCTAAAGGGCACCAGCCATACCAAATTAGCACGAAATTATCTGACTTAGAACAGAAAGCCTGGGTTCAAGTCCCCAATAAACCGTGAATTCACCTGGTGGTCTTAGACCATGTCTACTGCAAAATGAAGCCGTGGAGGGCTGGGTGGGATGAGGAGAGATTTGGGGCAGAAAACTGGGGCAGGGCCCCAATCCAGCAGCTGTTACTTTTTTCAAAATGTGGCTGGTTTAAGCACATGTCTTTTAAACACATGAATAATGTAACATGAAATTTGGCCCTTGAACTCTAACTAACAGATCAGCCTCAGAATACCGCTGGACAGACTTAGTAAAATAGGACCGGGGAACTTTGGAGTGCTCTGGGGGATGGCTTGCACTGGCCACTCCATTCCTCCCCACTGCCACCAGAAGTAGCAGCACAAAGGGAATCCCAGCAATTCCACTGGGAAACCATTCTGCCCATTTCCTAGCAGAATGGGACTCCCCACAGCTGTCTGGCTGGACCCCCAATCTGCAAAGAAACAGGGTGTGTGACCACTGGGGTCTGTTTCTCTGTAGAAACAGGAATTCTGCTGAGAAATAAGGTGTGAAAGATCCTTCTCAGAGCCTCGTGTGGCGCAGAGTGGTAAAGCAGCAGTTTCTGCAGTTGAAACTCTCCCCACGGCCTGAGTTCGATCCCAGCGGAAGCTGGTTTCAGGCAGCCGGCTCGGGTCGACTCAGCCTTCCATCCTCCCGAGGTCGGTAAAATGAGTACCCAGTTAGCTGGGGGAAAGATAATAACGGCCGGGGAAGGCAACAGCAAACCACCCCGCTATAAGGCCTGCCAAGAAAACATCAGCGAAAGCTGGCGTCCCTCCAAGAGTCAGTAATGACTCACTGCTTGCACGAGAGGTTCCTTTCCTTCCAAGATCCTTCTCAGCAGGATCGCTGGGACTTGGGGTGGGGTGGCGGCACTAGGACCAGACAGGGGCTGCACAAATGTCCATCGCAGGCCGTGATGGTGTTAGGAAGCGGCCTTGTACTATCAGAACATTGGTCCATTTAGTCCGGTATTGTCGACACAGACTGGCAGCAGCCCTAGAGGGTTTCCGGCAAGATTCTTTCCTAGCCCTATCTGGAGATGCCAGGGATTGAACCTGGGAGATTCTGCATGCAAACCGTGCGCTCTACCACTGAGCCGTAGCCCCTTCTGATGTTGCCTGTCCCTGGAGTCCAGTGGGGCAAGCAATTCCGGTAGGTTCAGTTACCAGCTCAACAGTATGTCGACACAGATTCAAAACTGAAGAACCATGGGTGGTGGTGGTGGGGTGTCTGTGATATGAAGAGACTGCTGAGGGGGTGCCTGGATGAGGCCAGTGCGCTGTGGCTCCAGCCCCCATTCGGTGAGCTCCCAACCCAGAGATGGAAGAAGCCCCAAAAGAAACAGCCGGAGCAGGCAGGCATCTCCATGGTAGGGGTGGGGGTGAAGGGGAGGAGATGGAAAGGAAAAAGGCTGAGCTGCAAGATTCAACACGGCTCAGAACTTTGTTACATCTGAGTATCTCAGAATCCGAGCTTTGCCTTTAGTCTTCGTCGAAGGGTGCACGAAAGAGAGGCGGCAGCGTTAGCGATTTGGAAGGCTTACCCATGCACAAAATTATGCTTATGCATTACGGCAAGTCCAGCAGCAATCTCACACGCCATCCTCTGCAGTAGCATTATTTGAGAGTCCCCTTTAATGTTCTCCTGTTCGTTGCAAAGATACATTTTCAGGTCACCCTGTAAAGCAAGTTTAAGAACACTCATCAATGGCGTCTCATGCTGGTTGCACCTAACAGGTATTTAATGAAGCAGCAACTAAAACACATAGTTTCGCTCTCATCAGTCAACAAGGTTATTAGCAGTAGTTATAAATAAGCTAGTGCTTAGAGAGTCCTGTCATCAAATTTCAAGGCTCCATAAGGTTTCTCGGAGGAGGCACCTGAGGTACTTGCTAGAGTCCTTTAAAGGCCACTTGGTGATTAACTTATGTAGGTAGGTATGAACAGATTAAGGTTATGGGAAGATGGGGGGAAAATGGACGGCTAGCGACTCTCCCCTGGGGCGGAAAAGAAAAGAGGCTAGGAGCCAGAGTAACAGGAATTAAGAGAGAGAAGAATCAAAGATGAGCACAGCAACGCATGAAAAGATGGATTGCAGCAATGATGCGTGTAAAAACAAGCAAACTATATTTGTTCTATTTGTTAATTGCCCAACAGCCTGGGTTCTCTTGGTAATATGCAATTGAACCATCTAAAACAATTAAAATATAGTATCCATACAATACAATTGCAGTGTATGTGTGAAAAAAACACCAAACACTGTAGCCAAAACCAGAACAAAAGAAATCAACCTGATCACAGAAAATAACTTAAAAGGGTAAGACACACGCCAACCGCCTTAAGTGTTATTAATACCAGTATCAAAAGTGTATTCAAAGTGTTAAAATGTTCTGAGAACACAAAAATATTTGTCTTGTCCCAGAAAGACATTAGTGAAGGCATCAAGTGAGCTTCTCTAAGAAGAGTGTTCCATAACCAGGGGCCACCATCAAAAAGGCCCTCTCCCATATTTCATCACCTGAACTTCAGACTGAAGAAGTGCTCTTTGGGGGGGGGGAGACAACCCTTGAGGATAAGGAGTTACTTAGCCACCCTTGACTCCTCAGATATTGTTGGACTACAGTTACCATCATCCTTGACAACTGACCATGCTGGCTGAAGATGATGGGGATTGTAGGCTGGGAAAGGCTACGCAAGTCTTCACAGGTCAAAAGTAGAACTATGAATCAGCTCCAGAAACTGATGGGGAGCCAATAGTGTGAGTTGGCCGTGAGTTTTGCCGTGAGAAGGGTTTTGAATTTTGGCCTTTCGCATGCAGATAAGAGCATTATCCATTGCACCGCACTGGTCCCTACATAAAAGATGGCTCCGAGCACAGGCACGCCACATACTTATAGCCTTCTACATCCACTAGACTAGGATCATCACACAAATTGATCTGACAACCTGGTTGTACCACAAACCTCAGTTTAAACATTTGTTCTTTGCAGCAAGGATGTATGGCCCTGTAGGGAGGCCTGAAGCTGAAAACACTTTGTGACAAGCAGCGGTCAAGCAAAGAGAACACCGACAGTCAATTTCAATTTGCACATCTAAGGACTGGTTCATAAATGGACGTACATGACTCAATTACCTCACATTTATTAGCCAGCAGCTGAATGTCTGGACTGGACGAGGCCAGCCCAAATGAAAGCTCCATCTGTAATTTTGACCTGCAGTAGCTCCTACACACACTTATACATTACAGGCGCGCGTGTGCGAAACACTAAACAGAATTCTTTCGCTGGCTGTAGGTGGCAGCCAAACACTAAGCAACGGCTGTTCAGGAAGACAGAGAACTCAAGCCTGCTAGATTAACCTCCTTCAACTTGTAAACTAAAAATGATTACAGGTTGGTAAATGATTGCACACGCTTAAGGATGATGATGATGGGAAACGATTTCCCCTGGATGCCTTTTACTCATTATTCGCTAGTACCCAAATAGCTAACACGAAGAACTACATTAATCAACTTCTCTCTCAGAATGTAACGGTGAAGGCCAAACGGCATATTATGCTAAATGCAGCATGTGTAGCTATGCCTGGATTTTCTCCTTATTTCAGTGTGTGTGTGTGTGGCGGGGGGGGGGGGGGAGGCTTAATCCTCCCCGCCAGACATGACCTGGAGGAAAATTGACACCAATAGCATTTTTCTACGCCTCATAGCTGCATGGGGGGGGGGGGGGTATTTCCCTTTGGATTGTGGCTGGCATGTGAAGGCTTAAAATCTCCCCTTCGTGCGCACTGCAGTCCTGATAGCTATCAGACAAACACAAACTCACACATTTGTACTTATATAAGGAAGCAGCACTGACGTAGCTGCTTGCTACCCAATTAACGTGACATCTTGTTTCGTCCTAGAAATCATAGCCAAAGTTGGGTATGATTAGGAGACTCCATAAATGCCTCCACCACACTAATCTGTAAGAGAGGGCTGCTAAGTGGCTAAAAAAATCCTGAGCCTTATGGGTTAAGCGTAACCTGGAGATGTATCTTTTAACTGGAAGCATAGAGAGCACACATTTGAAAGGCAGCTATTCTAAGAACCTATGCTTGAATAATACAGTACAGGTTTTATTTTATATCTCAGGATGACTAGTAGCTATTAAGTCAAGATGAGCAAGCAGGCCAGATTGATAACTGGGACTAGAGGGTTTAAGCATATAAGACCCACTCTGGCCCGCTTGCATTGGCTGCCTGTATGTTTCCGAGCCCAATTCAAGGTGCTGGTTTTAACCTATAAAGCCTTACAGGGCTTGGGACCACAATACCTGACAGAATGCCTTTCCCGACATGAACCTACCCGAACACTACTTTCAACATCTAAGGTCCTCCTCCGGGTGCCTACTTAGAGGGAAGCTCAGAGGGTAGTGACAAGAGGGAGGGCCTTCTCTGTGGTGGCCCCCCAACTGTGGAACAATCTCCCTGACGAGGCCCGCCTGGCGCCGACATTGTCATCTTTTCAGCGCCAGGTCAAGACTTTTCTCTTCTCCCAAGCATTTAGCAATATGTAACGCCCGTGGGTCTGTTTTTTTGGCTCATCGTTTTTAAAGTTGTTATAGTGGTGCTTGTTTTGGGGTTTTTAATCTTTGTATATTGTTTTTAAGTGTTTTTATCTTATGTGAACCGCCAAGAGAGCTTCAGCTATGGGGCAGTATACAAATACAATAAATAAATAAATAAAATCATACACATTATAAGCAAACCCAAGCTTGTCACGTGCTCAACAAGGAGGTGATTCCAATCACAGCTCTTACAAACATAGGTTTGCAAATATAATTTACATTTGATTAATATGGTAATATCTATGTTTGCCCTGCTCTTCCTTGGAACTCCCAGGGGACTCCCATCCACATTACTGATCACGTCTAAATCAAATATGGCAATTCAAGGTGCTGTTTTTAACCTATAAAGCCTTACACGGCTTGGGACCACAATACCTGACGGAACGCCTCTTCCGACATGAACCTACCCATACACTACGCTAAACATCTAAGGTCCTCCTCCGGGTGCCCACCCCGAGGGAAGCTTGGAGAACAGCAACCCAGGAGAGGGCCTTTTCAGTGGTGGCCCCTCAGTTATGGAACGATCTCCCCGACGAGGCTCGCCTGGGGCCAACATTGTTATCTTTTCGGCGCCAGGTCAAGACTTTTCTCTTCTCCCAGGCATTTAACAGCATATGCTGAGTTTTTTAACTGATCCCAGAATAGTTGTTTTTAAATGGATATTGTCTGTTTTTGTTTGTATTCTATGGTTTAAAATTTTGTACATTTGTTTTTAATGTTCACTGTTTTTAACTTTTGTAAACCGCCCAGAGAGCTTCGGCTATGGGGTGGTATATAAATGTAAAAATAATAATAATGATGATGATGATGATGATGATGCACCATCAGTTGCTCCTAAACCATTCACTGAGCCTTGCATTCACTTCATACATTTTTAAAAATATTTGCACTCAAACAAGTGATGATCTTACATGGATTTTTTGGGGGGAAAGGCTAAGACGTAACTGGAGGCTTTATTCACTAGCTTAACATAAAGTAACAGGCTTCTGCATACATGCTCAACTGCTACAGGACGTCTTTCTCATTAGCAGATGCGGGGAGGGGGAGGCAGGGGGAGGATATATTGTTACTGCTATTGGCATCCCAGAATGTGCCAGGCTTTCCTCAGGAACAGTGCCAAGCTAGACCTATCCACAGCTCATATTTATTACCATCACAGCACTTAAGGAGACATTTTTCGAACGTGGAGGGGTAATCTTCGTGGAGATAACGCACTACGTTTTCCAACACTTGCAATTTCCAGAAGGCACTAGTTTAGCATGACTGACTGGCCTGACCTTGCCTGGGGCCTTGTCTCGTGCACTGTTAAAATCACTCCCTTTCATTCATGCAGATGAAGTTCTAGTTTACAGACTTAGTTTAAACACTGAAATCCAAAGGATTCATGGGTTAAAAACAGATTTTTGATAAGCCTGAAAAGGAGCTACCAGATTAGGCTAAAAAAAAATATGACTGTATTTCTTCGATTCTAAGAAGCACTTTTCCCCCCATATAAACATCTCTAAAAACGGGGTGCGTCTTTGAATCGCGGTGCGATTATTATTCTTAGAATCAAAGCTTTTTTTTTTCTGTTGATGGTACTGAAATTAGTGTGTGTCTTACAATGGATGGCATCTTACAATCGAAGAAATACGGTACTACAAATATTTATAGAACAGCAGAAGTTAAGAACCTTTGTAAAAGAAATCCTGAACACATGAAAATCCAGAGAACGTGCTAGTTCCTCCCAAGTATTGCTAACAGAGAACAATAAGCATATTCCTGTTCTATGGAGACATCTGGAAGAGGCTACGTGTGGGTGCGAGGGGCCATGGCTCAGCGGGAGAGCACATGTTTTGCATCGGGAAGGTCTGAGGTTCGATCCAGGACATCTCCAGGGAGGACTGGGAAAACTCCAGCCTAAAACCCAGAAAGTCATCGCTGGGCCAAGGGTAGAAGGCAACTTCCTGTGTGTGCATCTTTGGAGCAGGTGGGCAGCTATGGCATTTAAGGTGCCAATGTGAACTCACTGGAAGGAGAGACACAATTGTGGGTTGGACACAGGGACTAGCGCACAAACTGAGAGTTGGAGGAGGACCAAGTAAGGGACCAAGTCTAGACAGCAGCAGAACACCAGAGGATCACACAGGAGCTAAGTGGCTCTTGGATTTCAGGGGGAAAGAGCGTGCTCTGAGGTCGAGCGGAGATAACTGATTGCTCCACTGTTTCCTGTGGCTGACGGGTTCTGTGAACCCACCAGCACTGGACACTATCAGAGGCCAACAAGGGAGAGGGCCTTTTCAGTGATGGCCCCCAGTTATGGAACGATCTCCCCGACGAGGCTCACCTGGCGCCAATATGGTCATCTTTTCGGCGCCAGGTCAAGACTTTTCTCTTCCCCCAAGCATTTAACAGTATATGTTGAGTCTTTAATGACCCAGAATAGTTGTTTTAAATGGATATCATACGTAATCTGTTTTTATGCTTTTGATGGTTTTAAATTTTGTATATCAGTTTTGAATGTTCAGTGTTTTAATCTTTGTAAACCGGCCAGAGAGCTTCAGCTGTGGGGCAGTATACAAATGTATACAAATAATAATAATAATAATAATAATAATAATAATAATAATAATAATATCTAGAAGATAAGCTAAATGGACAATTGTACAGTGCCATGTACAGTGCCATGTGCATTGATGGCGCTATATAAATAAATAAATAAATATAGGATGCAAACTAGCATTGCTATCAATTTAAGCCTCCCTACCTATTTTTTTTAAAAGGACAATACAACATGCTCCCCATTCTTCATAAGAACTGCCATGCTGAATCAGACCGAGGGTCCATCTAGTCCAGCACTCTGTTCCCACAGGGGCCAACCGAGTGTCGACCAGGGACCCACAAAGCAGGACATGGGTGCAACAGCACCCTCCCACCCATGTTCCCCAACGACTTCATCTAAGAACCGCCTGGTTTGGGACATTTTGAACCAAGCAGTCGCAACTCTAGAACATCTTCCATCAGAGCTAGGATCCGAGACAAGCACCAGGATGTTCTGAAGGAGCAGCAGTGCATATCAGCTGCCTACAGACTTGCCACCTTCATTTTCTCAATGAGTTGCGCAAAGCTCCCGACAAGCAACGGCAACTCTGGTTGACAGGCAGGTCGGCCTTGCGGTATAAACGCTACATCCACTTTATAATACCATTCTTTGCTCCTCGTTCGTCATTCTATCAACAAGGAGCTCTGTGCGCTGACAAAAGGCTGGCCACGCATAGCTGGGTCATATATTACAGTTAATAAGCTGGCTACTACCCTATTTTTAAACTAGTACAACCCCATGACGATAGGAAATGATACACCATTAGTTAATTATAGATTAAGAGGACTGCCGCAAGCATATAAGCTACTGCACAATCGTTTGAGACAAGAGGACACGAAGGAGCAAGCGCTGACTTTACGAACAGCGGCTGCTAGTGCTTATGGAGGGTTGGAGAGAAACTGGTCCTCCTTGAAGCGCTGGGGTTTGAAAGTTTTCATTATTTCCCCAAACGTGATGCATTTTATTCCCAAGGGCATGGCTCTAATATCAGCTGTGCAGGTTTTACAGTAGTTGTAGCAAAAGGCAGCCGCCCACAGTAAACACGATCAATGGCCAGGCAGGACACGGTCCGGCAGTTACTGGTGATAATCTTACACATACAGGCCAAAAGCCCAGTTACCATATTCTGGCTCAGTCCAGACACAGCAGTGAAGCATGGTTATAGAATCATAGAATCGTAGAGTAGGAAGAGGCCTCTAAAGCCATCAAGTCCAACCCCTTGCTCAATGCTGGAATCCACTTTAAAGCATCCCTGACAGATGGCTGCCCAGCTGAATCTTGAAGGCCTCTAGGGTGGGAGAGCCCACGACCTCCCTAGGTAACTGGTTCCATTGTTGTACTGCTCTAACAGTCAGGAAGTTTTTCCTGATGTCCAGCTGGAATCTGGCTTCCTGTAACTTGAGCCCATTGTTCCGTGTCCTGCACTCTGGGAGGATCGAGAAGAGATCCTGGCCCTCCTCTGTCTGACAACCTTTCAAGTATTTGAAGAGGGCTATCATGTCTCCCCACAGCCTTCTGTTGAGGAAGCTTAGCTCAGAGTTTAGTGTGATGTCTGAATCAACAAACCATGGTTATGGCCATGACAACATTGTCGGAGGCTATTGCAACCATGAAAATGGTTCAGGCATGAAAGCAAAAGTGAAGGTACAGGGAATTATAAAGAAAGCATATAGTATAGCTATCTGGACTAGTAGCCATTGAAAGCCTTCTCCTCCATGATGACAGCCTTATTGAGGTGCTGGTACATATCAGCAGGTGAAAACATAACTGTGTGGCAAAAAAAAATAATACACTCACCTATATTGGTCAGAGAACGCATTCATGGTCTGACACCTTTTAATATTGCACAGTGCAGGTGTGTCTATAACTGCATATGTTAACAAGGCTATGCAGCACAGCATGCAATTAACGCCAGCTTCATATCCCAACTCCTCTTCTCACTTACAAAAGTTACACACATCTCACATACTTGCAAGTAGCAAAGTGTTTTTGCAGCTGCTGTACTGTACGTTACTGCATTTCGAAGACAAGCTTTGGTTTGATTGAAACAGACTGTAGCAACAGGGTTTTAATTTCTAGGTTCATAATTTAACAGCAGTGAAGTTTATAAACACTAGTTCGCTCGCTGCAAAGTTTCCTGCGCCGTATTCTATCCTGACTAATGAAATCCTTGTGTGGATTATATTCCAGGAGATCGTGGCAATTTCTGACATGATGTGCTAAGCCTCCAAATATTTAAAAAATGTACATTCCATTGCAAAAAAACCACATCTTGGAATCTGGTTAAATATGCTAGAAGCCTGACAGAATGCAGGCAAAAATGAATTATCCACAAGCAGCCAAGAAGTTAAAGGTGCTCAAGAAAAAGGTCATGTCCGTTCATCCTACTGTTCATCCCACAATAGGCCAGGAAATTAATTAGCACTGAACATCTCTAGAGACACAGGAAATTTATTACAGAGTCAATATAACTAGGCCAAAGCCACCAAGTCCAGTAGGATTCTGGGAGGGTGGAGGATTTTTTTCCAGATGAACTAGAGAACCAGAGATGCTTTTTGAGAGTCCTGGGTTTTAAAACAAATCTAAGATCAACCCTGAATGCCAGTGGCAGCCTAGCCAGGAAATGCAAGTAGCCCAGTATGTTTCTGAACAATGAGTGTAACAGCAACCCTTGCTCCTCATGCAGGCAAATGTGTAAACACCCACAGCTGATCAGGAAATGTATATTAGGCCACCAACTCTTCCTTCCTCCCCAAAAGAGTCCGGTTTAATTTAAGTTGGGATTCTTGGTCTGACTCGTTTCTGTAGGTTCTGTTTTTATGAACTCCAAGCAGGCCAGGCTGGTTCAAATTAAGTACTGGACAAGGGTTCCAGGTCGTCTGGCATTCTTGTCACCTAAATCAATGGCTGCACTGTTTTCTTCCCTCTCTCCCTAAGGGAGGGAGGCCATCAGCCATGGGGGAAGCAAAACAGAAGAGTTCCCCCCTCAAACCCACAAGTCTTCTCTGGGAAGAATGAGAGGTATGCAGATGAAATCAGCATCAGCCTGCTATTACAGCAAAATAGTCTTTAAGAACATCAGAAGAGCCCTGCTGGATCAGACCAAGAGTCAATCTAGTCCAGCACTCTGTTCATACAGTAGCCAACCAGCTGTGGACCAGGAGCCCATAAGCAGGACATGGTGCAACAGCACCCTCCCACCCATGTTCCCCAGCAACTGGTGCACACAGGCTTACTGCCTCAGATACTCACCAAGTCACAAAATTCAAAAACCAAAAGATAAGGAATGGCTTCCACACACTGCCCAGTACATTGGAGGACGTTTGGATGCTGAAGAATTCTGTAAGGGAAATAAAAACAGAACCAAAAAAAAATGCTTTTTAGGTCAGGAACACTTCATTTCATCCCAGGCTCATGAGCTAGCCAATAAAAAATAATCTAAAATAAGTTTTTGGGGCTGTTTTCAGTTTTTACTTTGCCATCATAGAAGAGAGAAGGAAAAGCATTATTTTGTAATGAGCTAAGCAGCGCCTCACACTTTCCTCAAGATGTACTTTTAGAATACACTACTACAGCCTTCCTCAACCTGGGGCGCTCCAGGTGTGTTGGACTACAACTCCCAGAATGCCCCAGCCAGCTCGCTGGGGCATTCTGGGAGGTGCAGTCCAACACATCTGGAGCGCTCCAGGTTGAGAAAGGCTGCACTACTAGTTTGTATTGCTACAAGGTATTGAGATGTTACTTACAAATAAGGTTCTCCATGCCTCAAAAACCGATCTTGTTCCTTGGGAGTGGCACTCGCTTTTAATTCCTTCACGACCACTCTTGCCACACTGGTGCCTGTGTAAACCTCCCCAAGCAGAACCTGAAACACAAACACATTATTATTATTATTATTATTATTATTATTATTATTATTATTATTTGTATCCTGCCTTTTGCCCAATGCTGGAAACACTAAGCTGCAGTTACGTTTTAAAAACAAGGAGGACGCCATTTTGCGCACAAGTAAAATGTCAAGAATAACACAGACGCCAAGAGCTACCTGGTTCGCACGATCGCGGCAGCCCACTGCGGTTTATTTAAGCCATGATGGGTTGTGGTGCTTGTAGGCGGCCAATGTGGATAGTCAAGCTGCAGCTAGCGGTTGTCATGGCTTGTCATGTCACCCAAATCCTGAGCAGGGTGGGTTGATGGTGTGTTTAAGAAACCACCCATAACCGGGGAAAAAGCCCATGGTGGGCTGCAGCAATTGTGCGAACCAGCCCCAAGCCAAGCAAAAGGTTCATCTAGCCAGGTATGACCCACCCTGACTTGCAGAAGCTGGCCAGGTTCAAATGATCACAGTGGGGGAAGGAACCATCGTGGTTCCATGTCAGACACGCAACTGCTATTTGCATAATCTCCTGCAATGTAGCAGGGGGTATTGTGCAAACCTGCCATTGAGTGTAGAAGAGGTTGCTTTATACCTAGCCTAAAACCCATGATGTGCAGTTGAGGCGTGGGTACGAAATGACCACTGCTGCACCCCGTGCTGGATTCACACAACACTCCAACCCCTGCTTCATCGTAAGATTATGCAAACGGGGATCATGTGATCACAGCAGAGGGTGGTCCTGTCTTCTGCTGCAGTCCTTCAAACCAGGTTGCTCTCTCCCAAGCCTCAGCCCTTCTATAGCCAAGATCTTTTCCACGAAGGTGGCAAGGACTGGATCTGAGGCTTTATGGATGCAAACTGTGCACTCTTACCAGTGAGCTACGGCCCGCCCAGGGATAGTTCTGACTTTTTTCTTCTTCTTTTTTTGCCAACTTCTCAGAAGTTTTTATTACAGGATTAGAGGCTCAAGACGTGAAAAATCCTGACATGGAGCTTCAACTTCTAGAAAGGGATTTGCTCGCCAACATTGTTATCTTTCAGGCGCCAGGTCAAGACTTTTCTCTTCTCCCAGGCATTTAATGGCATTGAACAACGCTAAGTTTGTTTTTCAATGGACACCAGAAGTGTTGTTTTAAATGGATGCTGCTGTTTTTATACTGTTGTTTTTATGTCTCTGGTGGTTTTTAAATTTTGTGTACTTTTAATGTTTACTGTTTTTAGCTTTTGTGAACCACCCAGAGAGCTTCGGTTGTGGGGCGGTATATAAAGGAAAGGAAAAGAACCTCTCGTGCAAGCACTGAGTCATTACTGACTCTTGGAGGGACGCCAACTTTCGCTGATGATTTCTTGGCAGGCCTTATAGCGGGGTGGTTTGCCGTTGCCTTCCCCGGCCGTTATTACCTTTCCCCCAGCTAGCTGGGTACTCATTTTACCAACCTCGGGAGGATGGAAGGCTGAATCGACCCGAGCCGGCTACCTGAAACCAGCTTCCGCTGGGATCGAACTCAGGCCGTGGGGAGAGTTTCAGCAGCAGAAACTGCTGCTTTACCACTCTAATAATAATAAATAAATAAATAAATAACATAATCGTTTGAGAATTAAAATTAGTAGCATATCTTTGAACATATACAGCCTTCTCAAAACATGGATTGGATCTTAAGTTAATTTCAAATCCAAGATTATGGCTGATTCCTTACTTCCACCTCCAACATTGTTTTGGGAGGGGGGGGTGCTTCGACTCAGGAACATTTACACGCAGAGAAGCTTTCCAAGGGTACAGGGACTGGAAGTTTTCCTTCCCTGAACCTCCTTAAATTAGGCTTAGATTGTAAATTACGGACATAATCCTATGCATGTTTAGACAGAAAAAGGTCCTACAACTGCCAGCATTTTCCATGCAAAGTTTTGCACCCTACGTTATGTTTTCAGTCTACTTGAAATTCCTGGTTAGATGGAATTGTAATTCTAAATAGCCAGTCAAACATCTAACTGTGGATGCTTCTGTAAAGTAATTTTAAAACTCCAAGCAGAAGGACAATTTCAATAAAGTTTGAATACATTTTAAAGATACATTCCCCAGTTACCATTTAAAAAAACCACACACCTACATTTTTACAAAACGGGCATATGCCAGAGAGGGAGAGGGATGCCAAAATGCAGTGATTGCTGTATATTTTCATATCTATTATGTAAGGGGGGGGGGGAATACTTGATGTGGAAACAGAAGGTCAAAGCTGTAAATAACGTTCTCTACCTTTTGGACCCAAACATTACTGTGAGGGGGTAGAGGGAGAGATTTTAGAGGAGAGTTAAGAGCACAGATTTGCAGATACAAAAGAAGGTTGTCTATGGCATTTCACTGCAAACCAGGGGCATGATCCTTCCAGTATCCAAAGCAGTAAGCCTGTATGCACCAGTTGCTGGGGAACATGGGCGGGAGGGTGCAGTTGCACCATGTCCTGCTTTGTGGGTCCCTGGTCAATAGATGGACCCTCAGTCTGATCCAGCACAGCTCTTCTTATGTTCTCAAGCACATTATCAATGCCCGTGGTGTGGGGGCTCCCATAGAGTATAAGAGCACTGTTCTTTCCCTCCACCCCTGTGCATATATACAGGCACCCACCAGGTTATGGGGAATGGCAGATAAGAACATAAGAACATAAGAAGGGCCATGCTGGATCAGACCAAGGGTCCATCTAGTCCAGCACTCTGTTCACACAGTGGCCAACCAGCCATCGGCCAGGGATGAACAGGCAGGACATGGTGCAACAGCACCCTCCCACCCATGTTCCCCAGCAACTGGTGCACACAGGCTTACTGCCTCGGTTACCGGAGATAGCACACAACCATCAGGGCTAGTCGCCATTGATAGCCTTTGCCTCCAGGAATTTATCCAACCCCCTTTTGAAGCCATCCAGATTGGTGGCCATCACTAGATCTTATTTTAACTACCATATCACCATCCATCCTTTCTTTCATCAAACAGAAGGGGCTGGAGTGCAGAAAGAATTTTCCTTTCCTATAGCAACCTGGCACACTGAGTGCCCATCCACACTTCGAAGTAAGTCATCTTGTTAGATCCCCTTCCCTTCCAAACGAGCAAGCATGAAAATGGTGTCCATTCTCACACTTTTAGTAAATACAACCTTGACTTCTACCACCTGACAGGTAATGGTGGCGTATGCATTCTAGGCAAGAGTACACAGGAACTATAAACCTGCTGCAGTTCTAAGTGGAAGCTTCTGCATTATAAATACTCACATATTTTGAAAAGCCAAAGGGAAGCAACAGTAATACATTAAACAGTTCTGTAAACAAATATACTTTCAGTGTGGAAATTTGCAAAATAGCCTTGCACCAGTTCCCATAGAAACCTCCATTTAAAAAATGCAAATACCAACAGCAAAAGTTTCCTCCTAAAGCTTCTTAGCGATAAGATGGCAAGCTCACACCTCAGAATTTATTCAAGACCTATTTTTGCTCATCATTGCATTGGAAAATATTTTAACAGAGGGGGAAGTGAACTGGAGAATGACAATGTTCAAGGCAGACTTCTTACCTTTCCAAACCAGCCGTTTCCAATTTCTTGGATATAGTTAAGATTCTGACGAGCAACTTGAGATTTCAGTCCTTCTGTTATACAAAGAGAGAGGACACAATCAAAAGAACCACTCTCAATCTTTTATTTGCTAAAATTAACTATTTTTCTAATACTCTTTTTCCACTCATCCCTGGTCATGCACAAGACAACATCAATGACTGAAGATGCTCCCAAGGGCACAGATCCCTGCCCGCGACAAAACCAGCTCCCAACCCACAATGAAGGAGCATTCACAACACAGTGCCTTGTGTCCCACACCCCCAGAGATCCCACAACACGCATCCCATTTCGTGCTATCACAACAGAAAAGAATTCAAGCAGCAGAATCACTTGCCTCAAAATGAATGCAAGCATATCTAAGACACCCGTCTTAAAGGAATTGCACTGGCTGCCTATATGCGTCCGGCCAGAATTCAAGGTGTTGGTAATGACATTTAAAGCTCTAAATGGCTTGGGACCTCGATACTTGAGGGAGCGCCTCTCCTTGTATATGCCTATCTGAGACTTGAGATCTGTTGGAGGAGCCCTTCTCCGCATCCCACCAACGCAACATAGACGCTATGAGGGCTTTCACTGTTGTGGCAGCCAGACTGTGGAATGCCCTTCTCTTGGAGGCTCGACTGCTGCCAACACTGATTTTATTTCGACGCCAAGTAAAAACATGACTTTTTAACAAAGTCGTTGATGGTTAAATTCACTAAGACGGCACAATGTTTTAACTGCTTTTACTTCTTTTAAATTATATGTTGTTTTCATAGAATCATAGAATAGTAGAGTTGGAAGGGCCCCATAAGGCCGTCGAGTCCAACCCCCACTTGGTTCTTGGTTTGTTTTTAACTGTGCATATTTATTGTTTTGTACTGTATGCTTTTATCTGTATGCCGCCCTGAGATCTTCATGATATAGGGCGGGATACACATGTTTTAAATAAATAAGTAAGTATTTGTTAGCCCATTGGTTCATCTATGCCAGTAATGCCTATTCTGACCGGCAGCAGTTCTCCAAGATCTCAGGCAGAATCACTTCCCAACTCTGCGACTCAGTATCAATCACATACCCTGTTTCCCCGAAAGTAAGACATCCCCCGAAAATAAGACCTTTTTTTTTTGTTCAACAATAAATGTGTACCGTATTCTTCTTCATGGAAAAATAAGACATCCCCTGAAAATAAGACCTAGTGCATCTTTGGGAGCAAAAATTAATATGACGCTGTCTTATTTTCGGGGAAACAGGGTATATCAGAGTTTGGACCAAGGACACTCTGCCAGCAAAACACATGCTTTACAACTCAGCTATAGTCCCATTGATATTACACTCGCCAATATTCGTGTTGATACTCCCAAGGAAGACACCTTGTTAGATACCCTTCCCTTCCAAATTGGCCTTTACATCAGACTTATCCAAACAGATGCCCCCCAGATGTCCTCCAGCCAGCTATAAATACTACTATTTGGTGTCCTGTGTTTTCCACAGTGCTGCCCATGGCTTCTTTTGAGCTATCTCCACATACCATGCTAAAGTCAGAGGTTTGAAGTATTTGATCCTCCGCTGCACGCATGTGAAGAGGTCATTTCCAAGAATCACAGACATGCCATTTAGGCCACAATCCTATCGGATTCACCCTCGATGCTCATAAGCCTCCGAACTCAAGAGGGTTATGAGTATCCAATACGGAGAGGGAGGAGCAGCGGAGGTGATCTTCTGGGTCTGAGGTCAGAGCGCTATCCTAGACCTCAGATCAAGGAATCCAAAGTAACTGATGGTGCCCCAGATCCTGTCTAGGAGCCTCAGGATTGCTCCCTCTGTTGTTTTTCAACAGATTAATAGAGGGCCTTCTCTGTGGTGGCCCCCCAACTGTGGAACAATCTCCCTGACGAGGCCCGCCTGGTGCAGACATTGTCATATTTTCGGCGCCAGGTCAAAACCTCTCTCTTCTCCCAGCATTTAGCAACATGTAATGACCGTGGGTCTGGTTTTTTTGGCTCATCGTTTTTAAAGTTGTTATAGTGGTTTTAAATGTATGTGTATTTTGCTTGTTTTTTTTGTAGTTTTTAATCTTTGTATATTGTTTTTAAATGTTTTTATCTTATGTGAACTGCCCAGAGAGCTTCGGCTATGGGCTATACAAATGCAATAAATAAATAAATAAATAAATAAATAAAATAAACTACCTGCCCCCAACACACACTCAGACATTCCTGTATATATGTTGGGGGATAAACACATCTAATTACTGGATCAGACCAGGGCTCATGTAGTCAAGCATTATGTCTTCACACTGGTCAGCCAGTTGCCTCGGAAAGTTCAGAAATGGGGCGTGACAGCAAAGGTCACTTGTTTGCAGCGACATTTCGTATTCAAGAAATGTGCTATCTCAAAACATGGCAGTTCCATTCAGCTCTTTTGACTAATAGCCACTGATTGAGGGACCATGCGTGAATCTGTGCAACCCTTTTTTTGAAGCAAACAAAAAATAAAGATAGATGCACATTGTATGCAAATCCCATCACAAGTCCCTACAAAAAAAAAAAATCTGGGATTTGTTTCTTGATCTGAAACATGACAAAAAGCCACCGGAAGCTCATCCAAGTAGCCCACACAGGCTTAAAAAGTCTCCATTTTCTATGTTCTGATTTCCCAAATGGGAGCAGAATGAAGGCTATTTTTACCAAGTCTTCACAGCTCCTATTTAATATCTTTTCAGAAGCAAGATTAAGAAAGATCATCCTATACTAGAGTAGCATTCTGTGGCTGACTGATAAAGGAAAAGGGAAAATGTTAAAGTGGGGGAAAAGATATCTGATATAGGCGACACCATTAAGGGAAAAAAATCTATGTCAGGAGAAATAGAATTATACAATTTGCTACACTCTACCCACACATGCAACGTCACAAAGCACAGGTGATTTTCTCACTGCATACACATTTCCTTTCCAGTGTGGAAATACCAGAAGCATCTAAATAACAATATACAAAATGAGCTGTTTCTTTTAAGTATTTATGAAATAAAATTTAAGATTGCAGCACAAGTATCCAACCTATTGCGTAGGTAGTTGCTATCAAAAATATACAAGTTCCACTGACCTGGTTCAAACGACACAACAACGCTCAGGGTGGCTTGTCATGATGTCCGAAACCAGCATGGTTTTCTCAGCAAGCTTTATTAACTACACACAAACCACCCTGAGAATCCACAGCTTGTTCAGGGTGGCTTGTCGTTACATGCAAATTGGGCGTGATGGCTTGTGTGTGGCTACACAGCCGCATGGCAAGAGTGGTGGAAAACCTGGTCACTCCTCTCTTCTCTATTACATCTTGAAATGTCATCAGTTTACTCCTTCACTTTGATGCCTCCCTAGACAGTGACACTTTTTTTCACTTTTAGGGAGATTTGCTCAAATGTAACTTTGTTTTTGACCCTCGGGAGATTTGCGCATATTTAATTCATTTTTTTCCTATCTTCAAGGAGATTTGTGCAAATTTATCAATTTCTTTTAACCTTTGGAGAAATTTGCACATATATAACCTTTTTTCTCCACCTTCGGGGAGATTCATGCGAATTTGCAGTAATTACCCATGGGGAAATATGTACATTTTGCTTTGGCACTGCTAGCAATACTGAAAAGGAGCTTCAGTCATAAGACCACCAAGCATCAGAGAAGAGTCTGGTACCGTCACTGACCATGGAAGAGAGAACCAGGAGTCTCAGTGGGGAAACGTCTTACCTGTAGGAAGCTGGAACTGTGATGGAGCTGGTAAAGAAACACTGGGAACTGTAAGTGTAAAGACTTCTGCTGGAGACTGAATAGATGGGGTATCTTCTGCCGGTGGCGTAAAGTCTATTTCATCGTCAAAATTGTCCTCAAATTCCTATAAACGCAACAAGGTCAGGAGAAGAAAATGAATTTGCCTTATTCAGAAACTCAAAAACTCAGACCAGCACACTACTTATGCCATGTGCCAGATCTGATCCATAAGTCTTGGCTGCATCAACACTTAATTAAGATCAAAGATACCAAACACCTCTAGGCTCTATTACAAACGCTTCAGCTATGTGGTTTAGGACACACATTACTCCTTCTGTAAACATTTTTATGTACACTCTGAGTGATGCTCAATTGTGTTCTTTTACAAGGGACTACACTAAGGCCGTTATCATTCTACGTATTATTGAGTGCCCATATGTCGACACTGAGGGCAGGAAACAGGAGAATTCTGCAGACTTGGTGAGGATCTCCACACATGGTAGGCACACTCTATTCCTGAATAAAAATAGGAGGGGAGGGTGTCAGAATGAGCTTGCACCCTAAGGATTGCGCATGCACAGTTCCCTCAATCTCCAAGGGAGGATCTCTGGTAGCAAAGTGCAGGATGTGGGCTGTACACCTGGGTCTGCCAGAGGAGAGAATTGTCTATTTGTCGTCCAACACAAGGAACCACTAGGAAGGATAACTCTGAGGGTGTTGCCTCCAGTCCCAAGACAAACTGCTGTTCTCCTCCCCAGGTCCTCTCACCTGCCAGGTCCCTGGAGCTGCTGCGAGTTAGGACTCCTTTGGGCAAAGAACGAGGACTCTCCGTTCAGCGGCAAAAGAGAGTTGAAGAGAAGGGGCATTGGGCTCTGAAAATACACCCTTAAAGCTCGATTTCTTCCCTGACCCCCCCAGTCCTTTCATCAATGAAGAGGCAGTCTGCTCCACTGCTCAAAGGATAACTCAATTCCCACAGACATTTCACAGGTTACTACTTTGACATATTTTAATTTAAAATGGAACAAAAAGCTGAGAAACAATGAAAGTGGTATTGAAAAAGCACAGTTCCAATCAGGTCATACAGATGGAAAAGTACAGCTCAAACGTAGCATAAAAATATCTTTACACCAACTTTTGTCGGCACTAAAGGCTTATTCGCACATTAACCGCTACAGATGGGCTGGCTGCTGGGAAAAAAATCTTTGAAAGGATCTTCAGTTCAGATGTTTTAGCTGCATGAACTTACACTGATTCTGCAGAACGGTCTCATACAAGCAATGGCCTTTGTGCGCACATACATGCACATAGAACATGGAAACAGACAGCAACCTGAGCAATATTATTTTCCTAATCTCTGAACATGGTCTCTCCTTCTTCCCTAGTAACAGAACCTGATCTTATTTTAGGTAGAGTACTCGCTGGTCTATATCACAAGGAAATAGAAGAAATTGACACTCACAGAAAGAGACAAGTTTTAGGGTGATGAGGAAACCCCTCTTTACCTAGAGCAGGCTGACTGTCATGTCTAACGCTACTGCCCCTGTTTTTGGAGAAGATGTTTCAGGTAGTCAATCAGAATCAGATTCAGAACTGGAAGATGCCGCGCCAGAAACCAGCCAGCCTGTACCAGTGGGGGAGGAAGCTCTCACGGGCAATTCCCCAGCTGGGAGTCAGCCTTCTCTGGAGCTTACCTCAAGGCCAAATCCTACACACTGATGCTAGGGTCTGCTGGAAGCTCAAATGCATGGGGCGGAAGAAAGGCATGAGAAAGTCGGTTCGATTACGCCAGAACCTGCCTCCGCACCAAACTCTCTCAAGTTACAGGCATTTGATAAGTGGCTTCCTATTCTTCTTGAGCGGACAATTGTCTTGCTTAGTTTGCATAGTTTTGCCTAGGGGGACGTTTCCAATAGGTTAGACTCTCTTCAGGTAGAAGAGACATTTGTTGCTTAATAAAAGCTTTGTGGATTACTTAGCAGGCCTTATCATTTGCCTCCCATCAAAAGTAGAAGTTTTCTGAGAAACAGGACACTGACACAACTTCTGATCTACTACACGAAATGCATGGCATGAATAGCAGCCCACAAGGTGCATGATAAATCACCTGGTTTTATTGAACAGCTGTTCAATGCTGTGCTTACCATCAATATCATGCAAACTACTCAAAACAATTCTTATTAACAAACAAAAAACACCTTTTTAAAAATTACACTGAACGCTTCACTGAATAGTTTATCCTGAGCCGGAAGTCAGCATCATTTCTGTACGGAAGCACATGCTTCAACAACTACAAATGAACTAAAAAAAAAAATCCACCCAGATTTTACAAATAAGAGCTGCAAACAGGGCTGGGATCCAGAAAGCAAGATCAATTGTTTTTATTTGAGAAAGAGAGAGATTTTTGCTGGGTCTTGTCCATGTCTTTCCTATAAAACCCACGTGGATTTTCTGGTTTAAATTTTCCACCTGCATTCCTCTTAAAAGAGAAAAACGTTACAGGTCCGAATGATGCCTCTATGGTCCCATGTGCACATGAGATTCTCTAGATTCTGTCCCACACAAGAAGTGTCAGCTTTTGTTGAGGTTTAGCTACTTCAATGTAGCTGGAAGGGAAGGAGAATCCCATAGGGGTAGATTAACAACAAAGAAATAAAACCACTAATAAAGGGATTCTTTCAAGCTTAGTGCTCACTCATGTTTAGCTGCAGAAGTCCCTAGGACAATATCCTGTTTGTTCCATTTTCTACATTCCAAAGACGGAAATCAATCCATACCTCGAAGCATCCATCCTCTGGCTGTGTATTTGACTCTACCAAATGTTATTTGGGAAATCGCTATCGTAAAAAGAGGCCTCAAGTAATCTCCCACATATTGAAGACTGTTTTCTTCGCTGAATCCCCATGATACATTTTTAAAAGAAAATAAAACCAATAAAGTATCTTCCTCAAAGGCAAGAGGACACATTTCAGTATCTTTTCATCTTAATAGTTATAGGGCCAAATTGCCCTGTTTAGAAAGACTGGGCGAGTTACTTACTTATGGGTTTACAGAGTGGCACAATTCTATGAACAGCTTCCATGCAATTACAGTTTGGCGCTCAGCACCTCTTGGCAAGACCTCAACTGTACGTTTCCCGATTTACTTGATTACTTCAAAGCAAGCAGAAGCACCAGAGAAGTTGCTTTAATTTAACGTAAGCCCATCTCCACCCAGTCCGTGCTTAATTGCTGGAAAATCTGAACAAAGTACCATGTAACAAAACAATATTAGCTCCCCAGGAAGGAGTTCCAATCACAGAGCAATTTGAGCAGACTTGGGGAATCACCTTAATCGCCCAAGCTTCATTGATTATCCTTTGACCAAAGTGACTTTTAGTGTTACCCAGAAGTATCATCTCAGGTTCTATATCAAAGCGATATGAATATTTCTCTCCTGTACTCACCTTGAAGTTGATCTCTTGATCTTTACAACAGGATACACAGTTCACAACCAGTAATACCAGGACTACAAGGATACAGGCAGAAAAAATCACCAATGAGAAGGGTACTTCTACTGCTGCTGCCGCCCCTAGAAACCAAATAAAGGGTTGGAATAAACTTGGCTCTGTATATTAGAACACATACAGCAAATACCTGCTAACTTCAGGAGACAGAGATTTCAAATATATTTCTGATTATTTACTCAAGCGGTGAAATCCGGCTTGTTGGCATATCTGGTTGTGTGTCTTTTGCAACAGTGCAAATAATAAGCTAACAGAGTTCTACCATTTTTAAGGGACTAAATTTATGGTTTTCAATTTCTAGCAAGACTTGCTTATCTAAATTGGTACCTGAATTTGTTTATTTCCCTTGCTCCTCATTTTCCCCCCTTTTGTAGTATATGTATTAGATTGTAAAACAGTAGACAGGGTTTAAAATCTAGTAGACTGTAAAAGCTGGTATAGGCTTTTTTGTGTGCAGTGCTTCAAAAGTTTTAGGCATGGTAAACATTGACAATCATTCATCACAGCCCAGAAACAAAAGATCAAATGTGAAATCGTAAAAGTTCTTAGTATAGGCTTTTGGACAGTCAATACAAGTTTTTTTTAAGAAAACTTTAAAAATCCCAACTTAAATAAATTACATCAATGGACTAATTGAAAAAGAATATCGCCAGTTGCCAGACATTGGGAAGAGACAATAGGAGACTATTTCTCTTTACCATGCCCTCTTGTGACCTTCCCAGAGGTTACAAGGCTGGCCGCTGTTGAAGAGCAAATTTCAATGGTCAGGAATACTGGGAGTTTAAAGTCCAAAACATCTGGAGTTCTACTTTCTGCCCACCCCTGTCTTAGGCAATGTATTGGCATTACAATAGATGCTCACTCTCAACTAGTATATTTAAGCAAAACTACCAAAAACATCACATGCACAGAGGAGGGAAAAACTTTGCTGACATAGTTTGAATGCTTCTGTCTTAAATCAATTTTATATAACAGTCACTATCCCTTCAGAGTTCCAGCAATAATTATTTCTACATTACTGCCTAGGGCACATTTGCCAAACAAATGCATGAAGAATTTGTTTAAGACCAGAGCAAGTGCCATGCCAACCAACCCATGGTCAAAAATAATAGGTGCAATGTTAAAGAGACAGCATGACTAAACCATTTTTTAGAATAGAAAGAGTAAGAAATTGCTTTTCAACAAAAGGAAATGTTTTGACAATTCAAGTAGGCCAATGCACAATGTACAACCGTCTTGTAAATAACCCCCAAATAGTTACTAGCTTGCTGGGGGGCGGGGGGCGGCAGAGGGATCGGCAGAGAGCTACATTTCTGTGCTGGCCACAGGAGTGGGGGGGGGGGGGTCCCTCCTATAGGAGCCTGTTTGGTTTCTATGCTGGACAAAGAGGAAAAACAGAGTGCTCTATCCATCGTATTGCCAGTCCACTCACACCTGCATGGACATCCATAGAGTCACCTGCGTGCAATAGATCACATTTAAGTGGGAAATTGGATGCCACATACCGGACTTGGACATCCTGAAAATTCACAGGGTTTTTTTGGCACATTGTGGGAGGACACACCTATACCCAAATGTTGTCTAGGAATGAGTTGTGGAATGAGCTCCGGTTGTGGAACGAGCTCCCCAGAGAGGTCCGCCTGGCACCTACACTGTACTCCTTTCGTCGCCAGCTGAAGACCTTTTTATTCTCCCAGTATTTTAACACTTAATTTTAACTTAAATTTCAATTTTACTGTTTTAACTCTGTATTTTAATTTTATATCAATTTTGCTGCGTGGTTTCTATTCTGGTTGTGCTTTTTATATTGTATTGTGTATTTGTGCTTTTAACCTGTTGATTGTCTTACTATGATTTTAATTTTTGTGAACCGCCCAGAGAGCTTCGGCTATTGGGCGGTATAGAAATGTAATAAATAAATAAATAAATAAATAAAAGGCCAGCAACAGGATTACAGTCAAGGTAAAAGAGTCAGAAAATGAGTGTGTGAGATGACAGACAAGGCTCTGTTGCCATAGTGATAGACATGTCCTCTGCTAACAGGCAGCCTGCATATGTCACCGGTTTTGATGGTGGCTCCTGTAACTGGCTGTTCATAAAGCAGCCAAGGTCCAGCTGGGGGTGAAATCAGATTCAGAGCCCTTAAGAAATCCAGAGAGAATGGGAGACAGTGGAGGCAAGACAATAAGTCAGGGCAACTTAACCCTCTCGCCTCTCACGACTGCGGACAGAAGAGCCATAAAGGAAGGAAGGCTAGCTACTCTCTAAGCACATTTTGCTAAAGGAATCCCCCCCAGTGATTTTTTAAAAATACTTTATTTTTCTCTCTTTTCGCTTTACCTTTTCATATCTAACATGCATTTTCAAGAATGTAAACACTGAAGGAACTATTGTTCAAAAAGCTTCAAATCGAACAACTGAAGAAGAAAAGACAGAAATGGCTAATACTTCCCCATGGGCTGAAACGACTCAAGTACTGTCGGAATGGGCTGGTTCGACTATCCTGGAAATTCTAACACAGGTCACTTTCAGGTATAGCAGACTGCTACCCAATTGTTGCCAACAATTCAAGTCAGAATTGACATACAAGCTGTGTTGGGAAAACAAGCCAGCTGTGTATTAAAACAGCCCTTCTGTGATGCTAATGTACACTGGCAATTCAGAGCTATATAATTTGTCATCTATTGTTGACATCAAACATGTTGGCTTCCTTACTTGCTGGGGGTAAGTGAATGTTAAAACTAATGCCCTCACATCTTTGCTTGCTGTGGAAGATGGGGTTAAGCTGCAATTAAAGCTGTTGTTGATTAACTGAGGAACCTAGTGCAATTTAAACTTGAAGCTCTATTATGTCAAATTAAGTTCAGACTGCACGCATAAAAGGTAGAAGGAGCCATTTTATGTAGAAAGGCAACCGTGAAGTCTGTTTCAAGGGACAAAATTAGTCTTTGCTTGTTTTATCTGTGCAAACTTCATAGGATATTACAAACACCCCAGAAGAAAGGCTGTTGTTGTTGAAAGCTACTCTACAAAGAAATGTAATACACGTTTTAAAATAAGTTCCATATTTTTAGAAAGATACTGCAATAGATCTAAACTTTGAATGATACTGTAATGGTACTAAACTTTTTTCTTTTTCTTTTTCAGAAAGATACCGCAATAGATTAAAACAACTATTTGAGGAAGTTCAAAGTGGCTTTTAGAAGAAACCTTTTTTTAAAAAAAACAACAACACCCACCTAGAATAGAATGCTGCTTTCAAAACAAGATTTGGAAATCCAGTTAGCAGAAGAGTCAAATTACCACTTGGAAAAAAATACCCCAAGGTGTTGATTAATGAGACTCCATATAGTTGTAGTTCTAAGGGAAACAAGTTAACCCAAAAAGACTGATGAATATATCTAGCTTTGCACCTTCTTTCATTTGAAGGTGTGCTTGCCTGCAGGAGCTACATCAGACACGCTTATACAAGCACACATAACATATTACTAGAAATCATCCTGAAGCATGGATCAGACATGCATTTAAAGTAGTATGTGTATTTATTATTTATTTATTTATTTACTGCATTTATATCCCACCTTTTTTCCTGCAGGGAACCCAAGGCGGCGTACATAAACCTCCTCCTCTCCATGTTATCCTCACAACAACAACCCTGTGAGGTGGGTTGGGCTGAGAGTTTGTGACTGGCCCAAAGTCACCCAGTGGGTTTTCATGGCTGAGTGGGGACTAGAACCCGGATCTCCCAAATCCCAGTCAAACACTTTTAGCCACTACACCGCACTGGCTCTCTGTGTACATGGACAGTCCTAAGCCTAATCATGTAAGATGTAAAAGAAGGTATGAAGAGAAATGGAGAGACAGATGTCCCCAATGGCTGAAAAACACATAGAAAAATGCCCACATATTATTATTATTATTATTATTATTATTATTATTATTATTATTATTATTCCTATACAAAGACTTGACAAGTTACCCACAATATTTACAACACACCAACAAAATGAAGTCTCTGAAGAGGAATGGTCTCTATCAGTATCAAGAAGGGTAATTGTTGCTCCATGTTGCCAAAGGATGTGAAAAGACTTTGCTCTCTATGAATAAGATTCATAACTAGAGGGATGAAGAGTCTAATATATGCTTGTAAATGTTTATTGTACTGCCTACTCGTCCACTCATTTCTCTTCAAACTTCTCCAAAGCACATAGGCCCCTGGCACATCTATGACAAACATTTCCACTACTTAGTTTTAATACTAATTCAGATTTAAATACCATTCATATCATGAAACACCACCCTTTATACTCATTCATGCCAATGGGATCTGTTGATATCATTAAGGGCTACAGAAGTATCCCGCAAAGGATAAGATGTAATTGGAAGAAGCTTTGCTGAAGTGTGTGGAATGTTCCTTGGATTGGAGACTTTCACTTGGTACAAACTGCATATTTACAGCAGGGCATAAGCATCCGGAACAGAGCAGTGAGTTGTTTCACAAGATATTACACAAATACACCCATTTCACATAATGGGGAAGGATACACAAGAGCCTAGCACTCTGCACAACAGTAGGCTGATAAATAAAGTTGTTTCTACATAAAAAAAAGCAGATGTGTTCTACGTAATAAAAATGAAGCAATGACAAATAATGCTAGGATCCAACCCATGAAGTAACAAACCAGAAGAAGCTACTGTTGCAAAAATTACATATCTACTTTTGCAGATATGGGAACGTATAATGCCATTTTATTATTTTTACTGAGACAGAAATAGGGGATGTTTCATACACCCCTATTTAAGAATATTCTTCTCTTTAACACATATAGAAACGTTTCTTTCACCAGTTGCCTAACAGAAAAAAAGTTCTAAAATTTAAACGATCTGATGTTCTCAATTAATATTACTGGTGATTAATATTGTTGCAGCCCCTATACCACAAATGTTGTTAAGTACCTTACATCACTGAAATTCTCTCCTGCCCCATCTTTTTTGCTCACCAATGTGCTATAACTGTACAAATTAACACGCAACGTAACTTTCTGCTAATAACCGCTCTATGTGCTTGGTCCCATAAACACTTCTGCAGGTTGATGATATGCCGCCAATTTACAGCAAACTGTTGCTGTAAAAATGGCAATTTAAAAAGTTAGTTGATAGCGTCCACCCTTTCACACATGTATAATCTAACCTTCAGTGCTTGCAAGAGTCAAAACTGCTTCCCAGATAATTTAAGAACTGCTTGATTTGTAAGTTATGCATATGTCCGCACTTTGAATGGCAGCTTATCAAGTATTCGTGCATACAATTTTTAGATACGACATTAGTATCTAAACAAAGAAAGTTTAATCTAAAGTAGGTCCTGTATGATTGCAAAGACACACATTTAAATAAAAGCCTGTGACAATTGAGTAGAATACATAGGGTGACCATATGAAAAGGAGGACAGGGCTCCTGTATCTTTAACTGTTGAATAGAAAAGGGAATTTCAGCAGGTGTCATGTGTATATATGGAGAACCTGGTGAAATTCCCTCTTCATCACAACAGTTAAAGCTGCAGGAGCTATACTAGAGTGACCAGATTTAAAAGAGGGCAGGGCACCTGCAGCTTTATCTGTTGCGATGAAGAGGACATTTCACCAGGTTCTCCATATATACAAATGACACCTGCTGAAATTCCCTTTTCAATATAACTGTTAAAGATACAGGAGCCCTGTCCTCCTTTTCACATGGTCACCGTAAGAATACATATCTATGCTTGCAACTCATGCATCCTTTCACATGTTCCAAGGCTGCTGACCAACGTAATATATTATTATATATTGGAGAACGGGTCCCATCCAGGCATTTTACAAGGCCATATCTGCTTAGAGTCAACACTACAGTCATATTATTTGGCTTCAGATTAATCTCTGGGCCACATTTATTAGGCCACAAAGCCCAACAAAACCTGAAGCAAATGCTGCCACTTTGTCTTAAATTTATGTCATGAAAACATACCCCTTAAACCTGACAACTCATTGACAATTAAACCTTGTGTCTACTCAGAAGCCAGCCCATTTGAGTTTGATGAGGTTTACTCCCAGGTAAGTGGGTATAAGTTTGCTGTCTTAGAGTACTATTCCCTTGATCTCCTAAGTCAACCAAACCGATGAATTCTTCTACATGTTGTAATCCATGGCCTGTCAAGTTGCCACACTAGGAAGATGATAGTATTTCAAAAAATACTATCATCTACTGCAAACAGTTGAATGAATGCTGCCTTCTTAGTCCCACAGTCTCTGAATTCCCTTCCAAAACCCAAAAGGAATCTGTTCAACCTAACGAAATAGGCTAGGGAGCAGTCAGAATGCTCAGTAATGTCCTGCAAAAATATTTTATTGAAAGGTGGGGCGAAATGTTTCAAATAGACAACATACACAGGAAGATACATTTTAGGTTTTCCTCTTTAACTTCACCAGTTGCAGTCACTGGTACAACACGGACATAATCAGACACACTGAATATGGCATTTCCTCTTTACCAAAGGCACCCATGTTATGTGGTCTCCTAGTCTATGGAAGTATTCGTGTATACATAGAAGTTGTTAACGCTACTGCAAATAAGTCCTTCAGTGCTTTTTCATGTAAACACCAGTGATAAGTGACCAGATTTCTTTTTTAAGTCAGCATATATGAATCTTTAACATCAAGAACAAGTCGCATTCGGCTAGCCCCACCTCTCTGGGAATAAACTATGCAGTCCAACATATTGAAAGAAAGAATGAGCTTTCTATATAGGCACAACGTACGTCCATAATGCACCGACATCAGGTGCATTATGCAGATTATTTGTTATTTGAGATCCAGAAGTATGAGTACACTACCAGACAAGCAAAGCCAGAGATTAACCAGAAAAACAGGGGGAAGAAGGATGTGCCACAATTAAAGCTCACTCAGTGCAAAGAGAAAAGCTGCTACGTCACCTGGCCTCTCCTTTAATAAACAAAAGCATCACAGCAGTTAATCCCCAACTCGACACTCTCTTGCTCGCCACTCAGGAAACACGATATCAGCATTCCCCAACCTGGTGCCCCCCAGATGTTTTGGACTTCAAATCCCATCAGCCTCTTCCACCATGGCCCATGTCAGGAAAGTTGGGCGCTGTAACCTGAAACACCTGGAGGGCACCAGGTTGGGGAAGGCTGCACTATATATTCGACACACATGCAAATCATACTGCCGTGCACATGGGTTGCCTTGTTAAACCCTCACCAGGCAAACAGGGCTTCCGATATGGAAGCAGTTAATAGATAAGCACATTTGCAGTGTTTGTCAGACTTGTTGAATTTTCCTCTCCAGGTTTAAACTTAGCAGATCTTCTGCACCTCTACTAAAAATACCTGAGGGAACGCCTCTCCTGACATGAACCTACCCTTACACTGCGCTCAACATCTAAGGTCCTCTCCCGAGTGCCTATTCCAAGGGAAGCTCGGAGGATGGCAACAAGGGAGAGGGCCTTTTCGGTGGTTGCTTCCTGACTGTGGAATGATCTCCCCGATGAGGCTCGCCTGGCGCCAACATTGTTATCTTTTCGGCGCCAGGTCAAGACTTTTCTTTTCTCCCAGGCATTTAACAGCATTTAACAACGTTAAGTTTGTTTTTAATGGACCCCAGAATTGTTGTTTTTAAATGGATACTGTTGTTTTTATACTGTTTTTTATGTTTTTGACGGTTTTTAAATTTTGTATACTTTTAATGTTTACCATTTTTAATTGTTGTAAACCGCCCAGAGAGCTTTGGCTGTGGGGTGGTATATAAATGTAATAAAATAAATAAATAAATAAATAAATAAATAAATAAATGAAAGAAAAGGGGGAAAAGCATGCCCCAGAAACCTTATAGGCTTTGCTAGCACGATTCCTAGTAAGGTCTCCTGCTCTGCCCTCATCCACACCAGCGTTTCTACACTTCCATCTCGAGCCTAAAGTAACAGGATTCATTTTAAGGCATCTCTATACAATACAATAAAATAAGTAGGCTTTATTCATCACGGTTCTCTCCGTTCAAACCCCCCCCCGTGTCATTTTGTGAGGGGGGGGGCCCAGCTTGTAACAGAATTGCTGGGGGAAATGGGTGGGAGGGTGCTGTTGCACCATGTCCTGCTTGTTCATCCCTGACCGATGGCTGGTTGGCCACTGTGTCAACAGAGTGCTGGACTAGATGGACCCTCGGTCTGATCCAGCAGGGCACTTCTTACGTTCTTAATTTTTCAAAACCACAGTAAAATAAATAAATAAATAAATAAAACACTATAGTCTTACTGAATGCCATGAAAATTAAACCTGTTGAAAAATCAGTGGGCAATGTAAATGCACTGTAGGTGATGACTCTATTTAAGGATAAACCTTTGCGTGTTCCATGCTGGAGATAGACCAGAGTAACTGCCGGCTTTTGTATTTCATAAAAAGGGGAGGGATGAAAACAGTTTTCTCCCTCCGTTTGTTTCGCCTCCAGTAAAATCTAACCTAAGTCTGCATAACACTTCTTATACTCCATCTTAAGACTGTTACAAACTGCAGACCTTTGGCCTTGTCTACCATGCTCAGCTTCTTCCTCTCCCCACACACACACACACCACACTCCTCCCCTCACCACCTTTTCTGTTTTGTTTTACATCCAGCCTGAAGAGCCCTGAAGAATTCAAAAAATTGCTCACAACATTTTAGTTGATCTTAATAGAAGGTGTTACTCTACTGTAACTTTTGGATTTTTTTCCTAATGGACCAACATGGATCCCTACAACATTTGATATTGCATATCTAACTGGTAAAAATGCTAAGTACTATTGCTGGAAAACACAGTAAGCCTAGGTAACCCATAATATCATAAGCATTTCACATCAACTCCCTGACTGATGGTGTTCTTCACCAGGTGTTAAATTTATGTATCTTTCTACTCAAAATCTGTGATCTTTTCCTTCCTCATCTTGGTAATGACTCAAGCACTTTAAATAGTTACCCTTCAAAACAGAAGGGGAAAAAGGATTGATAATTAAAGGTAATTTAAAACTGTTCCAAAATGACACTGGCATGGCATTTTCCTAAGTCGGCAACAGAAAGACTTCAAGCTAATTTTTGCTCAGTGGGGAGAAACTGTAACATATTAGATGTACATGCAAATCCCAATTCTCTGCATGCCAGTCCTTATGCATGCACAAGAGGAAGGTATCAACAGACTTGGGGAAACTCCAAGGTTTGTAGGAGAGTAAAACTCTTTTTAAAAAAACACTCAGGAAAGAAAGACAAACACACACACACACACACACCAGTGCTAGGTGGTGGAAGGATCAGAAAACTTCAGAGGAGCAAATGGAATGGAGTACCCTGAAAGAAAGCATGTCTTCAGAGCACTCCGTGCTGTAACATCTTAGGCCAGATCTACACCAAGCAGGATATAACACTTTGAAAACGTTTTGAAAATGGTATATGGAATGTGTCCTGAGCCCGATCAGTTGCCAATACCATTATAAACCTTTATAAAGCAGTAGTGTAGTTCCTGCCTTGTTGCAGGTACCATTTATTCTCTTCTAACTCACTTCGGCTTCTGATTTATTTATTTTATTTATTTATTTTATTACATTTATATATCGCCCCACAGCCAAAGCTCTCTGGGCGGTTCGCAAAAGATTGACTGGGAAAGAGGTGCGTAACACATGTTTGAGGTACAATTCCCATGATCCCTGACCATTGGCTATGTTGCCTAGAGCTGACGTAGGCCAAAACATCTGGAGGGCCACAAGTTGCCCACCCCAATTTAAAGGGTTACGCTTGAGGACTGTATGTCACAAACTCTGCGACGTGGCAAATTCAAGATAGCAGCCGCAAAAACGTTTACTTAAAGAGCATCATGTTTGGAGGTAGATGGGTGATTTCATGATTACAACATTGAACAGCTAATATAAACAGAGTAATATGTTCAGGGAGAGCTAACCATTTAGGGTCTCAAAAGCGTTCCGTAATCTTTCACCACAAGCAACCACAACAGCAGCTACAAAAACCGCAGAAAAGTTGAAGCTCTTTTTCACTTCCGCTTTCCAGACTCCTGTGAACAGGCCTGAGCATCAGAAGAATCAGGTCAATTATTTTTTCAATGCACTGAACCTTTAAACAGCTTTTGGCAACAGCACAGTCAAGGGCAGAATGAAGAAGATCTGGAAGGCTAAGAAGTCTCTGTGCAGCAGCTAGGAAAGCAATAAAGGTTGCAATACGTAAAAGCACAAATCGGCTATTTGCTAGCTATGGGGCAGGTCAGAGCTACAACATCGTTGAGATTATTCCAGTGTTGTAGTTTGCACAAATGTAAAAGGAATGTCCTGCACGTGCCACGGTTCCTATGAGATGTATTTAGTTGTATAGAAAAATCTATCCCGCCCTGTCTAGCCTATCCAACTTCAGACTCAACCCTCCCTTCTCCTCTTTTGTATGAAACAGGAAATTGAAAGCTCTTGCTTTTAAACCAACCATGGTTCCCTGTGAGATCCAAATCCAAGAAAACATGGTTGATTTAATCTATGGCTTGATCCTGGGTTATTTTTACAAGCCATTGTGTGAAACATGCCACAGCTCAGCTCACATCACAGGGAATTGTGGCTAATTTAAAAGGAGATGCTTTTGATCTCCTCCTCGTGTGCATGAGGCAGCTGGACAACCATCCATCAAGTATGCTTTAGGGTGGATTCTTGCATTGAGCAGGGGGTTGGACTCGATGGCCTTATAGGCCTCTTCCAACTTTACTATTCTATGGTTCTATGAAAAAGGAGGGGATAAGAGGCAAGTGTGTGGGTCCAAGGCTTGAACAAGGCCATTCACATCGCAGGAAAGTATGGCTTCTCATTACATCGAACTGGGCCTTAATGTAACCAATATTGCTTGCTCCTTAATGACATTCACAAAACAGGTTGGACCCGTCATACACATTATGTTCCATCATCATCTTTAAGATGAACCAAGGATACCCTAAGTACATTGACATCTGTGCACCCTGCCTGAACAGCAAGGATACACGGAGACACTGTCAACAGTGCCTTAAGAAATGAAGAAATTCCTTTCCCTGTGGATTCAAAGTCCAAGCCCGTTCTAGCAACACTATCACATTTCCCTGTCTGGGCTGGCTTTTAATTGCCAGGGGTAAGCAGGTTTGGGCCATTCTAATTAGTTCTTAACATAATATCTTAATTGAGGATTCTACAGGAGCTCATGTATTCCACTTTAAACCCTGTGGAATGGGACAAACAGAACTGAAATGATTTTAAAATCCACAGAAATCTTAAAAGGGAAACCCAGAGAGCCAGTTCTGAGCCATTATTCTAACATGAGAGAGATGGGCACAAGGGACTGTAATTCCCAGCCAATGCTGAGGGACAATGAGAGCTGTCCAACGATATCTGTAGAGCCACACGCTCCCCATCCTTGGTTAAAGGAGGCAATCAAGCAGAAGTGGCAGGGAAAGTATGCAACAAAACTGGAGCAGCAGGAAATAGATTTTATTAACAATAAGCAGGAACTGACACTGCAATGTGTGAGTGCAAATACGAAGGTAGAGGTCATAATAAGAATACTGCTTGGATCTCAAACACAGTGAGTCAATGCACTTACATATATAGCTCAAATCTGGAGAGAAGGCACCCAGACCTTCAAGGCCTCCTACAAATACAGTCGAGATAGCTTTGCTTTTCGCATGACACAAATGCCTAGTGCTCCACAGAAGATAAACCCCATTGCGCACATTTTTATTTATTATTGCATTTATATCCCGCCTTTTTCCCTCCAAGGAACCCAAGGCGGCATACATAATCCTCCCTCCTCTCCACTTTACCCTCACAACAACCACCCTGTGAGGTGGGGTGGGCTGAGAGTCTGTGACCAGCCCAAAGTCACCCAGTGGGTTTCCATGGCCGAGTGGGGACTAGAACCCGGATCTCCCGACTCCCAGTCCGACACTTTAGCCACACTGGCACATAGTGACGCACATAGAGCATCAGTTAATGGAATCAGTTACCTAGAAGGGTTGTGGGCTCTCCCACATTAGAGGCATTCAAGAGGCAGCTGGACAACCATCTGTCAGGGATGCTTTAGGGTGGATTCCTGCATTGAGCAGGGGGTTGGACTCGATGGCCTTGTAGGCCCCTTCCAACTCTGCTATTCTATGATTCTATGACCTTAGGCAGCAGAGCAATTCCAGGCGCAGAGCGAAAAGTTCCTGTACAATGTCAAACAGTGTTGATGATGGAAAAGTAATACTTTGGAGAGAAATATCAATGAAGGATCTACTGCTGTTTGGATCTATGTTCCCTTTCTTAGCATTCACTTGTGACTGTAGCGTACGTCAGAGGTGGGCTCGCTTCAGACTTATGGGATCTACTTTGTTCTTTCCTCTTTTTTTCTTTTTTTTTTTTTGCTAGAACCCTATGATCCATGAACCAGAGCCTGGTGCACAAGACATGCACATAGAATTCAAGAATTAGGAGGCCAGGAATTTGTTCTGATAGAACAGCCTTCCCCAACCATTGGCCATGCTGATTAAGGATTATGGAAGCTATAGCCCAAAATATCTGAAAGGCACATGGCTAGGAAAGACTCTGATTAGAGTATCAAAACTGAATGAAACTCACAGATCTCCCACACAAAAATCTACTCCCGATTACTCCCAAGCTTTCTTCAGTTCAGCAATATAATTTGGAGCAGAGAAAGGGGTCATTTTGTTACTGCTATTGTTAAACTAGTGGCAGTCTGAAATCCTTGCTGAGCTACTGCAAAAAAAAAACAAAGACCTACCAGGAGATCAAGATCAACCTTCTACACCACCCCTGGTATAAACACAGGGATAACCTAGCTTCAGTTGTCCATACTCTGGTAACCTCCAAATTAGATTACTGCAATGCCCTCTACATGGGGCAGCCTTTGAAGACGGTTCGGAAGCTGCAGCCTGTGCAAAACGCAGCAGCCAGATTGATAGCTAGAACAGGGAGATTTGAGCATATAACACCGATTCTGGCCAGCTTGCATTGGCTGCCTATACGTTTCCGAGCCCAATTCAAGGTGCTGGTTTTAACCTGTAAAGCCCTACATGGCTTGGGACCGCAATACCTGATGGAACGCCTCTCCTGACATGAACCTACCCGTACACTGCGCTCAACATCTAAGGTCCTCCTCCGAGTGCCTACTCTGAGGGAAGCTTGGAGGATGGCAACAAGGGAGACGGCCTTCTCGGTGGTGGCCCCCCAACTGTGGAATGATTTCCCCAATGAGGCTCGCCTGGCACCAACATTGTTATCTTTTCGGCGCCTTGTCAAGACTTTTCTCTTCTCCCAGGCATTTTAACATTTTAACAGCATTTAACAACGTTAAGTTTGTTTTTAATGGACCCCAGAATTGTTGTTTTTCAATGGATACTGTTGTTTTTATACTGTTTTTATGTTTCTGATGGTTTTTTAAATTTTGTATATTTTTTAATGTTTACTATTTTTAACTGTTGTAAACTGCCCAGAGAGCTTCAGCTGTGGGGCGGTATATAAATGCAATAAATAAATAAATAAATAAATGCAAACACACACACACCCCAGCTGGAATATACATTTGGTTTTGACACAGCTTTTCAAATTTCTATTGCATATTACAGCAAGCAAATGCACACACACACACACACACACACGCTACAAGAAAGGTTCAAAGGTGCTTTTCTTTGTGATGTGAAAATGCCCTTTGACCACCTAGAAAGAGAGTGGACTTTCCCTGTCATTTTGAATCAAGTGGAGATTGTAATTCACTTTTGTGACTGCAAGTACTGACTGATGGACCAGATACAAAGGAGGACAAGGTTTCTCTACCATTAGTAATGGTGGAGCAGAGGGGATTTGCATGATATGCTGAGGAAATTGACATTGAGTTAGTAAAACCACCACTTGAAATTCCTTCTGCTACACCTTGTCTTCCTTTGCATATGGTCACTGTAATTTTGAAGCACAATACATGGGAGGGAAAAGAATCTGTAAAAAATATATCAGTGAGAATGTAATTCTATGCAACCACCCCAAAATTATGAAAAATATCATTTTATAAAAATCCATACACAGTTACAAACTGTAATCTAGAACCAGTGATTCAACAAGATGTGCTTCAAGGAGACCAACAGGTATCTGGTACACTCCCATTTTGAATAACTTTTCTTGTTGAATCATTAATTTTTTTATTACAATTGTACCACAACCATGGGGAAAGATATGGGGTTGTTCATGACTAACTTAAATCCAATTGATTCAATGGGTCAACGAATGAGACAAAAATCTATCTTTAGTTTCCAACTTCTATAAAACAAACAAACAAACAAATAATAATAATAAAAAACCAAGGAACTCCTATCTTCAGTTTCAGATGTCTTAGTCAATGTCAGTTTCAGTTTTGGTCAATGACAACTCTATAGCCAGAGCGGTTATAAACCTGTTCAAAGTCTGAGAAAGATATATATTCTGGGAAAGCAGATCCAACTGCCTCATGTATAGGCACAGCAATTTTTCTTGAGAAAGTCTAGTATTTGAAACACCATCGGGAATGATTTCTTCATTCCCAGTGATGGGAAGTGATGGCCAGTAGCTTATGTTGCTTTAAAAGAAGAATCAGACCTAACCTATTTGAATTTGTCTATCAGAAGCTATTTACAATGACAGCTTTATGCCTGAGCATCTCTCATAACCGATGTACATATGCAAATACATGACAAACACATGCACAGTTGTTTGCCAACATTCTTCACTCTTTACCCTTCCGTTTCCCCATTATGCATTTTAGATTATAAACCCCTCAGGAACAGGGACTTTCCTATATCACCTACACAATACTGAACCATGTAGACTAATAATGAGGGATAAATAATAATAAATAGTAACACACATACAGAACCAGTGTAGTTAATGGATTAAGCGCTGGATTAGGCCTTGAGAGATCCACTGTGACCCTGGGCCAGTCACTCTCTTTCAGACTAGCCCACCTCACAGGATTGCTGTGCGATACAATGGGGTGGAGGGGGGGAAGAGACCATTTACACTCTCCAAAGCTTAAAGACAGGATAGTATGACAATAATAATTCTAAAAGCCATATACTGTAATACTTTTATTAGGCCAACTCAAAAATCACAAAACATGTGCAAGCTTTCATGATCTTCAGATCTCATTATCGGGCAAAATGTTACAAAAAACTACAATTGAGGATTTACAATTATCCGCTACTTTCGTGTTCCCAGAAGGCCTAGCGGAACTGAAACCATCACATCACCTGACAAGAGCCCAGTTTGAACGTTTGTAAACTGTCCTCCTCCAACTGTCCTCCTCTGTACCACCTTAAGCCTCTGACTATGCAGAGATCCTGCCTACCACATTCAGTCAGCTGATTTTTCTCTCTCCTCCCCTTGCCCTTGCACATTTTTTTTTTTGTGATCTTTGAGTTAGCTTAATAAAGGTATATGGAATTTGGAATTTTTCCTATAGCTAAGACAGCTGTGTTTGTTTTCACTAATGATGATATTAATAATTATAATGACACTAATAATGACAACAAAGAGTGCTAACAATTTCTCAAAGGGTAGCTGTGTTAGTCTGTTGCAGTAGAAACAAGAAAGCATCTTGTGGCATCCAGCAAATTTATTGTGGCAAAAAGCTTTCGCAGACACTGCCCTCTCTGTCCGAGGAGGCATCTGATGAAGTGTGCTATAGTCTACCAAAGCCAAAATAAATTTGTTAGTCTTTACCATGCCACAGGCTCTTTCTTATTTCCACCACAACGGAGTGAGAAATTGCTACTAATAATGGGGACCCCAATAATAATAATGACACACAGCTGAAAAAGCATCTCTCAAATCAGCCAAAAAAAAAAAGGTTCTGCCACCAACAAGGTGCTACATTTAATGTTAGTCCTACAGAGAGTGGACCCATTGGGATGAATGGGGCTTAATTTTAGTTGTGGCTAACAAGCCTCATTCGTTTCAATGGGTCTACTCTATGTACGACCAAGGTTGAGATCTCCTCAGCTTCGCAGCGTCCATTTGAATCCAGAAGTCGGTCGGTTGGTCCTTCCGTTCTTGCATCTACCTAGCTAGCTACCTGCCCGCCCACCTTTCCCGGTCTCTCACCTGCACCTGCTTGCGGAAGTGGAGCCGCCTCGCCGCCTCCCAGCAACAGGAAGAAGAGACCCAGACCGAGTCCAAGCCCGGGGGGCAGGAGCCGGCCCAGCCACCCGCTGGGCCCCCGGAGCCGACGCCGACGCCTTCCCCGCATGCCGCCGCCGCTCGCCTCCACGGGGCGGTGGGGCTGCAGTCGAGTCCTCAGCGCCGCCCGCGGCCAGGCCTGCCGGCACCCGCCGCGTCTCGCCTCAGCCCGCGCGGCTCGGCCGTCCCCGGCATCGGTTCCCGCCGGGAAGGAAGAAGGGCGGGCGGGCGAAGGGCGGAAAATGCCGCCGGCTCCCCTCACACAGCCTGGCCGGCAACGGCGGCAACGACAGCGCCTCTCGCCGCCGCCATCTTCCGGGCTACCTGAAAGGGTGAGGCGGGCCGCGGGCGAAGACGGGCGGGCCTCCGCGCCAATCGGCGCCAGGTCCGCTCCCGAGGAGGAGGCGGGCGTAGACGGGGTGGGCGGGGCCCGGCTCGAGCCGGACTGAAGGACAGCCGCGTGGGGCCAATCGGATCCTCCCGCTCGGCTGGCCCGTTCAAGAGGCGAGGCCGAGAGAGGGGCGGGGGTGAGTGGATGGGTGGGCTCGGTTTAAGATGGACAGAAGAGCCTGCCAATGAGGCTTTCGTTTTATTTTATCATCCTTTTTCTTGTTACGGCTTCGGCAAGGTGTACTATGAGACGAAAGCGCTTATCTGTGAGTGACAGCCGGGACCGCCAATCAGAGAGCTGAATGGTGGGAGGTGGGTATTGAAAAAGCAAAATGCTAAAAGAATTGCAGGGGTTCAAGCATGATAAAAAATGTTGTTGTTGTTGTTGTTGTTATTATTATTGTTGTTGTTGTTATTATTATGTTTATTATATTTCTAGTCCACCCAATAATGAATGTTCTCTTTTATTATTTATAATTTCTATTTTATTATTTATTTATTTATTTTCTTATTACGTTTCTAATCCACCTAATAACTAATGTTCTCTATTATTATTATTATTATTATTATTATTATTATTATTATTATTATTTATTTTATTGTTTATTTATTTCTAATTTATTTCTGAGATTTATTTATTTATTTCTAATCCACCCAATAACTAACGTTCTGTTATTTTTTATTATTTCTATTTTATTATTTATTTATTTTCTTATTATATTTCTAATCACCCAATAACTAATGTTCTCTGTTATTATTTATTATTTCTATTTTATTATTTATTTATTTTCTTATTATATTTCTAATCCACCCAATAACTAATGTTCTGTTATTATTTATTATTTCTATTTTATATTTATTTATTTTCTTATTACATTTCTAATCCATCCAATAACTAATGTTCTCTGTTATTATTTATTATTTCTATTTATTTATTTATTTTCTTATTACATTTCTAATCCACTCAATAACTAAAGTTCTCTATTATTATTTATTTTATTGTTTATTTATTTCATTTCTAATCCACCCAATAACTAATGTTTTCTATTATTAGTATTATTTATTGTATTTCTATACCACTTTTCTAAAATCAACTAAAGCCATTTACCAAAAATAAATAAATAAATAAATAAATTGAACATAAAAAGCAGATCATCCTAGACTCTGAGCCACAGAAATCTTTTCTTTTAACCCTACAAAAAACGAAGGCAGAATTCCAAAATCCATATAAAGTAATACCTTTGTTAAGCCAACTCAAAGATCTCCTCCTCCCCAAAAGTGCAATCTTTTGAGATCTGCAGAACTCTTCATCAGGCAAGATATTACAAAAACAGAGGGGCGGCTGGGGGAGAGCAAAGGAGAGAAGAAAAAAGGATGAAGGCACAATCCTATGTATGTTAAAATAGAAAAAAAGTCCTACAATTCCCATCATCCCTCAGCCAGCCATGCTTGCTGGGGAATGCTGTGAAGTGTAGAATTCTCTTCTGTCAGAACATACATAGGATTGAGCCCTGAATATCATAGTCAGGACATCTGTATAGTCAGAGTCTTAAGTTGATATAGAGGGGGAGAGCTTGCAGACCTTCAAATTGCGCTTTCTGCCAGGTGATGGGATGGTTTCAGATTTCAGTGTCTCCCGGGGCCACTGGAAACAAGAAAGTAGAAGACAATTCTTGAACCATCTTCCATTTTTGAAAAATTTAAATCCAGCTGTCATCTGAAAACTCCCATCTTGGATTTTGTTTTTTAACCTTATTTATTTGATAGCCTCCTTGAGCACCATTTTTTTTGGACAGAAGGTGCAGGGGAGGTGGGTGTCCAGGAACTATCCAAGGTGCTGAACTTAGTTTGGTGATTGGGTTCAGCACCTTGGACAGCTCCTTTACAGTTCTGACTGAAACCCAGAGGAGATTCACAGCCCCACACTGTCATCAGAGGCAACAGCCTCCACAGCAAAGGCGGGATATAAAATAAATGAATAAATAAACCCTAGTAAAAGCATCAAAGCTAAATATGGTTTTGATTTGTTCAGACTTTCTGGCTCTCCGTAACTGAGGATTTCCTGAAGAATGAATTAACTAAAGGCATGTTTCATAATGACACAGGTCCGTAACTAGCACCACCCAGTTTTGCAAATGAGCCTCATCATAACTACATGCCAGTACAAGCCAAACTGGTTAGAGAACAGGCCTTTCTCATTAGGGATGATCACCCCTCAATATCTTTACGGTCAACATCACCATGGCCAGGAAGTGGTTCAGGCTCAACGCCAGTAGCCAGCATGATGGGGCAGAGGCCAAGGCCCATCCCTGCTGGTTCTGGCCTTCCTTTATTTATTTATTTATTTATTACACTTATATACCACTCCCATAGCCAGGGCTCTCTGGGCGGTTTACAGAAATTCTAAAATTGAGATCAAAAACAAGTATACAAAATTTAAAACTCCAAAACATAGAACATACACACATAAAGCATTAAAAACCGTTAAAAAAACCTAAACATGTGGGTGATTAAGATGTGCTGCCATATGCCTGGGCAAAGAGGAAAGTCTTAACCTGGCGCCGGAAAGATAGCAGCGTTGGTGCCAGGCGAGCCTCGTCAGGGAGATCATTCCATAGTCTGGGGGCCACCACCGAAAAGGCCCTGTCCCTCGTTGCCACACTCCGAGCCTCTCTCGGAGTAGGCACCCGGAGGAGGACCTTAGATGTTGAACGTACTGACCGGGTATATTCACGTCGGGAGAGGCGTTCCGTCAGGTATTGTGGTCCCAAGCCGTGTAAGGCTTTATAGGTCAAAACCAGCTTGTGTTTTTTTAATTAAAATTTATAATTTTATAGGGCCTGCAACTCTGAAGAGAAATGCCACAGCCACAGCCATTTTAATTACCCCAGAATGCTCTTGGGCCCCAGAGGCAGTCTGGGGAAACTAAGGCTATAGCTAGACCTAAGGTTTATCCCTGGATCATTCAGGGGTCAAACCTGTTCATCTAGGGCCACAGCTAGACCTAAGGTTTAACCTGGGATCATCCAGGTTCGCCCCTGCCTGAGCACTGGATCCCCTGTGTGTCACCTAGATGAACAGGTTTGACCCCTGGATGATCCAGGGATAAAGCTTAGGTCTAGCTATGTCCTAGGTGATACACAGGGGATCCAGTGCTCAGGCAGGGGTGAACCCTGGATGATCCCAGGATAACCCTTAGGTCTAGCTGTGGCCTAAGATGGCAGAACTGTGGCAGCCACTTCAACTCTGACGCTTCTCTATAGACTGGACATCAGGAAAAACTTCCTGACTGTTAGAGCAGTGCGACGGTGGAATCAGTTACCTAGGGAGGTTGTGGGCTCTCCCACACTAGAGGCATTCAAGAGGCAGTTGGACAACCATCTGTCAGGGATGCTTTAGGGTGGATTCCTGCATTGAGCAGGGGGTTGGACTAGATGGCCTTGTAGGCCCCTTCCAACTCTGCTATTCTATGATTCTACGATGAGAGCACTAGTCTGCCTCATGAGATGGAAACCAACAATGTCCAGCTGCGTCACAATCATTACAACATTATAAGAACCTTATAACATTATGAGTTGATGCTTGAGATTTCTTATTTTTCTCTTCCCTCCCCATCTCTTTGTAAATTGTATGCCAGAGGGCCTGGACCATTTTGTTTTTTTTATTGATCTGGTAGCCTTTCCAGCAGAAGTGCGGAGTAGAAATGCTTTAAATAGGATAATGGCACTGTTTATGGCTCATATGCTTTGAGATGAGATATTCTCTCTCCAAGACAATGCCATGGTTCAGTTTGAAGCTTTATATGCTGGCAAATGAATGCTGTATTCCATAACATGACATTTTTAGCATAATAACCCAAGAAGGAAAAGGTGTGGGGTGTGTGTGTGTGTGTGTTGATGACGCATAATCTCAAGATGACACAAATTAACACGGGTGATTCAGAATTCTTTTGAAACTGACTGCCTTAAAGAAGCTTCGTCTAAAACCAATATGCTTCTTCTAAAACAAAGCTACATTAAAGAACCACAGTGTAATTAACCAAATTAGGTTCTTGATTTCAGTGTAATGTAACAAAAATAGCTAATTACATCAAAGGTTAGGTAACAGTCTGGCGAGCACAGATTTCCCAGAAACATTCAGAGTCAGTAACACTGGCAACTTTTCATCAAAGGAAAGTTATCTGCTCTAACTGCAAAGGAGGGAGTGTCCTATAGTCGAATTCCCCAGCAGAAAAATTAGAGATGTGCACACATAGCCTATTCTCCATTCATTTGTTTTTGGCATGAACACGACAGCTGGGAGGAGAAATTGGAGCATCATTTCACTACATTTCTTCGGTGGGAAGAGAAAGTCTCCAACAGTTTGTTTGAGGTGCAACTCACCCATAGCAGTAGCAATAGCACAGCTGCTTTCATCTTTCCCCTAAGATTTTGTTTTGTTCTGTCCTTTTGGTGCCATTGCAAGTGACAACAATGTCTGTCGTGGCAGCCTAGCTAACATTTTGCATTCTCCACAATGCTCTTGACCAAGTTATGTTCCATGGAATGTGGAGTGGGTGGGACAGGGTGGCAAAAGAATGGTGGGGGGAAATTTGGAGACATTTCTGCAAAGTATGAAGAAAAGGAGATGAGGAAAAGAAAAATCTCAGAAAAATGACTTTGGGGGAATTTTGGCTCAAAATTTGGCTCAACAATTTGGAAACAATTGTTACAAAAATTATTAGGATCAAGCACAATTGGTATGCTGTATTTTTACATTTACATTCCACTTCCATTACATATCTGGCATATCAGTTACATTCTCTACGTCCATGTTTCTGGCTTATAGCTTCACTGCCAAAGTGTACCATTTTAGGCCATGGGTTCTGTTGATGCTGGGTTGCCGGATTCTGCTATGGGTCAGATCTCTTGTTGTTCCAACAAGGAACAGATCTAGACTGAGTTTTAAATAAGAGTTTGGCTGAATTTAGTCTGGTTGGCTCCGCCTCCACAGATGTTGTCCATGTACACAGAGGCCCATGCTTTGTGTGTCTATTATATAGTGTTCTTTAGTCAACCAAACACGGGAGCTCATTCCAAAGGTTAACGTATCCTCGAAAATAAGGGCAGCTTCAAAACACTCAAGGAACATGGGGATCAGAAGAACTGTTATGTTGCAGAGGGTTGAAGTTTGAAGGGAGGTCTGATTTTCAGTTCAAATTCATTACAGGTTAATCTTTGACAAGTCATTTTTGTCTCCGGTCCCCATCCATAAAACAGGAGCAATGATTGACGACTTTGCAGGATTTATGTGGACAACAAGGATCATAGTTGACAAGTCCTGAGTCAAAGAAAGTTTCTAAACCCTTTACTATTATTTGTTTTATGTATGTATGTATGTATGTATGTATGTATGTATGTATTACATTTCTATACTACCCAATAGCCAAAGCTCTCAGGGCAGTTCACAAAGCAGAGCTAAAATACTAAAATAGAGATACATAAAATATAAGTATAAAACTTTTAAAACCCTACAGAACAAAACCAAATATAAAATCAATGGCAGCACTAAGCTCTAAAAAGCATGAACAACGTTTTAAAAACCTGAAATACTAACAAATCTAGGAGAATAAAAACATCATCACCTAGTACAGAAAAGACCACAACGGAGGCATCAGTATTCCACCACCAAAGTGTCACCACTGAAAAGGCCCTGCTAAAATGCATGGTGACCCCTATGGCTGGTTATTTAGGGTACAATCCTATGAACGTTTAGAAAGAAAAGCCTACAACTCCCAGCATTCCCTAGCGACCTATGCTGGTTGTAGGAATGCCCGCCTTTTGATGGGCAGCTACAACACAGCTATTCCGGTGGGCATTTGGGCTTCTCTTTAATATGCAGTTCTTCCTTTAAGATTTGTGATTTATTCTACTGTGGATTGCTGCTGTTTGTTTTTTCAGGGTGCAGAAGTATGCATGCTTAAACAGGGTGGGAAAAGTACTACAATGCCCAAAATGGCTGGCTGGGAAATGCTGGGAATTGTAGGACTTCTTTCTGTCTAAACATACATAGGATTGCACCCTGATCGTTGGGTGCCTCTCGTCACATTTAAATGTCATTCAAAAGGACTTGAATGCGGTGAGCCAATAAAATGTCATGCTGAGAGTTAAAATGGGTAATGGGAGAAGTCTATCGCAATGCAGAATTTTACAGTCCGACTTAACGATCATTATAAATTCCTTCTATACAAGATCAGGGTAAGAGTTGTCCCCAGAAGCCAAGTAATCATGACTCCACAGTTCACTAACTCTTAAGGCTCATCTACACCAAGCAGGATATTGCACTATGAAAGTGGTATATAAAAGGCAGGAGCCACACGACTGCTTTATAGTGGTACCGAAGTGCACTGACAACTGTTGGGGCCCATGACACATCTACACCAAGCAGGATATAGCACTATGAAAGAGGTATATGGTCTGTGTCAACGGGCCCCAACAGTTGTCAGTGCACTTCAATACCGCTACAAAGCAGTTGTGTGGATCCTGTCTTATATACCACTTTCATAGTGGAATATCCTGCTTGGTGTAGAAAGGGCCTTAGTGTCCTCTGCTCCCATCTTCATAAACACACACTCACAAAAAAGCATTCAAATTCTGTCTATCCATCTACCATCAACAGTAGTAATGGATCAATCTGTTACCCTTGAAATGGACAAACTCTAGGCTAAAACTACAGTTCATAGTGCAGAAAATACGCTTTAGCAAATGTATGTGCATATTCACTGAAATGCAAGAAAAGCCAAGATCATTATCTTTTTGTACCAAAACTGGGTTATCTAACTGAACAGCTGCCTCTTTCCTAATTATGCACTGCTATCACCACCAACTTGCTTACGTTGCTTTTGCGCGTGGGAAGTGTTTTAAAAAATCTTTTTTTAGACAAGGTTAATTGGATCAACTCTGAGAAATAGTGTGCTTTTACTTTTTCTCCCTTTGTTTTTTCACCAATGTTATCTATTTGCAGGAAATGTGGTCCAGTTTCTGAAACACAGATTTCCATAAGAAGATGCTCTGAAGTATGCCACTAGACCACTGTTAACTGCAAATAACCATGAATGAATCAAGGCTTCCTGGTATGTTACAATTTTCAGAAAGGGGCGGGAAAAAACACTTTTGAGTAGAGAGAAGTGTGAAGACCTCATGTAGATCCCTACATGTAAAGATTGCACGTGGCTGCATGTGAGTAAGCATGTTTTGGGAAGCTACATCTGCCTTCATATGTACCTGCCCAGACCCTAAGATCATCTTCAGGGGTCTTTCTTCATGAGCCCCTGCTAAAGGAAGTGAGGAAGGTGATTACCAGGAAGAGGGACTTTTCTGCTGTGGCACCCTGGCTGTGGAATGAACTCCCCCCCCCCCCCACCGCCGAGAGGTTCACCTGGTGCCTATGTTGTACTCTTTCCAGTGCCAGATGAAGACCTTTTTATTTTCCCAGGGATTTTAGCCTTTTAGCATTGTCGCCTTTTAGCTCTGCTGTTTTAAATTTGTTACTGAATTTTAAATCTCTGCATTGCTGCTAGGTTTTACTCTGGCGGTACTTTTATACTGTAGTTTAAAGTTTTTATATTTTATATTCTTTTTACACTGCATTAGTGATTTAAATTTTTGTGAGAGCTTCGTCTATTGGGCATTATAAAAATGTAATAAATAAATAAAATAATATAAAATAAATAAAAATCTATATCAGCTTTCCCTAACAACATGCCTTCCATATATTTTGGGTGACAACTCCCATAATCCCTGTCCATTGGCCATGGTGGGTAGGGTTGATGGGAGCTGTAGTCCAAAATGTCTGAAAAGTGCCTGGTCGGGGAAATCTAAATCCTTCATTCATTCAGTTTATATTCTGCCTCTCTTTCCCAATGGAAACCCCAAACAGCTAACTGCCTCAAAGCAATATTAAAATCACAGCACACTACATAAAAGCGGATTAGATCCTGCTGGCTCAACACTCTTGCCTGTTGGTACTTGCTGTAATTGCTGGAAATTGTGCCAGAAAGAAGATGTATCTACATCCACCCACCCACCGCCTTGATTCTGAAGGAGCTCCAGTAAAATGATTTATTTTCTAAAGAAAAAAACAACGACCTGAGAAATAGATGGATTTATAATCGAACCTATTCGGACATTCATAGCCCATCACGCTTCTGATGAGATCATTGGGAGCAAGATGGGGCCAGAAGCCCCCTGACCTAAAACACACACACACAAGCCTTCTCCTTTCTCCAACTTACCTATTGATGGCTGCCGTGGTTTATAGGAGGACCTCTGCTATCAGCTTCATTTCCCATGGCTCCCAATGGCACTAGACCAAATCTGGTGTCCCCTAGATGTGTTCCCAGATCTGGGGGCCCCTAGATGTGTTCCCAGATCTGAAGGCCCCTAGATGTGTTTAGACTTCAATTCCCATCAGCCCCAGCCAGCATGCCCATAGTCAGTAATTGTCATGTTTTTCAAGCCTCCCGCCTTCTTTGGAGGCAATAACGAGGCCTGCTAAGTAATCCACAAAGTTTTATTCAAGCAATAAATGTCTCTTCCCACCTCAAGAGAGTCTAATCTCTAGGAACTTTCTTCTAGGCAAAACTATGCAAACTAAGCAAGACAATTGTACTTTCAAGAAGAATGGAAAGCCCTTTCCCAAGACACGTTAACTTCAGAGAGACTAGTTGTGATGCAGCTTCTGACGGGATGCCAGACGGGCAGACTTTCTCTCGCCTTCTTTTAGCTCCGCCCATTTTAGTCTGTGGCGCGGCATACTCTAGGATCGGCTAACCTCTCTGTGCTCTCCCCCTCTGAAGAATATTGGCTTCCCACTGACTATGTATTGTTTGGAAGACTGAAAAAAGAAGCCAAAGGCAGGGGTAGAACCAAGGATAATCTTGCAAGTTATTTGTATAGAAAAGGATTTAATAAAAGCAGCCTATGCATTTTGGATGGAAAACATCCTGCCTCAGGGCTATTCAAAAAGGTTTATACAGTTGTCAGTTCAATGAAATCATAGGCTTCTACTTCAGAGTCTGAATCTGATGGATCATCTGAAACACCTTCTTCCAACCCAGGGGGAGCAGGGCTAGACATGACAGGAATGCTGAGAGTTGTAGTCCGAAACATCTGCAGGACACCATATTGGAAAAGTGCTAACCCACCCAGTGTGGGTTGTGTTTGTTGAACTGTGGGTTATTTGTGTTGTCTGAACGTAACGCGTTTTTCGCATGATGGAAATATCATTATGAAAAATGTTAGCCTTAGCCTCGGTTCACACAACTGTGAACTGAGCCGAACTGTGGGCTAGCGTGTTGTCCAAACCCAAGACATTTCCCGCAACTTCGCTTGTTAACCCTGCAGTGTGGCTTGTTAATCACCCTGAACAACCCAACAATAAGCCCTAGGTTCTCAAGGTGGCTTGTATGAGAAAAATAACCCACACTGCATGGTAAACAAGCCACCCTGTGGAAAATGTCCTGGGTTCGGACAACACATTAATCCACCCTGCAGAAAACACATTCTGTTCAGACAAGACAATAACCCATGGTGGATTAGCGTGTTGTGTGAACCCAGCCTCTCTAACCATCTCCTGCTGCCACAAAAGTCCATTCAGGTCAGTCAAGCTTAAGACGTCCTGAGCAGGCTGAAGTACCATGGCCCACTTGAAAATGGATCGAGACCCACTGGTGAGTTCTGGCTCGTAGTTTGAGAAACTCTGCCTTTGAAAATATTTATTATTATTTATTTGGTAGGAGACTTTGTACCCTGCCTTCCCACTAAAAATATAGCACTCAAGGCAGCGAACAACAATTTTTTAAAATAATAATAATACAACAATAAAATCCAAGCAAAAAGAGACTGTGCAGCAGATAAATTAAATCATCAGACACCGCATAAAAGCACAAAGCTAATAAAAAGCTAGCCTAGACAGGACTGATCCTTATAATTTTACCGATGGGTTCTTACACGAACAACATTTCAATTTGGATTAAGATTTTCACCACCTGGTGCTTTTAGGCTGCAATCTTACACCCACTTATCAGGGGGTAATTGAACTCAGCATGACTTACTTCTGAGTAGCAGGCATGTACGGGATTGCACTGTTAATCTAAGGGCTCTTGTTTACAGTCATTCTCTGGATTCTTTCCACGGCACTGCATAATCCAGACATATACTGCCTGAAGTCATGAAACTAGCTCCGTTCTAGACGGCATCTGGAAACAAAAAACAAAATGAAGCAAAAACAAACCTCAAGAAAATCACAATGCGGTATAGGGTGACCCTATGGAAAGGAGGACCGGGCTCCTGTATCTTCAACAGTTGTATAGAAAAGGGAATTTCTGCAGATGTCATTTGTATGCATGCAGCATCTGGTGAAATCCCCTCTTCATCACAACAGTTAAAACTGCCCTCTTTAGCTACAGTGACCAGATGCAAAAGAGGGCAGAGCTCCTGCAACTTTAACTGTTGTGATGAAGAGGGGATTTCTAACGCCCTTGCTTCATTCTTTCCATCATGGCACTGCTCCATTCTTTCAGCATTGGCACGGCTGTGTTACCACTCCACCCATATTCATGTCACATCCTGCAAAATGGCGCATTGAACCCCAACCCTTAGATGATTAAATGGAAACCCAACAGTTGCCTTCGGCTATTGAGCCTAACATAACTACTCCGCGTTCAAGCTGAGGTGTTCATGCCAACTGGATCTACATTACGATGTCGAAAGGGACACATTCTCTGGGAAAGTGCTGTTTTGCAGCAACTTTGCATGGCAAAAGGAGTCATTCTAAACAGGCAATGAGTTATCACACAAGAGTGAAGGAATATGCTATTGACAGCAGGTTTGCTGTAAGATTAATTTCCTGCTAGAATGAAATGATTCTATATGCCTTTCTTTTTAATTCAGTTTTGAGCATTTTAAAGTCCAAAATGATAATAAAACACCAAATAGCTTCAGACATGGTCAAATGCAGGCTATGATATTTATGCACACTCACTTGGGAGTAAGTCCTATTGAACTCAATGGGACTTACTCCTGAGTAGACATGTCTAGGATGGAGAAGATCTCTGAGCCTATTACTTGTGTCCCTTGAGGTAGTCCACGAAGTCAGCTTACACATGGTTTCTACCCGGTGTGCAGATGATCAGGGATAAGGATGTTTAACACACGTAAACGGAGGGTGTGAATCAGTGGGAAATGATCAAAGTCTGCGTGTTCACTAATAGCTGAGTCAAGACTCTGCCACTGTGAGGAAATACAAAGCCAGTGGGGAGAACAGATTGAGCGCCTAAAGATCGTAACATAATGCGAAATTGCCGAAAAGAAAAGAAAAAAGTTGATTCCTGAGAGGCGTTGAGCTATTTCTGAACCAAGGGGATGGGTCTGAAATGACTCAGTTGCAAAATTATTACTCTGAGAGCTGCATCAGATTGGCTGGAACTCCTCCTCACTTTCTCCTCCTTCAACATCTCAGAGAAAATTGGGTTTCATGTGCAGCTTGCAAAACCAGTGCAAAAGGAGAGAGAACATTCCTGGGCTGAGAGAATAGCTTGAACAGAAGACCAGGGTCAGCCCAAGACAAGATGGCATCTTCCTTCATTCCACGTGTAAAAACCAACTGGACAGACAGTTGAATCATATGAACCAGGGTGACCATATGAAAAGGAGGACAGGGTTCCTGTATCTTTAACAGTTGTATTGAAAGGGAATTTCACCAGGTGCTGCATGCATACAAATGACACCTGATGAAATACCCTTTTCAATATAACTGTTAAAGATACAGGAGCCCTGTCCTCCTTTCCATATGGTCACCCTATCTTTCCTCAAGACTGGTGAAGGACAGTATCCCCCACTGCACCTGTGAGCAGCCAGCCTTGGTCTTCTGTTCAAGCTATTCTCTCATCCCAGGGATAATTGTTATATTTATATCCCACCATTTTTTCCTCCTGCAAGGAACAAGGGCAGCTTACATGAACCTCCTCCTCTCCAGTTTATCCTCATAACAACCCTGTGAGGTAGGTTAGGCTGAGAGTCAGTGATCGGCCCAAAGTCACCCAATGTGTTTCATGGCAAAGTGGGGTCTAGAACCTGGATCTCCCAAGTCCCAGTCCAACCCTCTAACCACTACATCACACTGGCTTACCTAGCTTAGGGGGTATACAGGCCATGGCCCTTGGTATTCATGGCTCTACAACACTTCCCTTGCCACTCCCCAGAATCTGTCGCCTAAGGCAGCCGCCTCACCCTGCCCAGTTGCAGGGCCGACAGAAGACAAAAGTTGCAATCCCAGTGAGCTCAAACAGGCCTCTCTTCTGAGAAGCCGTGCTAAGAATTGTGCTGTAATTCTCATTTTTATTTATTTATTTACTTTTTTCATTTCTATACCGCCCAGTAGCCAAAGCTCTCTGGGCAGTTTACAACAATTTATAATAAAATATGGCACGAAAATACAGCATAAAATTTAAATATACACAACTGAAAACAATTTAGACAGCTAAAAACAGAATCATCATCATCATCATCCTAGCAAGACTGCTGCTGTTCAGGGTTCCTGCCAGCCAGTTAACCAGGATACACCATATTCCATTTTCTGTTCTACCCCTTTCCCATTCTTCTTCTCCAACTATGGAAAAGAAGAATATGCCCTATAGAGGCTAATCTATTCAATTATTTAGGGTCAAACCCTCATCACTGGACTCTGAGCAAGGTACTAGAATGCCAACTGTGCTCATGAATAAACACCAGTGACAATGTAAGAGGACCCAATAGAGCTATCCATGGCAAATATACTTGTGCATCATTGAATGTTGCATATTTGATCTCCTTTAAGACGAAGACTAAATGGGCACAAATCAGACACCAAGCATAAGAGCATCAATAAAGTCAGTAAACACATTAACCTTCCTGGACATACCACTAAGGAGCTCAGGGCAGCAGTTCTAAAGAAATTGAAATCAGGGGCTCACTTGGGCCGTGAGATCACAGAAGAAGAATGCTCAGGAAATTTGATTGTGTTCACCTGGGACTCAATAGGGAGTATGGTTTCTATGCACATTATTATTATTATTATTATTATTATTATTATTATTATTATTATTATTATTATTATTATCCCGCCTTTTGCCCAATGCTGGGCCTCAAGGCGGCTTTACAAAATTTAAAACATACATTGGGGGCATAAATGTTTAAAATACACAACAAAATTATAAGACATTAACATAGATGGAGGGCCAGATTATTCTCCAAAGGCCTGCTGGAACAAAAAAGTTTTAGCCTGCTTCCGAAAGCCCATCAAGGAGGGAGCCAGCCTAGTTTCCCCGGGAAGAGAGTTCCAGAGCACTGGAGCAACCACCGAGAAGGCCCTCTCCCATGTTCCCACCAAGCGCGCCTGTGAAGATGGTGGGACTGAAAGAAGGGCTTCTCCAGAAGATCTCAAAGCACGGCTCATAAGGGAGAATAAGGTCTTTCAAATAACCTGGACCCGAGCCATATAGCCACATGATAAAGACTCTTAGTGGATGTTGTAGTTTCTAACTGTTAAGAGAATGGAATGCTTGCTGCAGATCTACCTCTTCAACTGAAGAGTTTGGACATCCTTATTAGGCCACACTTGATTAGGCTGAGCTAGCTGTCTTTAGGCCTTCAGAAGGCTGTTCTCTATTGACTGATTGATTTGATTTCTTTGATTTGCACCCTGCTTTTCTACCTAAAACTGGCAATCAAGGCAGCACTCAAGATCTTACCTAAACAAACTCATTTCACACAACATCTTTGTCCTCTTGGGTTGCTGACTCTGGAAGGGGGCCATTGCAATTAAGATGCAGTGGCAGAAACGTCACAGCCAAAGGTGGCCACCAGATGGCGCACCATAACAGGCAGCCCCGCAGGGTGGTTGGAGTCAGGCCCCTGCAGTAAGGGTTAATTAAGAAATCAGCCAAGTAACTATTTATGCCACTTGCATCTTACTTAGGGTGGCCATTTATGAACTGCCAAAACAAAGGATGAAAGAAGAAAGTGGTTTGCATATGGTGATTTATACGCATAGGTGCAAACTTAGACGTAATTATGATTGTTCAAATAGCAATACAATGCATTTTGCCATAGCGGGCAAGTCTGTGACCAGATCCGGTGGCTCTGATTTTTCTGTGAGTCTATTCTGGGCTTCAGTCAGAACCAGCTGGGACTCTAAAGGTGCTATCCAAGGTGCTGAACCATCGCAGCCCCACCAAAACCAGAGCCACCAGCTTCCACTGGACCAGGTGACCTGTGGGAGTTCCTATTCAAGTGCTAACTGTGGATGGCCGACGGTTCATATGGTTTGTTATCTTTAAACCAGGATTGGACAGGACAGCTCTTCAAAAAGATGACAGTCCTCTGGGACTAAAAGAGGACACCTGGCCACCCTGATGCCATCTTAATCTGTAGCAGGCCTGTAACCTTGAGGAAGGGTTATGTGATATCTTCCCTCACTGATATCCAAAGCCCCTTCTCTGAAGTTCCAATTTAAATAAACATTGTCTCAACCCATTGCCTTATGGAGGGAAATATAAAGGAAAATGCATAGGCATAATCACTCCCTCTAATACCAAATCTAGGTGGTGAGTGCCGACAGAAATGGAGCTAGAATCATAGAATAACAGAGTTGGAAGGGGCCTATAAGGCCATCGAGTCCAACCCCCAGCTGTAACGGGGCCACTGAGAAACCGAAAGAGTGTTCTGAACATAATATCGGTAATGGGTTGGATAAAAGCGAACCAATGATAAGACGAGACAAAGATGCCCTTGGTCAGAAGAAAGGTAGATCAGGATATGTCTGTTTTGGATTGGGGGTTGCGCTCCCCTTGGAAAATCAGTTTGGGGCAGGGTTGGCCCAATCACGAAGCAGGGTGGAACACCTGCATCAGGCGGCAGAGTTCCAGGAGTGGCAAATTGCACTGCTCTCTCTGTCTCTCCCCATCCCAGTCAGAGCTCACCACTGCTGTTGCTGCCACTGCCACCTCCAATGAGTGTGCTAGACAGTCCCACCAGCTGCTGTCCCTCCACAGTATTTGCCGCAACAAGAGAATGACCATCGGGACTCTCTAAAGCAGCCCCCTGCCCTCTGCTTCCCCTTCGATGTGCGGTTGGAATAAACTCCGTGATTTCATCTGTATTTTTAAATGTTTAATTATGTTTTCAACTGACTGTCATTTGTGTTTTTGTTTTATTTTCTATATACCCTTATTGGATTTTTATGTGTTTTTACTGCAGATTGGTTGTTTTCTATTGGGCTTCTTATTTATTTTATAAATAAATAAGATTGGATTACTGCAACGCGCTCTATGTGGGGCTGCCCTTGAAGCTGCTCCGGAAGCTGGAGCTAGTGCAGAATGCTGCAGCTCGGCTGTTGTCTGGAGCTGCCCCTTTCCAGCATGTAACTCCTCTGCTGAGGGAACTGCACTGGCTGCCTATTCGCTACCGGGCCAAGTTTAAGTTTCTTGGACTTGTGTACAAAGCCCTAAACAACTTGGGACCAGGATACCTGAGAGAGCGCCTTCTCCCTTACCAACCTGCCCGGTCACTGAGGTCATCCGAGGGCCTGCTCCTGGTGGTTCCACCTAGATCCATCCTCCGATTGGAATCCACCAGGGAAGAGCCTTCAGCGTGGTGGCCCCCCTCCTGTGGAATTCCCTGCCTCTGGAGGTCAGCCAGGCTCCAACCTTGTACTCCTTTCGGCGCCTCCTGAAAACATCTTTATTCCAAGAAGCCTTTCTTTAACATGCAGCCTTGGATTTCTGGTTTTGCTTCTTTTTAAATTTTGTTTTAACTGTTTTATTGTTTTTTTTTTTTTCATTTTACCTTGTACACCGCTCTGAAATTTTTCAATGGGGAGCAGTATATAAATATTCTAAATAAATAAATAAATAAATAAATAAATTTTATTTATTATTGCATTTATATCCCACCCCTTTTCCATGCAAGGAACCCAAGGCGGCGTACATAAACCTCCTCCTCTCCACTTTATCCTCACAACAACAACCCTGTGAGGTGGGTTGGGCTGAGAGTCTGTGACCCAGTGGGTTTCCATGGCCGAGTGGGGACTAGAACCTGGATCTCCCAACTCCCAGTCCGACACTCTAACCACTACACCACACTGGCTCCTTTTTGAGGAAAGGCAGGGTATAAATAAGTGGGTAGGACCAGCATGTCCAGAAGAACTTCAAGAGTTGCAGAACTACAGAAAAATGAAAATAAAAAACTAAGGGGGGGGACTGCAAGCCCCCCCCCCTAAAATAGAGCAGTGACAATTTAGCAGGTTGAGTAACCATGGAATGCCGAGAGCCAGCTGGAAAAGAAGAACAGAAAGCAAGAGTAGAGCAGGAATGGAATGGAATATATTAGAGGAGGGTGTGGCTAATTGGCTGGCAGGGATCCTGAACAGGAGCACTCTTGCTCAGAGATCTGCTGCTCTCCAAGAAGTAAACTTGTTCCCCACCCCTGGTATTTCAGACAATATTTGGAAGCAACTCAGGATTGATTCCTACTGCAGACATGATTGTGGGTTAAAGAGACTCCCATGGCCCATTCTCTAATGGCAGCTGCGGTCATTCAACACAGGTGCTTAAATCTTTAGATGCCATCCATATATCCTCCAAAATGCCAGTCACGTGAGGAATTGCCAGCTAGCTTTGTCCATTCCCCGCCTGCAAATGGA